>NC_137268.1:5488034-6088034 GCF_053477335.1 Acartia tonsa | reverse complement strand
ATTGTGAAAAGAAATAGAGAAACTTCATTTTCTCTTTGTAGAGGGAAGAATTTTTGAAAGTATAGAGGGTGGAGTTTTTACAATAAGGGGTGTGGCAAGGAAACGACAAACTTTAAAATGGGAATAAAAGATAAAATTTTGTCATTAGTTTTAAAACTCTTCAATCAAAAAAGAAGGTTAAAGAATAAAAGAATGGCAAAGAAGAGGCAATTAATATTCTTTTTAGGAAATAAAAATGGTAAAAGCATAGACAAGTACAACAAGCTCCCAAGAAAATATCATAAGTAAAAAGTGATTTCCCCTCAAAAAAATATTTTTTTTTATTTTAACTACTTTTGAAAGAAGGTTCGACTCCCCCCTCCCTCCCCTAAAAACAGGTGTATTTATGTATGTGCAAGAAACAAAAAAAAATGGAGGTGAACCTAATAACAAAGATAACATCAAGAAATAAAGAAACAAAAGACCAACAATAAAAAAAACAACCAACTTTTCGAAGACAATCTACTGCCATTCTATGTACCCATAGGGAATTTTGTAAGAAAATAGTTAAAAGAGAATATTTATACATTCAAAAAATTCATACAACATGTTCATTAGAAGAACTCAATATTCTAATTATTTGATATTTATATTTCTTTGATGTGCTTAGCAAAAAAGTTCATTATAAATAAATGTTAGGATTTTAATCTGGTTTTGGTTGGTTTACATCCTGTCTATAAATCAGATAATGTGGGAATTTCGTCATTTTTATGGAAGTCCTAACAGTGTATGGTATTGAGTTGCTTCTGTTTATCTGCCAATTCATTCACCTTACTCTAAATATTAGTGTCACGTGCCAGATATAGCAGCAGTAGGTAACATTCTTAACGTCTCTTGTATGTCGCAGTGTGGGCCAGACTCGTGCTCAACACCTCCCCAACAGCAAGCAGGCAGGCTATCATGTACGCTAATGCCCTGAGTTATCAATAATACAAAGTAGAACGATGTCTGTCTGTCCGTCCGTCTGTCTGTCTGTCCGTCCATCCGTCCCTTAATATCTCGGTAACCACTGAACCGATCGGATTCTACTCTTCAGGGTATATACCTATTAGTCCTGTGGTGTTTTGAAGCCCCCCAAAAAAGGAAATTTCCCCCCCCCCCAAAAAAAAAAAAAAGTTTTCTGTGGAACATTACACTACGGGCAGCACCAGTATTACTTTTTTTAAAATTATCTCTTAAGGGAAAAAAAGCCCCTAGAGGCTAGAGGCAAAGCCGCTAGTTCATTTTATATTAAAGTTATTTTAAAGTTGATTGATTGGCAGATATATCCTAATTTTAAAGCAGTTGTGTTACTGAAATTGAAAATAATGAACGAGTCTAATATTCATAACAACTAAGTAGTTTTCCATAACTGTATTTAGTATTATACTTTTTACATTTTAAGGTACATTAACTTTCCTAACATCCATCTATCATTTATGTGATCAATTTTATATTTATTTCTATTCTCTTTCTATCTAACACTATTGACTGCGCAGCGCACCCTGCATTTAGGATAAAAGTCAATAAAACAGACTAAAACCATAGTAAACTTGGAACCTATGCGATGCTACCTTAAAATGAAGAACTCAATCGGTTCAGAATTTAGCAAGATCTTAATAGACAAACTAAAAAATTCTTAATACTTTATATTATTGAATTTATTTTAGTTTACAAAATGTCATTTAGGTTACTTTTAAAGTTTCATACATTAATGCGTTTTTGATTTTTTATTCTTATAAGTTATTTCTTATGTAATAATACTAACATTAATTCACTCAGATTTTTGGTCAGAAATTAGATACAAATTATTCAGGGAAACAAAGATATGTCATTTGTTAATGGAAAATTAGTGTTTCAATTTCCTTCACACAAGATTTTAAAGGTATGTACGTACGTTCTATGATTAATACGCCCTTAGATGACTATTGGGGCACTTAAAATCCTCTACTCTCAATTTTATGTTTAAAATATTTTTATTTAAGGTTTTTTAGGGACTATTTCTCTTGGAAGAGTGGAGGAACCCTCCCTTAAATACTTTACCCGAACCCATAAGATACTTCACTGTAAATTAGATCTGTATTAAACAAACAATTAGAAATATAGACATCCTGTTACTTTTATACAAGGATAGCATATTTAGTATTTACTAATAAATATTAATAATTTAGACTCACAAAATATTTTTTTTACACAAGAATAAATACGCAACATTCAGTTGTTTATCTATATTACCTGCCAAATGCTCTAGATCTTAATATTGCTTTATAATCTATTTCCATATCTTTGCATCCCTGTATATATAACATCAGATGAACTGAAATTTAATTTCCGAATGTGTACACAGTCTCCTCAGAGTTTCCTCGTCCTGACTCAATATTTACTTACTAGCTAAAAAACATCAAACTTCCAAAAAAAATCAAAATTTGAATGTATAAACGATTTATTCATCATACATTCAAAATTTTAAATTTTCAAATATTTATTTTTTAAGCTTTTTTAGCTAGTAGTAAATATTGAGATAGGATGAGGAAACACCAAGGAAACTGTGTAAACATTCGGAAATCAAATTTCAGTTCATCTAACATCAATAATTTATATCTTGGTCTTTCTGTCAATTTCAATTATAATTAGACTCGACTTCTTTAGCTGTGATATAACTTGAAAAATTAGGTCTGACTTTTCATTAATAAATTATTTCAATCGATGTGTTATTACTTGGATGTTGCACCAAATTTCATGTGCTCTAATAAATATATGCTAAAATAACGATACCTCCGATACCCCTCTTTACCGAATCCCCTCCCGTTCTACTTGATGAACGAATTGGCCTATAATTGAGGTCAATCTTAGCAACCTAAATTTACGACAAATTTTCCCCTGTCTATATATCTACACCACGTATTCTTAATACATTATTATTTCATTTCAAGATTAGTATCATTATTATTTTGATTATATTTTTTAGAATATCAAAGCTTCTCTGTAAGTTTTTGTATCTACATATGTTTATATAAACCTCTGTCTATTCCCCTAATGATCAACTCATTAGAAAATTAGAATTTGTCAACCATGAATCAGAAATACCTGCTATAAAATTTCTAGGGGTTTATTTTGATCCAGCTCTTAATTTTAGGTACCATATTAAACAATTAAATGCAAAACTTTCAAAATCATTGTTTGTTTTACGCAGATGTCAAAAAATATTATATCCTGAAGCAATGCGATCCTTATATTATTCAACTTTTCATTGTCACTTAATCTATGGAATTATAGCATATTCTTCAACATATGATAGCCTTATTAATGACATCTTTAAGCAACAAAAGAAAGCTATTCGATGTATTTCTAAAGCCAAATATAATTCTCACACAGGAATCTTATTTAAAAAGTTGGGTATTTTGCCATTTCCAGCACTTGTGGATTATTTCAAATTAAATTTTATGTATCTCTATATAAAGGATTTGCAGCCTAAATCATTTAGAATAAGCAATTATTGGACTTTGAATCAAGATAGAAATATTCCTTATGCTTTGAGAACTCATGCTGACTTTGCTATACCATTTTCCAGACTTGCACTAATTTCTAGATTGCCTTTTATTTCTTTACCAAAAACATGGAATAAATATGAAGAAATTTTAAAAGATCTAAAAAATAGGCCAAATCATAATTTATTTAAAAAACACTTGAAAAAAACATTGATTGAAAATATTGAAACAAACTGCAACAGACTTCTTTGTCATATTTGCCATTTAAATGCAATTTAAACTTATTGGTTAGAATATTACCTTAACTTATTTCTTGTCATTTTATTATTCTGTGATCAAAATTGTTTTAATTAGAAAGCAAAATTTGCTAGGTCTTAAACGTACTACATCGCCGTCAACTTCTTTTTTATGCTTTGTTGTAATCTTTAAAACTTTTTAACATTTAACCTTAAACCTTATTCTTTTGCTCCTGAGTTTTATAAAAAAAAAGCACTAAATTTTTAATTTTTCCATTCACTTAAGTACATCTGTATATTTTATATTTAGTTTTTTTGTATAGGGCTTGATCCTTTCACCGCACGTTCCTAGGGTTACTAATTAAAAATTGTTGACTTTATAACTTTAGCTTGCACTCTATGTTTGCGTTAGATCCTGCCTCTAGCAACATATTCTTATGTTTATTATTTAGTATCAATGATTTATATAAACTTATGCTATATGTAAATATTCTTAATCTGTCATTATCACTGTATTTTAATATGTTGACTGAAATAAATATTTGATGTTGATGTTGATGTTGAAATAGCATATTAAAAACTGTCTGTAATACGATACTGTATAGTTTCGTAGCAATATTGCAAACAAAACCTTTCTCTTTCTGTCTCTAAATCTTCCACTGTAAACCCTTAGGAAGTTTTAGCGATCAGGTTTTCGAGTTTTTTTTTAATTTTGATATTTAAACCTTTTTCTTAAATGTTCAAAAAAAGGAAAAAAATCTTTGAATTTTGTTGATATTTCTTAAAAACATTGAGAAAGAAAAATCGCCGAACTCAAAATCATTTGGGGAAAAAATCCACCAATAAAAACATCCAATAAATAAATAAGAATAAGAATAAACTTTATTTGAAGAAAATGGGGGAGGGGGAGGTAAGATGAGTAACTAATGAAGGAAAGAAGATTGAGTACTCTTAAAACCACCCCAATATGAGGAAGGGAATAATATCATCAACAAAAAAAAACAATTCTAAGATATTACTTATATATTGAAACTTATTTTATGTTTCGTAAGCGAAGCTTTTCAATAACTTTGGTCTTTACATCAAATACAAAAAAATGGATATTTAGATCCAATAAATAATTTTTCTTGGTCTTTTTTTGAGGGGGAGATGATTGGTAACCGCCTTTTTTTATTTTACTTTTTAAAAGAAAAGTTTATTTTTAATGAATTTTGAAATTTCTATGACTTCACAGGAATCAAAAGTGGTGCAAAAGTGGTACTGATTGGGCTTCGTCGATGGAGTTAATATTTTCTAGGGGTTATTTCTTTTAAGAGGGTGGTGGTACACTCCCCCAAATAGTTGTAACACTTCCTAGAACCTACATTGTAAAGGAGAACCATAATGGTTCAGCGGTTAGCGAGATCCTTCGGTGCACACAGACACACATCGATCCTGTTACTTTAGTATCAGGCTATAATGCTAAATATTATTATTGCACATTTCATAAATTGAATTAGTTTTTACGAAATATTTATGAGTAGTATTGTCCCTTTCTCTGTCGTCTAAACATGAGTCATAACATCATATTACATCCCATTTAGATAGATAGATATTTGATTCATATATAAGATAGAGATTTCTATAAATATACTTAAAAATAACAGGATGTATATCTTTTTCTCTGTACCGATACATACTGCTTACTATTAAACCTATATAGTTCTCCTTTACAGTGTGCTTCTAATAGATCCTTAAAAAGCTAAACAAAAAAAAAAGTTGTAGATAGATAGATACACAAAATTGGGGCCCCCCAAGGTGAGTCATACCAACCCATTCTCATTCATTCTTAATATTTATCAGAGATCTTTAGGGATAGGACATTTACTAAAAAAATATGTGCACATCCCAAATTATGATAAACAAAATTATCCTTTTTTTGTAGATAAAACTTAAATTTAAACACTGCTAGTTTGAGCTAAAAAACCAAGATTTTTAAAAAGTACCCAAAGTTGAAAAGTAAACTGTAATATCAGTGTAATTTACAGTCCATTGTCCCCTCCCTTCCTGATATTTATATAGATTGATGATCAACAAAACAACCCTCTAGGACAAGAACAACAAGAATGATTACTTGCCAACGCAGCAATACTTAATCAAATTTGTCTTTAAACTTAGATGAAAACGTCATCATACATACAAGCGAAACTTAACAAGAAAGATATTCTGAAAAACTTAAATATAATTAATTTAATTCAGAATGTTTAAATTGGAATGTTTAAGGAATCACCATGCAAAGTTTGGAATCAAAAGGACCATTCTTAAGAGCTATCACTTCACTTTTAAATAGTTAATTAAAATGCAGATTATATATTATATGTTTTCTTGACTTTCAAAAGGCATTTGACAATTGCGCTGCATAATTTTTATTCATAATATGGAATACACACTACATAAAAATGATTTTAAAAAATATTATAATAAGATCTTCGTTAACCTGAAACTAAATAAAAACTAGACCATTTCCTTACACAAAAACAATTTAAACAAATAATTTTTGGGTTTTCTTGGGGTAATGTGTTATCCTTATACGTATGAATTACAACGTTTCCCTTTGTAATACAAGAGACAAAATCATTTATTAGACTGTTGATATCTTCCGCATTATAAAAGTAACAGAATGTCTTTGAGTATGTTTTTTGTACAGAAGGATCTCGCTAACCGCTGGACCAAAATGGTTATCAAGTGCAGGGAAGGTTTATATCTATTCATGACTACAGTGCCCCTAGAGGCATCTAGGGACATAGCCACTAGTAAGAAGTAAAGATCTTTGTATGTGAACCTAGCAAAAGTGGCAAACTCAGATTATGACGTCTGTATTTGGTCAATGGTAAAATTTATAGTGGCCTCTCATTGGTTATTTTTTTTGACATCATAATCTGAGTCAGACACTTTTACTAGGTTCTTGTATGTTCATAAAGATCTCGCTAACTACATAACTGTATAAGTTTTACCTTTTGGTTTAAGGATGGATTTAGGCTATTTTATTATTTAATTTAAGTCTTCGGGTTATTTTAGGCTATTTTAATGTCTTTCCCTTCCCTAGTAGATAAAAGAACAGCTGCTATTAAATAAAAGGCAAAATGTTCAAATTTAAATACAAAAAAGATTTAGTATTAGATCATTTTTTACATCTTGTATGACTTTATTTAAATCTAGGTACACATATCAAATTTTATAACAAAAAAATCTTCTAAAGGTAATTACAAAAATCTCCCAACTTCTCTAAAATTAGATATTGGTCTATGTTTGTATCTGTCTATTGTAATGCTAAATTGGCAAAAAGATTGAGTCGAAGGGTAGAGAGGGGAATTATATTTTGGTGTTCTAAAAAACGCTTTTATATATAGGATCTATTTTAAAAATTTAGAACATCTATTTTTTCTTCCTTTTTGTTAATTATAAAAAAATGTTATCCTTTTATAAAAGTGACAGGATCTTAGTTTGTCTGTCTGTACTGAAAGATCGCGCTAACCTCTGAACCGATATGGTTGTCCTTTAGAATGTAGCTTCTTAAAGGTACTGGGAAGGTTTTTACCTATTTTTTTTGGTGGGTTGATTTTACTATTTATTTTTAATAAAAAATAGCGGATCAAAATCAACCCACCTTCACCTCAAGAGCCCCTTAAGGCCTCTAGAGACGTTGGCGCCAGTTTGAAAAAAGTATTACAAAAATCGTAGCAACAGACTCCTAAACCCTAGAGGCACAATACTTATTCCAAGGCTTATGATAGTTGCTTTTATAAGCCAAGGCATTCCTTTTACACCTACTGTATTCATTAGCAGATAAAACAAGTTTTTCACTGCATTATATAAACATATTTTGTCCATATAAGCAAATATCTCCGTTATATATATCCTTATTCTTACGTTTCATTACATTATATAGCGAGCCAAATCGGAAGTATATTTACAAATGGTAAAGGTTGCGTGATCTTTCAGATAGAAAATATAATATATCAAGCTGAAATTTCCTATTAATATTTAAGTTTTTCTGTCTTTATTTTTGCTGCATAAGATATCTTAAACAGAAGAATTCTCAATCTTATAAATGAATATTAGTACAGACGTGTTTTTGTTCAATTGCAAATTAATTTCAAAAATATATATGTATTTTATAATTTAAGGCATTTATATTTTTGTATATCGGTTTAGTAATTATCGAAATTTTAATCTTTAGACAAAAACCCTTATACATTATATTATAAAAACGTATTAAGTTGTTATTTAAAAAAAAAGAATAAAACAGGAAGTATAGAACGTGCTTAAATATGAATTTAAAAGATTAACCTTATGACAAATGACAGTTTTTTGTATAAAATATTTTATAAATAAAATCTTATAGTATATTATTTGTTTCATATTTTTCGTAGCGAAGCTACTCTATAATTTGAAATGTCCGTCTGTCTGTCCGTCTGTCTTAGTTTGGAGGAAACGTGATTTTCTCGGCTCCTATAAAAGATAAAAGGCTGAAAATTTTTGACAACATTCCCATTATTGAGGAGCACAACTAACTATAAAACATCATTGGCAGGTTTTAGGCTATTTTTGTAATTTTCACATTTTTCTCCATATCTTTGGTGTTAATGGTCCGTTTTCCAAAAAAAATTCAGTGTTAGATATCCTGTTAGACAAAATTTCCTGTTATTTCAAGAAAACAACTATGACGGTCAGACTACCTTTAAGCAGGTTTTAGGCTATTTTTGTATTTTTCACATTTTTATCCATACCTTGAGTGTTTATGGTCCGATTTCCAAAATGTTTTAAGTTATATATATTAAAATTAAATTTCCTGTCTTTTCAAGAAAACATCAATGGCGGTCAGACTGCTTTTTTGCATGTTTTTTGGCTATTTTTATATTATTCACACTTTTCCTCATATCTTTGGTGTTTATGGTCCGATTTTTATTTTTTTTTTTGTTAAAAATATAAAAATACAATTTCCCGTTGTTTTCAGCATCCAGTATGTAATTTACTTTGACCGTTAGTCTGTTATTCATATTCCTGATATATAAGTATTAAGAAATTAAAAACAAATGTTGAAAAGGTTTTGTGATTTTTTTCCTAATATATATGTTTACGACAACGAATCTTTAAATTCTTATACATATTTTTTGTGCTTCGCTACTTATGGATGTTGTCATTCTTGTTCTTTGTTATATTTATAATATAAATCTACAATGATTTGATTTTATTAAAAAAAAATTCGAACATGTGTTTTTAACTGATTGAATTTTATAGCCTAAATTTTCTCACATTAAGAATGATATATTTGGATTAGTTGGCAAAACAAGTCCAGTCTAATTGAAATAGATAAATAATAAATAGATAGATTGATTAAAAGATACGTAGATAGACCTGAAATAGATTTATACATCCTCATAATAAAGTAACAGGATGTGTATCTTTTTGTCTGTTTGTACCGAAGAATCTCGCTAACCGCTGAACTGATCGGGTTCTCCTTTGTAGGGTGGCATCTCATAGGTCCCGGAAAGGTTTATAACTATTTTGGGGGAGGGTACCACCACCCTCCAGAGAAATCACAAAATAATCGAGAAAATTTTAAATATTCTCGCTTTGAACGTAACATAGACAAATTATTTTTCTGATTAGATATTTGAAATAAAAAAAACATTTAAAGTGCAGCTAGAGGCCTCAGGGAGCGTAGCCGCTAGTTGTAATAAACTAGCGAATGCGCTGCATACATTAAGGGGATTTGTGTTCAAAGGGTTAGTGAGGCGCTGAAAAATAGACTAAAACCATCCCAAAATTTTAATCTTTAAGTTGAAGGCCTAAAAACATCCCAGGACCTATGTGAACCTTACCAGGAACGGAGAACTCAATCAGTTCAGTAGTTATCAAATTCTTTAGCTTCAGACAAAAGATCACTACTACTTTTTTGTTTTTGGGGGGGTTGGGGGTGTCCCACCCCCCAAGAAAATAGCCTAAAACCACCACAGGACCAGTAGGTATATTCCTTGAAGAGTAGAATCCGATCGGTTCAGTGGTTACCAAGATCTTAAGCTTCAGACGGACAGACGGTCAGACGGACAGACGGTCAGACGGACGGACGGACAGACAGTCATCAAGCTACTTTGTATTATAGATAGGATAGATTTTTAGATAAGAGATAGATAGATTTTCAAAGTACCATAGTTAAATTAAAATTAAATGTATTTGAAGTGTTATATTTTAGTTCTTATACGTAGTGAGAGACTGATTTATAGCTAGAGAAAATAGAAACATATACATGAGGAGCTCATACAATACAACTAATAGTGAGAGAATGATTTATAGCTAGAGAAAATAGAAACATATACATGAGGAGCTCATACAAAATAACTAATAGTGAGAGAATGATTTATAGCTAGAGAAAATAGAAACATATACATGAGGAGCTCATACAAAATAACTAATAGTGAGAGAATGATTTATAGCTAGAGAAAATAGAAACATATACATGAGGAGCTCATACAAAATAACTAATAGTGAAAGAATGATTTATAGCTAGAGAAAATAGAAACATATACATGAGGAGCTCATACAAAACAACTAATTTTGAGAGAATGATTTATAGCTAGAGAAAATAGAAACATATACATGAGGAGTTCATACAAAACAACTAATTTTGAGAGAATGATTTATAGCTAGAGAAAATAGAAACATATACATGAGGAGCTCAACAAAACAACTAATAGTGAGAGAATGATTTATAGCTAGAGAAAATAGAAACATATACATGAGGAGCTCATACAAAACAACTATTTTTGAGAGAATAATTTATAGCTAGAGAAAATAGAAACATATAGATGAGGAGCTCATACAAAACAACTAATAGTAAGAGAATGATTTATAGCTAGAGAAAATAGAAACATATACATGAGGAGCTCATACAAAACAACTAATATTGAGAGAATAATTTATAGCTAGAGAAAATAGAAACATATAGATGAGGAGCTCATACAAAACAACTAATAGTGAGAGAATCATTTATAGCTAGAGAAAATAGAAACATATACATGAGGAGCTCAGTCAAAACAACTAATAGTGAGAGAATGATTTATAGCTAGAGAAAATAGAAACATATACATGAGGAGCTCATACAAAACAACTAATAATGAGTGACTGATTTATAGCTAGAGAAAATAGAAACATATACATGAGGAGCTCATACAAAACAACTAATAATGAGAGAATGATTTATAGCTAGAGAAAATAGAAACATATACATGAGGAGCTCATACAAAACAACTAATATTGAGAGAATAATTTATAGCTAGAGAAAATAGAAACATATAGATGAGGAGCTCATACAAAACAACTAATAATGAGAGAATGATTTATAGTTAGAGAAAATAGAAACATATATATATATATATATATATATATATATATATATATATATGAGGAGCTCATACAAAACAACTAATAATGAGAGGCTGATTTATAGCTAGAGAAAATAGAAACATATACATGAGGAGCTTATACAAAACAACTTAAGGACTCTTAATTTAAAGAACAAAGCATTTATAAAACAATTTACAGTCCCGTCTGTCCATCCATATTGTTCATTTTGATATGTTAAAATTGTCCTATCAATTTTAAACTCTATAATCAAGTCCAGAAAATGTAAGACTGACCTTTAAAAGTATCCTGTATTTAACCAGTTTTGCAACAATTTTACTAACAATTTTATTTAGACTAATACATTTACATTGTGCTAATTCAGTTCTGGCACTCTATGCGTGATAATGTTTGTTTGTCAATTCGTTTCATAGCTTTGTTTATATGAATGTAGTCATCCTTGATAGAGTAAAAATATTGCCCACATGGCTGCATATCATTAGAAATCGTTTGCAGATTTTTAAAAATCTAGTTTGATGCTATATTTTTTTATTCCCAAAAATATTTTTCTCTGTAACTGAATGACCCGGAAAGGTTTGCTGGCGTCCTAGGTACCCTAATTTTTACTTTTCTTAAGTAACATTTAAAAAGCTAATCAATCTATGCCCTTCTATTTCTTCAAACTGATCATTTAGTTTAATTGCCTTCTATATTTGTTTCAAATGATATAAAATTGTATGTGGATTTGTGCTATTTTTCTTACCTCCTAAGCCTTCCCTTGGAGGCTAGGTATGGAGCAAAGAGAAAGATATAAATCAAAGCTGTATGTATACTCAAACTCCAAATATTAATCCAAATGCTATTTTTTTGCTCATCAAATTTGCTTTTATCATTTATGTAAGAAAACTTAAACTAACACTTTGGCATTAATTCCAAATGTAGAGTGTTTATTGAAAACTATAAATTAATTTTTGTTTTAGCAATAATTGGTATAATTGTAAGGGAAAAAAGGTTAATTTTGAAAAATGTGAAACATATTTTAATAATATTAGCCAAAACTTATTTAAAGATATCTTATCAACTTCTCACTTCTTATTATAGTTTATTGTTCTTGAACTGCAGTGTTCTTGAAATAAGGAGGAATTGATATTTTTTATCATTCTGGACAATGTTCCACGAATATATAAATAAAAATGATATGATTAATATAAGTTTTGGCTCCTTGTAATGTAATGTGATGCTATACATGATTTTTCAGTATAGCTATGAACCAGTTCCATTTATCCACTTATCCATCGGATACTTATTGGTTTTTAAGCCATGCTTGAAAAAAAATTTCGTCATTTTGTATTAACACTCTTTTTGTAATTCGCTTCAACATTAGAATTAAAGGATTTAAGCTTCTCCAAATCATTTCCTGATTTTTACAAGAAATACTTTTAATTTTAAGAATAATTCGATTCTATGTTTTATTTTTGTTAAAGCGATTAAGTTTGTAGGACATACAAGCTTAACATTGAAGCATTTAAAGGACGCCTGCAAGAAATACCACGCTTTAACTGCTAAAAGACTGCCACAAGTAGACCCAATACCCCAAATTTAAAGCCTTCAGCTTCAATAACAAAAAAGTTCTAGGCATTTCAAAATAGCATTTTATGTACAATGAAAATTTTGAAAGATTTACAATGCTTATAAAAGAAAAAACAATATTAAATTACGTCGCCTAGACACAAAATTATGACTTTATCTTTGTCAGAAACTTAGATTGCCGGTAACTGATTACATTTTTACAATAAAAACACCACATCTCATAGTCAAAATCCAGGAAAAAAATTCGATTTAAATTGCATTTTTAAACGAAAATCAAATGGAAACAAAGGGGGAAACTAAGACAAGCTCAGCTGTGATTGGTTGTTTAGCTGATTCAGCCTTCTGATTGGCTACAGTACACTCGGTACAACGCAAGTTAAATTTTAATTTTTTTTAATGATTTTGACTATAAAAATGGTCATTTTTATTGTAAAAATATAATTAGTTACTGGTTGCTTAAATTTATGACAAAAATAAGCTTATAATTTTGTTTCTAGGCCACGTAGTTTTATTTCAAAATTTCTAACATTAGCACTGCAATTCTTTCAAAATTTTCATTGTACATAAAATGTCATTTTAAAATGCCTAGAACTTTTTTGTTATAGAAGCTGAAGGCTTCAAATTTGGGATATTGGGTCTATTTGTGGCAGTCTTTCAGCAGTTAAAGCGTGGTATTTCTTGCAGGCTTCCTTTAAAGTAACCGCTTTGAGAAGATGAACTGAAAGTAGTTGCCGAATGTGTACGCAGTTTCCTGGGTGTTTCCTCATCCTCGCTCAATATTTACTACTAGCTACAAATCTTCAAACTTCCCTTAAAAAAATCAAAATTTGATTGTGTAAACGATTTATACATTATACATTATAAATTTGAATTTTTTAAATTTTGATTTTTTTTTTTTGAAGTTTGAAGCTTTTTTAGCTAGTAGTAAATATTGAGCTATGATGAGGAAACACTCAGGAAACTGCGTACACATTCGGCAACTATTTTCAGTTGACCTTTGAGAAGGTTTTATTGTGGACCTTATGCCATGCGCGAAAAGATTTATTTATAATCTGTATATTCTTAACTTTGGTTAGTTAAGATAAAATAAAACTCCTGTTTAGTTTAATTGTTGTATCATTTTAAACTATTAGATCTCCTTTTTTGGATACTAGCGGATTCGCCCCCAGCCTTTAGGGGCTTTGCCCAAGAGGTCATTAAAAAAAAATTTGAGATGCAACCACTAATTTCAAACTGATTTCTTTTATAAAATCAGGGGGATTTTTTGTTTTTTTGTTGGGGGTTGAAGGTTGAGGGTGTCCCCTTCCCCAAAAAATAGCCTAAAACCACCACAGGACCAGTAGGTATATTCCCTGAAGAGTAGAAACCGATCAGTTCGGTGGTTATCGAGATCTTAAGGGACAGACGGACAAACAGACATCAAGCTACTTTGTATTATAGATAACAATAACTCTTGTAGTGTATCAGAGCTAAATAAGCAGAACTTTAATCTTTAAGTCTAATCAAAATTGTACATAAATTTGTTGCAAAATTTCTATATGCAGGATACAGTAAAAGTGCATACTGTTATTCGTAGGATTTTATTAAAGAGATGCCGCGCTTATAAATTGTACTAAGTTGTCCTAGGAATCGTTGAATATAGATTAAACGTCTAAATTGACGAGATCTAAACGTTATGGATTGACCCACGTACAGACCCTTAAAAATGCATTTTCCATAATTTTATAATTTATGTATCTTGATGTGTAGTATTAGTCTTGAGACTCAGACCTTAGATATTATCCCAGTCCTTAAATATTATGATATAAAAGTAGTTTCCACAACATTAACCAATAAACCAGAAAGTCAGACAGAATAGGTTTTACCCACAGTGAGAAAAAAATGAAAAAAATTATGTTTTATTTTCCCCCCAGGATAATGGATATAGTATAGATGGATATATTGACAGGAAACATTTTTCGTCAATTTAGATTGATAATAAGGATATTATTTATTAGCCAGTTCTTTAATTCTGTAGGACGGGAGGGGATAAGATGAAGGAGATTTATTGATGGTATTGTAAATAATAAGCTCAATATTTTTATTGGTTAGGCGGGAGGAAGTGGTTAGAAATCTCAATATAGGTGTACCGTGTAATTTAACTGTAGTGCATTTGTTACTTCTTACTATATTTTTCCATAGTAGAATCTTCTTAAATTCTTATTACATATAATATTCCTCATACTCTTATTTATACTCCCAGATTTTTATATAGGTTTAGAAATAATTTCGGGTATAGTCCCTTTCATTGTACTGTGAAACCATACGAAACGCCCCTTAAACTGTTTTTAACCTATTTTTTAATCATATATCAAAAATATACTATGACACCAGTAGAAACAGACTGCAGAGCCCAAATTTGAATTAAGTCCCCAATAAACTTTTTTGGGGGGATTTAAAAATTAATTTTATATGTTGCTGTGATCATTTTGACGGAAGCAAAAGCAACTTTTAGTTTGGGGTTAAATTGTTTCTTACAGAACAATTTTATATGATTCAGTTTATATCAATACAATAATAAAAAAAACTCTACTCTGTTCGATGGAAATAATTTTTTTTCTAAAACAATCAATTTCAGTAAAAAATTTAACATAATACAATAAAACACATTTGCTAAATTTAAACCAATAAGATTGCTTGTTTCATTTCAATTTTTTTATGATTTCTGAAAGAGTGTTTTCACAAAGTGACTTATTTACAATGTAGTTAAATAATTTTTATTTAATTAAAATGAAAAGAATGAAAACTATACACGTAAAAGATACATAATTTTTAAAAATATTTAAAAAAAAATAAGTTTGAATAATCTTATTTTATATCATATTTGTATATGTGTCAAAAATAATTTTGTTGTATTGCATAAACATTTGTTGACATCTTGTCATGTTGACATCAAATTTAACCCTTTACAGCCAATTTTTATGTGTTTAAAATAGGTGAACGAACACAAACATGTTAATGTTAATTCATTGGTATATTGTAAAGATTTAACTTTTTAGTGAATTTTTATAGTAAAATCATAAGGCCTAATTTTACTCTATACCAGAATACAATATTTATAAAGCAAAACACTCTAAAAGCTACGAATTTTACCCAAATAAAAAAAAGACCTTTTGCTTTGATCAAAATGACTACGGCAACAGTAAAAATTAATATTTAAATCCCCCCAAAAAAGTTTATTGGGGACTTAATTCAAATTTAGGCTCTGCAGTCTGATTTTACTGGTGTCATAGTATATTTTTTATATACGTTTTAAAAATAGGTTAAAAACAGTTTAAGAGGCATTGTCACGGACTTATACCCATAAATTTCTGTATACATATTCAAATTATGAAAGCAAATTTTTAACATAATTTTGCGCATAAAGCAAAGGATTTTATCAGAGAAGCAGCTTATGGTATCTCCAAAAAAGTGGATAAATGTTCCAATGTTTGACTGAACTATGCCGATTGACGTTATAGGGTCCTTAAGAGGTAAAATCTATAATACAAAGTTGAACAATGTCTGTCTGTCTGTTTGTTTGTACCGAAGGATCTCGCTAACCGCTGAACCGATCGGGTTCTGCTTTACAGGGTAGCTCCCCTTAGGTCTCGGGAAGGTTTATAACTATTTTCTTGGGGGGTGGGAAACCCCCAACCACCCAACCCCCCCCAAAAAATTCTTTCTTTTAAAAACTAAAATTTAAATTGTAAGATCGACTACCCCCCCCCCCCATTAAAAAAAAAGATAAAAATGTTTTGTTTTTTTTTCTTTTAAATTTGGTTGGTCCGACCTCTTTGGGCAAAGCCCCTAGTAAAGAAATAAAGTATGAAAACAAATATAAATATCAAAGAACGAAAAAAACAAAGGTGTGTAGAACACCATATAAATGTAGTCTTTCAACTTTAGTTATTATCCTATTTAAAATCTGTAATGAATTTGTAATATTCAAACAAGAACAATATGATTAAAGGAATTGATTTCCAAATTTTTCTGTCAATATAGCTATAACTGGGGGCAATTTTTTTTTTAATTTCTACCTTCTTTGTCATTGAAGGGAGGGGAGAAATTTCAATTTTTGCAATGTGATCACACATTGTCAGAATATTTGGAATACACAATCAGCATGATCAATAATACACAAATGCAATAATAGTTATTTCTCGCATTGTATTATAAATAGCTTTCCACGGATATAAAATGTATTATTGTAAGATTAAAACCATATTTTTAGCCCCGAGTTGTCAGAGCACGTTCTAAAACAAACTGGTTCTAATATTATGACTGTACATTTTTATATTCGTAGAAAAATGGATATAATTCGGTGCTAGACATAATTTTTCCGTATGGCTGAGAACCTAATCTAATTCAATGGATATTAATCGGTTTCGAACCGATCCAGGGAAAAACAATTCAATGTATTTTATCATTTGAGATGTCTGAATACGATGATGTGCAGAATTCTCGATGGAATGATGCTCGCTGCATAGACGTCCAAGGTTTTTTTTTTTTGGGGGGGGGGGTAAAATTTGTTAAAGGGGGGGGGGGGTAATTCGGTTTTGGGGGGGTAAAATGGTAATTTTAGTTTAACCCCCCCCCAAAAAAAAATTTATCCCTGGGGTAAAATTTTTGGGGGGGTAATTTAAATTTTATTAAATATTTAGTATTAAAAATCGTTTGGGGAGGGGTAATCGCCCTATTACCCCCCCCCCCTTTGGACGTCTATGGCTCGCTGCTCAGCTAATTTGAGATATGTGTGTCAGAAACCAGGTAGTTGCAGGCTTCTTTTCTTTGTTTTAAAAAAATGTAAGAATAGTTATTTCTCGTATCGTATTACAAACGGCTTTCCGCGGATATAGAATGTACAATTATAAGATTAAAACTAGTTTTTTTAGCCCCGAGATGCCGAAGGCACGGGCTAAAAAAACTAGTTTTAATCTTATGATTGTACATTTCTATATTCGTAGAAAACTGGATATAATACGATGCTAGACATAGTTTTTTCGTATTTATGAGAACCGGTTCCTGTCCACCGGATTCGAATGAATACGAGAAAATGTTATATATTCAAATCGAATATATTTCTAATTGATGGACCATTATATATTCTGAATCCCTACCTCAAAATACATAGAAAGGGAAAGCAACTTTATCTATTGTAATGTACCTAGCCTAATCTGTAGAATTATTAAGTACTTTTTTGCTTTGAACTAATAATATACTTATAAATAATATTATCTGGGAGCGAAGCTTTTCTGCAATTTGCATTTACCAAGCATCAGCGTTGTACCGCAGCTAACGTCAATCACACTGGATATTTTAAACAATGTATGTTTCATGATAAAATAATTAAAAATTTAATTTTTTCTCAGCTAATTAGAGGAACTTAGATAAAAAAAGAAGAGCTGAAACTGTGATACAACTTCTGTATATAAATATTTAAGAATGTAAAAAAAACATTAAAAAATAATCATTATGACATTATAAATGTAATAAATTTTATTATATTCCAAATAATAAATCTTGTCTTATATAGTTAAATGATTATTTTATTATATACATAATACATTTAATTATTATTTTAAATTGAAAAACATGATATTCAAATCTAAAGCTTCTTTTTTATTTATTATGCCATCCCTGTTTGAATGTGTATAAACTTTATAGTTGCTTAAGATTACTTTAATTTTGATATTTTAAGATTAAAATTTGAAGATCCGCGCCTTTTATCCCAAGTTGTAGAAGTTTTCTATATATTTGACTTCAGGAGATATCTTAAGTAGTGTCCATTTATTCCAACTAATTATAAATTTGGGCAAAGCACATTTTTAGTGAAGATTCCCTGACCTGTGCTTTATCCAGAAGCGTTCATAAGACCAAGGGGCATGTTTCCAATCCCTTTCATTTTGCCAGGGTGGTTGATACACCCCTAAACCCATCAACGGTCCCCTTTATAAGAGTCTCCAACAGCCCCCCCTCCTTCCAAATAAAAAAGCAAAGGGGATTGTCAAGTTGAAAAGTCTAAAAGAGTTATCTGTTGTAACTAAAGGCCTTTTTAATAAGTTTTGTAAAATAGAATTTGTGAGATTATTTTGGATTCAGCTGCTGTAATAGATATTAGAATACGTGGATATATTGACAGGAGATAATTTGTCGTCAATTTAGGTTGCTAATATGGACCTCATTTGATGGTCAGTTAGTTAATTCAATTAAAGGGGAGAGGATGGAGTAATTAGGTGGATGAGGGTATTGTTATTTAGCCAGCTGGAAGTATCAAGTCATTAGAGTACATAAAAATCTGGTGTAACATCCAAATAATATATATCAGATGTTTTAAGCTTCAAACGGACATACAAACAAACAGATAGACATCGTTCTACTTTGTAATATATATTTCTACAAGCAGCAGTTTTGTGAGTTGACCTATCTATGTTTCAAGTGTCCTTATATAGTGTGGATATTATCTTATCCACAGCACATACTGAATAATCATTACCTTGATAGATAGATAGATAGATATATAGATAGATAGATAGATAGATAGATAGATAGATAGATAGATAGATAGATAGATAGATAGATAGATAGATAGATAGATAGATAGATAGATAGATAGATAGATAGATAGATAGATAGATAGATAGATAGATAGATAGATAGATAGATAGATAGATAGATAGATAGATAGATAGATAGATAGATAGATAGATAGATAGATAGATAGATAGATAGATAGATAAATAGATAGATAGATAGATAGATAGATAGATAGATAGATAGATAGATAGATAGATAGATAGATAGATAGATAGATAGATAGATAGATAGATAGATAAATAGATATTAACAATTGTTAATCCCCAAACTTAAGCCAGTTTAAATCCATTTGTTCTTATATTTATTTTGGTATTTGTATGGTTTTAGGGTCCCCAAGTGAGACAGCTAAAAAATAATTCAAATACGTCACTTTTATTTTGATTGAATTGATGGATCCGAATTGATCTTAAGAAAAGCCAATATATAATTAATATACCAGAATAAATAATTCATCTTCACATAATTCATAATCATTAGAACAGGAATATTATGGAATAAGACAATGGACGATTATAGATAGACAGATCCTAGCCCCTCCACTCCCCTCAAAAGTATTGTATTGGTAGAAAAGTTTAGAAGTGACCAATCACAAATCAAGAAAAGTACAAAAGAATTTTTTAGTCAATGAATTAATAACGTGGTAATAAAACTTTGATCACAAGTGTAATTAAAAGTCCCCTCCCTTTTAAAATAAATCTTTCTAGAAAATCACAATACAATACTTTAGCAGTAAGAGATAAAGTACAAGAGACAGAAAGAGAAAAACTACTTTGTTATAAATATAAACTTTAACTTGAAAGAAATAAAAAACAGAAAAAGAATAAAATATTTTTGTATTAAAGTTTATGAATAGAATGTAAAATTTAGTGTTTCATTACTTCCGCAAAATATCATAAACGCAAAAGGTAATTTGTAGTGAAATATAAAAATTCACCCCAGTTAAGAGCTTGTATAACTATTTCTTCAAACTATTAATTACTATAATCAAATCACTTCTTAAAACATGACACATCCAAAAAAAATTAAATCTTGCATCCATTAATTTTTTTTCTGCTTAAATCTTATGGAAGTAATGCAAAAAAATTTATATGTTGGCTAAAAACTTTTTCTTAATGATCTTAGGCTAATAAATGTATTAGTATAGATGTATAATCCAGACAACTACCTTTGCTAAATGGTGGAGAACCTTTTCGTCTGCTAGCAAAATGCTTTCTGTCCTTGGGTGTGTTAATATTTCTGACGCTATTAGCTGATTTCAAATACCAAATAGAAAGACGGCACAGAGTCCCGTGGGAAGAGTTACATATAACTCATGCCTTTTCTATTCTTTTACTTTAATAAGACAATATTGTGCCGCTTACATTATGTGACTATTTAGTGTAAGTGATGGCACACCATAAATTTTGTGAAGCATAAAGTATAAGATAAGAAATTGAAAGCTGGGAGACGCAAAGTATATATTGGTGTTCACATAACTAACACATGGAATATGAGTTTAGGCCAGGTAGGACTGTTTATTATAATAGTACCCGAAGTTTTATAATGATAAGAAATTGAAAGCTGGGAGTCGCATAATCAGGGGCGTCCAAGCTTTTTATTTTGGGGGGGGGTAAAATTTTCTTAAGGGGGGGGGGTAATTCGGTTTTGGGGGGGGTAAAATGGCGCGCGAAGCGCGCTGCAAATTTTTTTTACCCCCCCCAAAATTTTTACCCCGGAGGTAAAATTTGCTTGGAGGGTTAATTACCCCCCCTGAAATCTGTTGGCAGGGGTAAAATTTGTTTACTCCCCCCCCAAAATTTACCCCCGGGGTAAAATTTTTTGGGGGGGTAAGTTAAATTTTAATTAAAATTTAGTATTAAAAATGAACGCAAAAATTTTTTTTGTTAGAGATTTTCTACTTTTGGGGGGGTTTTTACCCCCCCCCCCAAAAAATTGTTTGGGGGGGTAAATACCCCCTCCTAAATGGGGGGGGGGGTAATCGCCCCATTACCCCCCCCCCCTTAGACGCCTATGCGCATAATATATATTGGTGTTTACAGAACACAGTAAAAGTGTCGGACTGATTATGACGTAACAAACAAAATAAGCCAATGAGAGGCCATTATTGACCAATGGTAAAATTTATAGTGGCCTCTCATTGGCTAATTTTTTATTTACGTCATAATCAGTCCGACACTTTTACTGTGTTCGTGTTTACATACACAAACACAGGGAATGTGGGTTTAGACCATGGAGGGAGGGGACATTGGGCTGTTTATTACACTAGTCCCCATAGTTGTATGATAAGGCTTAAGAACTTTGGGGACTTTAGTTGAGTTTTGATTGGTTGGTTCATTAAGTTGAGTGTTAAAATGTTTCAACCATTAATTGTAATCTAAAAAAGAGGTAGTTTTGTGTATCTTCATAGGGTATGTACATCAATTAATCAGCCATTGTCTTATCTCTTTAGATCCCTAAACAACAGTTCTGTCTGCAAAAATTCCCTTTTAATTTTGACGAAAAATGGTTTCAGTTGGACTATCTAGATATACTATGTCTATTTATTTAGCCAATCGGTTGACAATTTTCAGAGAAGCTATGGCAGATAAAATTCTTTAAATGGACGAATCTTCAAGATTTTGAAAACCATAAAGACCTGCAATAAGGTCTTTAAATATCAGCCAATATCGTCGGAAATATAAATACAGCTAAGTCGGTATTTGCTTGCAGACGAAAAAATTCCCCACCACTTGGGCCAGGTAATAGTCTGGGTCATACATCTATACTTATACATTTATTATTAAAGGCTACAATAAAGTTTTATTGTTGGTTGTATTGCAAGTTAACCGATTGAATACGCTAAGCATTGGTAATGGTAGATATATGGATATACTAGGACATAGAAACGTTATATGAAAATAAGGATGACAACATCCATAAGTAGTGAAGCACAAAAATCATGAATGGGATTATAGAAAGGAGATTTAATAAGAGGATTGGATCATGTTTTTAAAATCAAGAATATATTATATATGTCACAAAACCTTTTTAAACTATTTTTAATTTTTTCGATACTTATATTTGTAGCTTGACTGACAGACCGACGGACAAAGTAAATTACATACTGGATGCTCATTGATGTAGGGAATCTTCATAAAACTTTTCAGCGGTCTAACTTAAATAGTATCTGAGAAAATCACAGTTTTCCCATAGTGTTTTGGACTGACAGAATAAAAAAAGTTAATTATGCATATGAATTAGCTTTTGTTTCAAATAATATAGAAATAGTATAGTTTATATTCAAAAATATTTATAATTTATAATAGCCAGTAACTTTAAAGAATCCCTAAAAGTAAAAGTCAAACCGTTTTAGAGATCTCAAACAACAAAATAAATAAACCTGCTGCTATTATATTGTGTACTAGTGGCTATGCCCTTTGAGACATATAGGGGCATTTGAAGTAAGTTGAAGGGGGGTAGGTCAACCCTCTACTTTAAATTTTTGTTTTTAAAAGAAAAGGGTAGAATAAAATTTAGGAGGATATTTTTTTCTAGGGGCTATTTCTCTTCGTGTGGTGGTGGTAGCCTTCCCTAAAATAATTACAAACCTTTCCAGGACCTATGAGTAACACTACTGTAAAGAAGAACCATATATGTTCAGCGGTACATACAGTCACACACAGACAAAAATCCTGTCTGTTACTTTTATATTAAGGATTAAGTATCTCTTCCCATAAGGATGTATTGGTATTTTTGTTAGAAGGGTAAGGTCGGGGGGATTAAAGAAATAGGGTTGATTTCAAATATTATATAACAAGGATGGCAACACATCCAAAAGAGCAAAGCTCAACAAAACAGAAAGACAACTCAAATATAATAAACTAAGGGCTATGCCCTTTTCTTCAGGGGGCCTGTATTTGAAGGGGTAGAGTGGGGCTAAAAATAGCTTAAAACCATCCCAAGACTTTAATCTGGAAAAAAATAGCCTGAAATTATTACAGGATGTATGTGAATGTTTCGGTACAACGGCATTTGGCTGGCCGTTTACCAGATCTTTACGTACAGACGTACGAAACCTGCTACTTCCCACAAGAGACAAAACCAGCATAGTTACTAATACAATTTATTGTATGAAAACGGTCATGCTGAAATAGAAAATAACAAAATTAATAATCAAATATTAAAATGTTAAATACATGATAAAATAAATCTTGTAAAAGAGAATAAATCTTTTCTTATTTGGAACAATCGTCTTTTTTAATAAAGTAAATATTCATTATGAGAGGTTGCGTGACTTCAAAATTATATTTTAAAATATATAAAAATGCTAGGGTTACTTTTTGCTTAAAATTAATCAAAATTAAATACGAGTTTGAAATTCATAAACAAAATCATTATAGACTACGATTAAAATATTCTGATACAAAAATAAATTAATTACTTGGTCTAATTTAAGTAAAAATGAAAGATTAATTTGCCGTCTTTGAAAATTCACTCCATTCCATTAAAAATGCTTAAAGAAAGAATTCTTACCGAAGTTTTTGTTCCTGTAAAGCCGGGAAGCACTCAAAGGTATTTTTCAGTACGGACAACACCACAATTCTGACTATACATGGTTTTTTATCACGCAGATAATCCGCACATTTTGAAAGAAAGATTAAAGATGGCTACGCTCGCTTTGTTTATGGTCCATGCGCAAGCATCATTTTGATTGCCGCGTCCAATTATGAACTTTCAATTTGAATCTCAGCGCTTTCCAAACTGACATTAATGATAAGGAAAACAAAAGGATAAAGGTTCGAGTTCACAAACGCATCACACTATTATACTTCCAATACACACCCGCCTGAAAGTGGGGAATCGAACACCACACTATTCAAATTTTCAACTTTGTGTGCAGACAATGTCCACAAAAGTCACAATTCAAGACCACATAAATTACAAGAGTTTTAAATTTTGGCCTTTTGGCCTCAAATTTGCTAGTAGTAATATTCACGAATACTCGCACTAACACAAAATGACACAATTCCACAAAAATGTAGGAATAAAGGAATAGGAAATAAAACATTCTTCATTGAAAGCTTACACATTCACTACTCACTCATAACACTTATTCTCATGGCCTCACAATTTTTCGAATTAAACAAATGGTTATTTGAATTTGTTAGACCATGTAATGCAATACATAATAATAATTTAAATAAGTACCCAAACTTTAATTAGGTACCTAATCAATAATAATGATAATAATAATATTCTTAATATTAAAATAAACTTAATGCTAAACATAATCTGCATTAATCATCAAATAATTCATTCAAATCTTTTAATAAAAGAAGAATAATTACTTTAAAAAAATTCTTTTCAAACAAATATTTTTTGCGAAAGAAAAGTGAAAATGCATACGTAAATCTTTCTTCGATCAAATCTTTATGTAAAAGATAGATAAGAAACAATCCTTAAATCTAGATAAACAGAATAATCAAATAAAGTAAAATTATCCTTAATCTAAACATATCATCAAAATAAAATATCCTTATATCTAAGAACATATAAAAGAACTGTATTAATTCATCAATAAAACATCAAAATGAAAGTAAAATTGCATTTTTGCATATGCAAATTTTAAATTAAGCTCAAAGTAAAAGAAAAGTCTCAAAAAGTGTTTAGTTGGCAATTTCTCTTTGGCTGAATAGATAATAAGCTTTTCCGTGTACTTATTTATACAGTCTTTTAAAATTAAGAGCAATTGGGGCCTCAGTTCAACCTGAACCTCGAAAGCTTGCAGATCAAACCGACGCACTACAATTATAATAATGCCACGTGCAACGAGTCCTGTTTATGGTTATGTTTTGTTTCTTTTTTGTGTAACCTGGAACAGGATTCCTGGAGCGGGGCTCAATTCACGAACATTTCTGAAAAAATAGAATGAAAAATGTTCCAAAGTTAAAATCTTCAAAGAAGAAGGAATCAAAGAAACTAAAAAGAATCTTTATGAATTATCAGATATTTCTTAAGCTTTAGTTTTGCTGTTATGCAAGGCGTTCGGCCGAGGAAACAGAGCTGGAACGCTTTGTATAGCAGTTTCATTAGGCTATACTCATCGAAATAAATCAAACAAATCAAAGTAAATCTGCTGTGTTCATAAAATTACTGCTTTTTTGTTTTAGGTAATCTTCAGAACGAAATTAAAATGTAATAATCTTAATATATAGTTAATATTAAATTATTTATAATGCTTGTAATATAAAAAGATATTTTTAAAATGATCAAATGTGTTTCATTTATGTTCTTATCTGTATATATCATATTTCACGTCTGTTAAACAAGAAACGACAATAATGCTTCGCATCCAAATTTAAAAAAATACATACCTAAGATTTTTTACGCGAAAAAATCCCAGGTCCCGATCAAAGAAATCCGTAAAGAAAACTTATGTATTCGAATAGAAACTTTAGTTTTATGCGTTGGAAATAAAATTTTGAGCTCATTTATAATTTTAAACGAATTTGTAAGGAAATTTGCGTCAATTATAAATTAAAAACAATATGCAATTGTTGAAAGTTAAAAAAATACGAGATAAGAACGATACTAATAAAAATACTTAATCGTCTTGGGAATCATCTTGGGGTAGGTTTACTTTCAACAATCGTCTTGAAGAAATCTCGTTATCCATGGCTTCAACATCATCGGACAATTTGAAACGGGCTACAACTGTACGGCCACCGCCTCGTACGTCTTGAACTCTGCCGAGGCGATACTTCTTAACCAAGTTGGTGCACCCGTCAACAAGAACGACATCTCCAACGCTCAGCGGAACTTGATTGCACCTCCACTTTACCGTGCGCAATAGCTCAGGCAGCAGCTGCTGCTTGTAGACTTCATGGAACTGTCTAGTCAGCTCCTCCAGATGGCTTAAACGGCGTGTAATTCGATCTCTGGAACCGGTCTTGAACGAGCAAATTCCGTCGTTAGCTCTGCCACCCAACAAATCAGCAGGAGAAATGATTCTCCATGTATTAACATCATTCCCTTGTGTAGCATAGCTCAAGGGTTTAGAGTTTAAAACTCTAGCAGTTTCAGCAGTCAGCAGCAACAACTCGTTGTGATTGACAACAGCTCCACACAACTTCTTATTGAGGACACGCTTGACCATGGCGACCTGGCGCTCAACACTTCCTACATACGAATGAGCGCCAGTCGGTACAAGGTGCCACTCAAAACTCACATCAGATTTCTTCATAACTTCATCAAGTATTCTTTTCGAGCCAAGAAAATTGGTGCCGCGATCAGTAGTCACGACTCTGGGCATGTTGTAGAATGCTTGAAGCTTTCTGAGGCCAATAATGACAGCCTCAGTACTGTAATCCAGCAGAACATCAATAAACACTGCTTGTGTAAAACGACAACAAACAATTAGCAACCAAACCTTGTACTTGGCTGGGTTCTTCCTGGTGCGGACTCCAGGCCTTGTAACTTCCATCGGGCCAGCAAGGTCAAGGTGAACATGGAAGAATGAAACTGAAGATTCTAACCTGTCGGGCAGGACGTCTGCCATAGTTGGGGCTGAACGACGTGCATACTCTATACAACAACTGGAACATGACTTGACAACCTTCATAGCTTCCTGGCGGCCACGTGATATCCAAGCATACCTGCGACTCTGTACCAAAGTTTTTCTATGACCGGCATGGCCAAGTTCATCGTGGGCCTGCTGTAGGAACAGTCTGGCCAAGTTATTGTGACGATCAATCAAAATAAGGCCAGGGGAATCCTTGAACAGCTTTCTCTTCCCCTCGGCTGCTGCCTCCAAGGCCTCATCCCCACGGGAACGCATCTTGAGGACTCTGAATTTACGAACAGGATAATAGCCATTATTACCAACGATAGGCCAGTACACCTCAGTCTCGTGATAATAAGGTTGAAGACTATCATATTTACCTTCAGCCTCCATAACCATCTCCTTCTCCTGGTTGTATGATGCCAGGAATTAATTACACACCACATCTAGGTAGGTAATTGAAAAAGTGTGATTGCCATAAAACTTGGAATCAACTAGCGGCTCTTGTCCAGCTGGAACCGAAACTCCCGTCGGCTCTTGTCCAGCTGGAACCGCAACACTGATCGGCTCTTGTCCAGCCGGAACCGAAACTCCCGTCGGCTCTTGTCCGGCTGGAACCGAATCATTCATCGGCTCTTGCCTGGCCGGAACTCGCTTCTTAACAAGCAATAACTTAAAACAGTTGGCAGCACTGATCACCGCCTGCATAGTTTTACGTGCCTGCCTGTAGGTACGTCGTGCTAAAGTTCTCCAGAAATCAGTATCAACTACCTGGACGGCCATACACTTTAATCGGACCATGCGCTGATTCATCTCAGCCTCTGGGATGGGGTGATTTACTTCACCCGCCGTCTTTACAGGCCACTAGTCCTGCTCCAGGCGCAGCCAATCAGGCCCATCCTGATACCTGGATCCTGGTGAAACATCTTGAATGGTACAGGCACCTCTGGTGGCAAGATCTGCAATGTTCTGATCTGTAGGAAGCCAGCGCCAATCCTCTGGGCTGGTCAGCTGTTGGATCTCACTCACACGATGACTGTTAAATATGTTTAACATCACTGATTCAGACACGATTTGCGATATAGCGCAAGTGCTGTCGCTAAAAAACATCTTGCCTGCTACTGCAAAGGGCAGGGCTCGGACAATTGCGTCCGCCAATCTTGCCATTAATAAACATGACAACAACTCAAGTCTTGGAATAGACTCAATCTTAACAGGAGCCACACGACTCTTGCCACTGCATAAAATCACTTCAAAGCCTCTGGCCGTTGGCCAACGTAGGTAGATGATGGCTGCGTAGGCTGAACTTGAAGCATCAGAAAAACCAATGATGGTTGGGAGCCCCAGTGGCTCATCAGGAACTAGAGAACGTTGAAATGGCACTTCTCCAAGCTTAGCCCTGTCGGCCAAACTGTCAACAAAATCATCTCTCAGCTTGGCAGGAACATGCTCATCCCATGATACGCCACTAATGCAAACCTCCCGAAGTATAAGCTTGGACTTCAGGAGTAGTGGGCACATAAGGCCAAGAGGGTCATATAATTGCTGTACAACCCGCCAAATCTCTCTCTTCGTTACACATTCTGGCATGGCTCTCCATAAATCTAACAGATCAAGGTCCTCCAGCAATTTTCGGCCCTTTATCTTGGCGCCATGATTCACCCGAGCAGGTAAAGTAAGAACATCTTCTCTGGGGGCCCATTGAATGCCCAGTACCTTAACAGGATCAACATCATCTCCAGAATAAATAACTGATTTAAAGCTGAAGTTGCCAGGTTCAATCATTTCCTTCAACTCTTCAACCATTTTGACGGCTTCTGGCTTGCTATTATGGCCGCCAGTATGGTCATCAATGTAGGTACACTGCTCCAGCTTGATAGCTGGAGCATCCTGATGCAGTACAAACTTGGAACCGGTAGGTTGTTGCTCACTTCTCCACAGGTCCTGCTTTGCAACTACCTCTGCTCCCTTGACGTATTCAGATCCATAAACATCATGAACATCTTGGCGGCTGCGCCCTCCAAAAATCTGTGCTGTCAATCTCAGGGCTGTGACGGCGAAATCGCCTGCCAATTTCTCCCCGAAGTTAACTTTTTTGGTCAAGTAAACTTCGGGGTTGGCATGTTCATCCTCTGCAAACCACACTCTCTTCAGCTGCGAATCTTCATATGTGGCCGCCAAAGAATTGTAAAATTTACAGACATCACACACACAGGCACACTTGTAACTTCTAAACCGAATAAGATTGTGAAACAAAGTGTAGGTAGGTGGTGGGCCGTCCATCATAATATGGTTTAAACTTGTTCCATTGCAGGTCAAGCTAGAATTTGCGCAGATTCTCAAGGGGGTAGAAATACTATCCTTGAAGGCCGTCACTAATGAATTAAAATAAACTGGACCTTCAAATGCTAAGTCTTGTGGCGTGGCTTTGACGTACACCCCACGGGACACCGCCTCCTTGAACACCTTCACAAACACGTCATATTCGCCGTTTTTTATCATGCGCCGGCGATCACGAAGCGCAATATTATACGCCTGCCGCAAATTGTTTGGCAGCGTATGTGTTGGCAGCCGATATGGATAAGCTGCCGTCCACTCTTCCTTCACAAGATCCAATGTTAAACCTTCTTTTATCAGATCCTGTTTTCGCTGATCAACGGCTGACTTGCCTGACGCAAGTGCCAGGCAATGCCTGCAGCCCGTGCATCCACTGCACAGCCGCGGCGGCTGCACGCCTAACGCCTCCGACGATAGGAAGTCCATAGCTGCAACTTCCAACTTAGTAACTTTACAAACAACTGGCTTGCTAACAGGCTTTCCATCGGCTGAAACAACAAGGAAACCTGTACCAAAAATGCTGCGGTATAATCTTGACTCGCCGATGAGTTTATCCGCCGCTGGGAACGTCGTGGGCGTGACATGCCCTAGGAGAATATCAAGTGGTCCATTGACCAATGAAAAATCTTGTGGCCTCATATCAAACAGAGCAGCTGCGGCGACTGGGTCCATGCTGCGCAGCCCATCTGTATGTCCAATTGTGTGCACAACAGCTGCTTCCATAACATGTTTGTTCTTGTTACGGTCAACCAGGCAGAGTTTAACTGTTGGGCATGACTGAACTTTACCATCAGCCATTGAAATGGTAGCTACACGTCCAGTAGAGGGCAACTGCAACTTCTTGGCAATAGACTGTGTAACCATGGTGAGGTTGGCACCTGTGTCCCACATCCCAGACACAGGCACCTTCCTCTTGTAGACATCCAGGGCGTCCAACTTCTGGAGCATCAACATGTAATTATTCTCACCCAAAAATGGCGCTTCATACACAGCTGAAACCTGGGCGACGGACTCATGGAGGAGGGAGTTGTGTTTCTGTCCACAATTGTTGATCCTGCAGCCTCCAAGCTTCTCAGCACGCGGACACTCTGAGGCGCGGTGCCCCTTATTAAGACATAAGAGGCACCCGCCGATTTTCATCACAAAATCCTTCCGTTCTGGAACAGACATGGTTGTAAACTTCGAACATTTAAACAAAAAATGATCTCCACTGCAGCCGTCTGACGGACAGGACTGCTTCTTCTTGAACTTGCTAGGTGTACCAGGTTTACCTACGGCGGCCGCAGCTGCGGCAGGATTACCTTTCTTCTTGGACGGCGTGTCCAAGCCGTGGCTGCTGCGCATCAATAATGCGCCACGCTGCTGTTCTAGTATATCCAGCAGCTTAGGCACGTCGGGAACGTCCATGCTCCCGAGTGCAAGGTCGAGCTTATCCTGAAACTCTTTTGGCAGTTTTTTAGATAACATCTCCAACAATAAAACTGTGAGCCATTGGCTTGTAGAAACTGCATCCTTACCATCAGCCTTGGTCATCTGCTCGAGCTGGTTGATGGCACCTGAGAACTCGGCAAGAGCGCTAACAATCTGGCTGCTCTCGGACAATTTACCTTTCTTGTCCCAGCTGTTGAATATACACAACATCTGTCTGGTTCTGGATTTGAACAATTGGTCCAAATATGTCCATTGCGCTGCATGCGTGGACAATCTGTTGCAACTGCAGCCTCAACGGTTTATCCTTCATTACTCGTTCACAACTTAACACCATCTGCAGGTAGCTGGGCTCATATCCAGTAGTAAGCTTCTGGAAATTCTCCTTAAATTGCGCATAAGAAGATTCTTGCCCATCAAAGCTGGGAAGGAGTTTTTCGTCTAGGCGTGGCATGTACCCATGAGACGAGAACATCGGACTGGCAGCAAACGATTGGGCGCCAAATGACGGCAGCATAGGATCTACCGAGGCACCCGAGACTGGCGTAACAGGCTCTTGCTTAGCCTTTGCCAGCGTCTCCATCAGTTTAGTCATATCACTAATAATTTTAGTTGGTAAAGGTATATAATCACCTTTAATAACTTTCACTATTTGCATACAACGTCGTTGCAAACTGTTTTTGTGAGCTGCAAGATCATCACCAAGAACTAAGACCTCATTGTTTATCGCTCTTAGCTCATCTATGGCACTTAATGTAAGTTTTAACTCGCTATAGTTTTTTTGCGCCGTGATAATGTCACTATAAAAATCTTTTAGGTTATCATCATCCTGGATTAACATGTCCAGCTGTTGAAGACCGTTCATGGTACGTTCAAGATTTAAGTTCGCATCATGAACAAGGATGCATTCCTTGGTGAGATTAACATTGATGTCTGCGGTATCCGAAACTACCTGCATCACTCTGTCTAACTCTTCGGTTATCACTTCAACTGCCCTAGGCAATCTGTCCGACAATAGTGCATACCTATTCTTTTTAGGTGGCATTTTCACTTTTGTTAGCACTGATTACAACTATAGTCACGTGTAGAATTTTATTCACATTCAACACATACGGTAACTGTCACTGGCTTTGACTGGCTGACTGGACTTCATACCGTTTTCATTGTTTCGGTACAACAGCATTTGGCTGGCCGTTTACCAGATCTTTACGTACAGACGTACGAAACCTGCTACTTCCCACAAGAGACAAAACCAGCATAGTTACTAATACAATTTATTGTATGAAAACGGTCATGCTGAAATAGAAAATAACAAAATTAATAATCAAATATTAAAATGTTAAATACATGATAAAATAAATCTTGTAAAAGAGAATAAATCTTTTCTTATTTGGAACAATCGTCTTTTTTAATAAAGTAAATATTCATTATGAGAGGTTGCATGACTTCGAAATTATATTTTAAAATATATAAAAATGCTAGGGTTACTTTTTGCTTAAAATTAATCAAAATTAAATACGAGTTTAAAATTCATAAACAAAATCATTATAGACTACGATTAAAATATTCTGATACAAAAATAAATTAATTACTTGGTCTAATTTAAGTAAAAATGAAAGATTAATTTGCCATCTTTGAAAATTCACTCCATTCCATTAAAAATGCTTAAAGAAAGAATTCTTACCAAAGTTTTTGTTCCTGTAAAGCCGGGAAGCACTCAAAGGTATTTTTCAGTACGGACAACACCACAATTCTGACTATACATGGTTTTTTATCACGCAGATAATCCGCACATTTTGAAAGAAAGATTAAAGATGGCTACGCTTGCTTTGTTTATGGTCCATGCGCAAGCATTATTTTGATTGCCGCGTCCAATTATGAACTTTCAATTTGAATCTCAGCGCTTTCCAAACTGACATTAATGATAAGGAAAACAAAAGGATAAAGGTTCGAGTTCACAAACGCATCACACTATTATACTTCCAATACAGTGAAACTTACCTTAAATTGACAACCCAATCGGTTCATTAGTTTGAAATAATAAGCTACAGACAAAAAAAAACCTTAATAATTCATATAATAGGAAAATCGTTCATTCGAGAATTTTGATTGGTTGGTTTCAAACTGCTAGTGTCAAAATATTTGCAACCAATACTAATTATCTATGGAAGGGATAATCTTTGAGGATGTGCATCAAATTATTATCCATTGCCTTATCCCTAGAGATTCCAGGAGAAGGAACTCTTTGACAGAGCCAATATTGTCCTATTGTGACGTCATAAAAGGGGGAAGAAAATCTCTTCAAAGGAGATGGGAGAAATGGAGTTCTCCTTTCCCTTTTCCGAAATTTATGACGTCAAAACAGAATAATATGGCCTTTGTCAAGTTTTTTTAAATTTGTCACATGCCTATTTTTTTCAAAATTGAATATTGATGGTATAAGACATATAGATATATGAATATTCAGCTTATTTATAGTTTATATTTAAATTTAAATTTCTTGTGACTTTTTTTGTTTAAAGTTTAAAGTTGATCATCCAATTTGAGCTATATTTTTTTTTAATTCTCTTTAATATTTACTAAAACTACGAAACTAGTGATTTTTGCGTTAATGGAGGTTATTGTCCTTGTTAAAAGCGAACCTTTTTTATAACTAGAATCAAGACTTCGGTCCGTTCGTCATTAACGGTTAGCTCCTTTCGTTTGTATAGAAATATTAGAATTGTCTTATCGATTTCAAACTTTACATGATGATTCCTGTAAGCAGTTAGTATTTTTGACAACTTTTTAAATGACATTATTATAATATTCATCTTATTTTTGAAATGTTGATTCCTAGGTCAACAAAGTATGATATTATAAGTTATTGTTCGTTTGTCCTGATTTAAGAGCTTCGCATTTATGGATGTTATCATCCTTGTTAATTTAAGTCAAGAATGTATCCTTGAAAATCTAATGGCAGTCAGTCAGGCCTTAGCTTGAAAAATTTTAGTAATTACGTCTTATCAGTAAAAACCTTAATTCCAGGCTATTTGTTCAAGTGTTAAATTAATGTTTGGACACATCCTTATATCCTATTACATAAGTTGGTAAGCTTTTTCTGTCTGTAGTGAAGGATCTCGCTAACCACTGAACCGATACGGTTCTCCTTTACAATAAAGCTTATTTTAGAGGGTTTCAGGCTGTATCATTTTTTAAAAAAATAATTCTGGCTATGGTTTTAGGCTATTTTTCTGCCCTTTCATATCAGGGATAAGGGATAGGAAACCTGGCCATTAATTAGGTCCCGGCCTAGATTCTAAAGGGATATTGCAACTATTACAAATTCCTATCAAACTGGCGGACACTCCCAAGTAGCTATCGCTCTAAACCAATAAGAATTGGTCTGTTTTTAACAACCAATCACCAATTGGCGGAAATTTTAGAAGCAGACAATTCTAGAAAAAATAATGATTTCGTCTGCTACTAAAAAATAAATATAAATGGTGTTAGATCACATTAGCTTAATTATTAAATCTGCTTAGAGTTAAACATTTAAAAAGGGCCATATAGAAAAAACAAAAATAATGGGATTTTTTTGTTGGAAAGAAGGTAGCTACGAATTTTCATTTGGTAGTTTATAAATTAGATGTTGTATTTTGAATTTTAAAAATTTAATACGGAATTGATACAACACCTTAACCATAATATATGTACAATACAACACAGTTCAAATCTATCACTACATAATAGTATCCAAAGAACTTGATAGAATGTTACCCAAGTGCATATTAATTTATTAATTTTGAATTTTAATTAGCAATGAAATTTTCAAATAAAATTTTTACTCATTAATAAAAATGCAAATAATACAAACTAAAATCTGTCTGAGGGAAACCCAAGGATAGCTTTCTGACAGTTCAAATTACCAAAGTAAAAGATAAAAAAATTTTGGGAGAGAAAAAACTTCATTTTAACAAAAGCCATTAATATATAGGTTTATAAAAAGTTATGTTTTTTACTTTAAACTAGCTACCTAAATTTGATTCTATACTTTATCTACACACACACACACAGCTTTTTCATTAGCGTTGTATACGAACCACTGCGCCATCCCAAAACTGGTTTATTAGGCTAGAAATAGGCCTAGGCTTGAAATAGGCCTGAAATAATATTTTCCTACGTTTCCCATCCCTTATCCCTGTTTCATATCCCTTCGAATGTAGAGCCTCTATTCGATGTTAAGGGCTCAGCCGCTTGTACATGTAAAAGTAACAAGATGTCTGCTTGAATATGTGTCTATATGTGTGTGTGTGTTTGTCTGTGTGTGTGTACCAAAGGATCTCGATAATCACTCAACCGATATTGTTCTCCTTTACAGTGAAGCTTATGAAAAAATTTTATTGTCCAAAAGTTTTTGTGCTCTCTTTTTTTAAAACTCATAATTGAAAATAGGAGGTTAAGCGACTTTTCTCACCTTACCTCAAGTGTACTTAGAGATATTTAGTAGGGTTGGGCCGGATATCCGGTCTGGCCGGTTATCCGGCCGGATATCCGGTCATTTTCAATATCCGGCCGGATACCGAATATTAAAACTATCCGGTTACATGATATATCCGGCTAATTTTTGACACGGGATATCCGGTTATCCGGACGTTTATTCGGCCGGATATCCGGTAATTTGCCGGATATCGAAGAGTTGGCCAGATATCCGGCCGGAACCGGATATTTGGCATTAGCAATCAGCCGGATATCCGGTATCCGGCCAAAAAATTATCTGGCTCAACCCTAATATTTAGAAGCGTAACAGGTAGCTAATATAAAAAAAGATTTATCAGTCAATTTACTGAAAAAAATAGCTATTAATCTTGACATATAAAAAGGATGGATATAGAGAAGTATAGATAGATACAAAGAAATGTGAATAGATGGATAAAATAAACATATTTTGAATTGTTAACAAACTGAAAGTGGTAAACATGAGCTCAGCAGTTTTTATTAACACAAAATATTTTGCAGAATATCTTTTTACGGACGCAGACCATCCCACCTTTTTTTTCAATTTGCAATTAAGATGCTAGCAACTACGCCCCTATAGGCCTCTAGTAGCACTTGAGGTAAATGAGGAAAAGATATTTTTTTTTTTTTGGGGGGGGGGAGGGGGAAATTATTTTTTCTAGGGGAGATTTGTCTTTGGAGGTTGGTGAAACCCTCCCCAAAATAGTTTTAAACCTACCCAAGACCTATGTGAAGCTACAATGTAAAGAAGAACCATATCGGTTCCACGGTTAGCGAGATCCTTCCGTACAGATAAACAGACAGACACCCCGTTACTTATAGTTCTAGAATATGTCAGGTGTTTATATAATGAATCCTCTCTGTAAATCATATTGTTTGTTCGTCGGTCTATTAAGCATTTCAAAAAAATCTTCATGGTAAGGGTTAGGAAAATTCCGACAACTAAAGGAAAACATGACAAAACTGGTTATTGGTATGCTTTGCTTAACTTGATCCGGATTTTAGTCTTCTGAAGAACCTCTGGAACTAAGCGTCTTCTGTTCAATTATCCCCATTATGTTTAAAAAGATCTTTGTTAGTATAAAACCAGAAAAGTATCAGTAGAATTCTAATGGGGTTCTACTGGAAATAAAAGGACAATGAACTATTTTTAAATAAACAACACACACAAAATCTTATTTTCTCAATTCTAACCCTGATGAAGAAAACTGAGAGAAAAACAACGACAACAACAACATCCATAAGTAGCCAGGCACATTGAAATATGGACAATGAGATATGAAGAGTATTTGATCATTTGTTAAAATCACCTTTCATTACTCTGACAGACCGATGGACAAAGTAAAGTACATACTGTATGCTCTTTGGGATAGGGAATATTCACTAAATTTCAGGTATTTATCTTGAAGAGGAGATGAGAAATCACATTTCCCCCATAGCGTTATGGACTGGCGGACAAAGTGAGTTACAGAGTAGCTTCGCTACTAATAAAACAGTTTTCTTTAATTTTGATATTTTTTCATTTAGATTAAAGCTGGGTACTATTTCTAACCAGTATTAGACTTATTATTACCTAAATCTTACACCAGATTATCATGTACTCTAATAAAATAAAACTTTTAGCTGGCTAAAATAACGATCCCCTCCATACACATTCTTTACCCAATCCCCTCCCCTTCTACTAGATGAACAAACTAGCCAATATAAGATGTCCAAGTTAGCACCCTTGACGAAAATTATCCCCTGTCATTGTATATCCATGTATATTCTACTTCTATCTAACTTGTTTATAAAAAACATTTTCTCAAAAATATTAAAGATGAAAAAAGCTTTAGCCGCTGCTATGTCAAACATGTGATAATTAAAATTATAGTGAGAATAAGGAAAGTTTGCATGCTCAGTTGGAACTTTACGTTAAGGGTCGTGAAATAAAAGGGTAGGTTGTCTAATGGGAGTTTCTTTACCTAACAGATCTTTAGTATTGATGTATATACAGATAACTAGCTGCTTCCCCTTTTCCATGGACCGTTTTCGTCTGCTAGTAAATTGTTTTCTGCTACTTGGCTGTACTAATATTTCACTATTGGTTGATTTTCATAGAACCAATCGAGTTGTCACTTGTGATTTGGGATGGGGACATACAGTTATTTAACCCCTTCTCACTCCATTGTTTTACTCTAATTTTAAAAAAATTTAAAAAAGCCATTGTGGATAAAGTCAAGTTAAGCAAAGTATGCTAATTGCCTTACCTGTTGTGTTTGACATACTCTGCAAAACTTGAGCCGAAATTATTTCTGAATTTAGCCATACCAGGCCTTCCAGGTTTATTAACCATCTTGATTACTTAAGAGTACAAACCCGATTAGAGTAATTCCAAACTTTCAATTTTAAATAAAAGCATTTCCTTAAAGGTGATGTAAGAGTAAGACGACTTTTATCCCACTCATTTTTGTATTAAGCTTCAGATTTCGAAAACTACTAAACCGATAAAGTTCTACCTTTTAAGAAAGCCTAATATAGGTCCCATGATGGTTTTGAGCTATTTAACTATTAGATTGAAGCAATTGGATGACTCTAGACTATTTTTCTTGATTTTTCTGTCTTTCACAAATAAGTCAAATATAAAAAAAAAACTAGAAGCTAGGGGCTCAGCCGCTAATTGTGTTCTGTTTGATAATTGTTTTAATTAAAAGATGTCTTGTTTTATTAGAGACAAAATCTATCATCCATTAAAGTTTTTAATTATGTTCTTCCTTTTATAGCATAACTAAAGTATGTTTAATTGTATCTAAAACAAGGATGACAACATCCAAAAAGCAATGCTCAGATGGAAGAACAAACGAACAATAACTCTTGAAGAGTGTCAGAACTTAAATTAGTTTACACAGATAATAAATATACATTTATATATATTTAACAGTAATAATATACGTTATTTAATTACCTATTTAAACAGATACATATACTTAAAGAGTAAGGGGTGCTTAGATTTATAGAATAAGATATGAGTTTTTAAAAATGTATGTAACACCAAAATTGGTATTGCATAATAGTTCTCATGCTATATATTTTGCAGGCAACATAGTTGTTGATAAACTAGTTAAAATATAATAATTGATAAATAGATAGATAGATAGATAGATAGATAGATAGATAGATAGATAGATAGATAGATAGATAGATAGATAGATAGATAGTTAGATAGATAGATAGATAGATAGATAGATATATTCAAGAGAGATCTTTGAAGCTGAGAAAATACCGTTCAAAAATGCATTAAATTCAGCTGGCTACAATGATGACTTCACTTACTCACCCAACCAACAACGTCATCCTACTACAAGGTGCAGGAGAAGAAAGGTTATTTGGTTTAACCCTCCTTTCTGTCAAACAGTGAAAACTAATGTTGCAAGGAAATTCTTACTACTGATAGATAAACATTTTAAGAACACACCTCTTCAACAGTACTTCAACCGTTCTACAGTTAAAGTGTCTTATTGTTGTATGCCTAGCATCAAAGCCATCATAGCTGGACATAACAAATTCTTACTTAAAGATACAGCTGCTGAAAACACTCAACCTGCAAGATTGTGCAACTGCCGTGGTGGCCAAGCTGTGTGTCCCGTTGGAGGCCAGTGCTTGAAGTCTTCCTTGGTCTACAAAGCAGAAGTCATCAATGCAGTCAAACCTGCCACATACATTGGCCTGACTGGTAACACTTTTAAAGAAAGATTTACTGGTCACAAGTCATCCTTTAACAATGCCAATGCAGAGCACAAAACCAGCCTATCATCATTCATTTGGTCATTAAAACGAAATCAAACTAATTTTGATATTAGATGGTCCATCCTGCAGCAAGCACCAACCTACAACCCTAGCTCCGGTGCATGCAAACTCTGCAACCTAGAGAAGGTGAAGATCATGTTCAACAATGACGTCACCATGCTTAACAAGAGGTCTGAGATCAACAGCAAGTGCAGACACAGAGACAAATTCCTTCTGATTGAACACCTGGCTGCTAATGATACCTGATACTGCCGTTTCAAGATAGTTTTTTTAAAATTATGTTTATTTGTAATTTCAATATTTTAAAAAATCCTCTAAATTTAATTGAAAAAATCTATTAATGCTAATATTATTGTCAGTATTAAATTGTAACTGAAGATTGCTTAATGCATGAAACATGATGTTTTACAAATAAACTTTTGTTCATTCTATGTGGACTATGTATTGATATATATATATACTAGCGGCTCCGCCCCTAGCCTCTAGGGGCTTTGCCCTATGAAGAAATATTCAAAAAAGTTATTCTTTGTTTTATTACTCTGTGGTAAAATTAAACCCAGGTTGTACGCTGTATGCACAAAAATGTCAATTTGTAGAAATTAAACCCAGGTTGTTTGCCGTATACACAAAAATTTCAATTCGTGAAAATTAACCCTAGGTTGTTCGCATACACAAAATTTGAAGAAAAAAATTTTTTAAATTTTTTTGGGGGGGGGGATTTATGGGGGCTTCGCCCCATATTGCAGTGGGGTTCCCCCACCCCAATTACTGGTTTTTGTTTACAAAAATTTAAAAATTAAAAATTCTGTAAGTGGGGATTTTTTTTTTTTTTTTGGGGGGGGGGGGGTTGGGGTGTCCCATCCCCCAAGAAAATAGCTTAAAACCGCCAGAGGACCAGTAGGTATATTCCCAGAAGGGTAGAGCCCAATTTGATCAGCAGTTACTGAGATTTTACAAAAAATGTAAATAATTTTTTTGGGGGGGTGGGTTTTTTATTTTTTTGGGGGGTTGGGGGTGTCCCACCCCCCAAGAAAATAGCCTAAAACCACTACAGGACCAGTAGGTATATTCCCTGAAGAGTAGAATCCGATCGGTTTAGTGGTTACCGAGATCTTAAGGGACAGACAGACAGACAGACGGACAGACGGACAGACGGACAGACGGACAGACATCAAGCTACTTTGTATTATAGACTAGAGGCTACGCCCCCTAGAAGCCTCTAGGGGCACTTAAGGTAGAATGGGGAAAACTGACCTCCTCCCTTTTTAAATTTGAGTTTCAAAAGAGTAAAAAAAATAGATTTTTAAGGGAGGGGGGTAAAGACACCCTCCTCACAAAAAGTTAAAACCTTCCCAGGACCTATAAGAAGCTTCACTGTAAAGAAGAACAATATCGGTTCAGCGGTTAGAGAGATCCTTCGGGACAGTCAAAAAGCGCTTACTACTTTATATAATAGGATATATTATATATATAGATAGATAGATGGAGCAATGTTGTATGTTTAAAGGAAACAAAAAAATATTAAACAATTTTACAGTACTTTCTATATTGTAAAGTCCTATATGTATCCGCTAGGTGTCTATTTATAAAATTAGAAAATAATGTTATTCAACAATATTTATTTATATTACAGTTTGGTTTTTCTGCTGAACAATGTTTAATAAAATAAATGATTAAAAAGTATTAGATTTAAATTATTTAAAATTCATATTACAAATCATTATACACATAAAATTAAAGTTTTATGAGCTTTAATTTGTATCTTACAGTGCCGTAATAGCCCAGGAAACCAAATTATGAAGTCAGTTCTATAATTATGCAATCCTTTAGAGGATATTAATATTAAGCTAATTTTGTGAATCACCCCGAAACCATACTCACATATTTAGGACTTGATTATAGAGTTGCTATGCCTATAATATAGTACTTTGTTGTCCCAGGAAACAGTATACCAAAAATCAGAACAATCTAATAATTAGATCACATAAAAAATCAACATGTTTAAAATGGACGTACAGACATTCTGTTAATGCTTATAGAGTTGCTACATTTTCTAATTCGTACCTAACTACTACAGGAATCACCGTGTAAAGTTTAAAATCGATAGGACAATTCTAACATGCCTAAATTAACGAAAAAAGCTATCAGTCTCGGACGAACGGACCGACCCTAATTATAGAAAAGCTTCGATTTTAATAAATTGATGCATAAACTAATAGATAGATAGTTCAACTAATTATAAATTAACTACACAAATAATTGTTGTATGTAATGTTTTGAAAATTGAATGTATTATATAATTAGAATCTGTCACCGAATATAACACTGAAAACGCCTTATTATGGCGGGTTCTATAGTTACAATGTTATCTTTAGAATCACAGCTTAATGTAATTAATTAAACGTGAATATTGAAATACAAATTATTTCTAACTTTGTTTTCAAATATAAAGATAGAAAGTTTAATCAATTTTTCAATGTCATATTGTTGATCAAAAGTCTTTGTTGTATTCTTTTCTTTTTCTTTCCAGAAATAAACGCTAATTTTTTATTAGTTGGTTATTGCTGCACTGCACTACTCATGTAAATTATTGTCCTAGTTATAAACATAACAATTTAGTTATTAAGCAGTTAAATGTATGGAAGGGCCCAGTAATTAAAATAGAATATGCCGGGATATATTGACAAGAAATATATATCGTCTAATTAGTGCTAATATGGACCTCATATATTGGTCTGTTCGTTCAGCCAGTAGGAGGGGAGGAAATGAGATAAAGAGGGAGGTTGGGGGGTACCGTTATCTAAGCCAGCTGTGATCAACACTTTATTATAGTACATGAAAATTAGTGTAACATCAAGTAATAATCTATCGAATGACCCAGCCCTAACATATTTTCTACTGTTATTTTGTAATTTTAAAAAACTCCAAAAATGAAGTATTATTACTAATTACGTGTTTAATTAGCCAAAACACTTTTGCCATATTACACACTTTATACAAAAATATGTAAATTTAAATATTTAACTTGAAACAAGATTGTTAATGTCTAAAGATTATCTAATAATGTAAAAAAAAATTTTTTTAAAAATTTACGACTCAACATTTAAAAAAAAATTCGGGGGTCATTTTTTTTCTAGGGCGATTTTACTTGGGAGGATGGTAATCCCCTTCCCTAAAATTAGTTAGTAACTTTCCAAGAACTCATGAGAAGCTACATTGTAAAGGAGAACCATATCAGTTGATAGATTAGCGAGATCCTTTGGTACACACAGACACACACACACCTACACATAGACACATAGACAGAAAGAAGTGATGTTACTTTTATATAAGGATATACATACAATTGTAAAAAAAAACAGCTTTATAAAATTTGCAGTGACTATTTAAATTTTAGAATTTAATTTTCTTCTGCACATGGAGGGAAAGGACAGTGAAAATTAATTCAATCTTAAACCATTTCTCCCAAATATTTGCAACGCACAAAAGACAGAAATATACCCATAAATATTTGTGGGAAGAATAATTTATCATCATTTGTCCTATCCCTGGGTTCTTCATCATATGTTTATTTTAAAACAGTGTGCACACAAAAACAGTAAAATCAGTAAAAACAGTAAAAAGATAACTCCTTCAAAGAATCAAAATAATCTTAGATTTATAGATGGGTAATCAAAAGACAAGTGATATTGATTGATTTATTGACAATACCACTCAAAATTGATATTTTAGTTTCTTATTAAATTTATGTCATTGCTTTTCTTTGTCAAATGATAATTTTTCGCAGGTGGGGGGGGGGGCTAAGTACCCTCCCATAAATTAGTTATAAACCATCCCATGACCTACATTGTAAAGGATAGCCAAATCGGTTCAGCGGTTAGTGAGATCCCTCGGTACACACACAAACTCACAGAGAACCTGTTAATTTTATATTAGGATTGAATTTGCTAAATAAAAACTTTGTGATTTTTGTAATCTTGATAAAACTCTGTTTAAAAATACACCACAATTTTTCATCAGTGTGCTTTTGTTGGCGTTTGTGTAAAGTCATAGCAGCCATACTAACATACATACACTTGTTTTCACATACATATAGAGTGATACTTATTTAAAACAAGGATGACAACATCCATAGCAGCAATACTAACATACATACACTTGTTTTCACATACATATAGAGTGATACTTATTTAAAACAAGGATGACAACATCCATAGCAGCAATACTAACATACATACACTTGTTTTCACATACATATAGAGTGATACTTATTTAAAACAAGGATGACAACATCCATAGCAGCAATACTAACATACATACACTTGTTTTCACATACATATAGAGTGATACTTATTTAAAACAAGGATGACAATATCCATAGCAGCTATACTAACATACATACACTTGTTTTCACATACATATAGAGTGATACTTATTTAAAACAAGGATGACAACATCCATAGCAGCAATACTAACATACATACACTTGTTTTCACATACATATAGAGTGATACTTATTTAAAACAAGGATGACAACATCCATAGCAGCCATACTAACATACATACACTTGTTTTCACATACATATAGAGTGATACTTATTTAAAACAAGGATGATAACATCCATAGCAGCCTTACATACATACATACACTTGTTTTCACATACATATAGAGTGATACTTATTTAAAACAAGGATGACAACATCCATACCAGCCATACTAACATATATACAGTTGTTTTTATACATATAGAGTGATACTTATTTAAAACAAGGATGACAACATCCATAGCAGCAATACTAACATATATACAATTGTTTTCACATACATATAGAGTGATACTTATTTTAAACAAGGATGACAACATCCATAGCAGCTATACATACATACACTTGTTTTCACATACATATAGAGTGATACTTATTTAAAACAAGGATAACAACATCCATAGCAGCCATACTAACATAAATACACTTGTTTTCTATACATATAGAGTGATACTTATTTAAAACAAGGATAACAACATCCATAGCAGCTATACTAACATACATACACTTGTTTTCACATACATATAGAGTGATACTTATGTAAAACAAGGATGACAATATCCACAATAGTAGAATTTTATTTAAAGTGGTGACAATTTAGTTTAAAAATAGTTTTGAGTTTAAATAGCTATTTTTTTATTAATTTAGTTATAAAGTTTTTTTAAAAGTTATAATTTATGTATTTTACATACTTAGTTATGATTTCAAAACAAGGATGACAACATATATATATTATAAAAATATAATAATCCAAAAAAGTGCCTAGAAAAAGTTTTAAAAAATTTCATTAAAACCAATTAAGTGAGATACAAGGATGACAAATTGCATAAATTGATACTATGCATAAAAAAAGTGGATAACGCCCTCATAGCATCGTCATAATTATAGTGCTAAATATGTATATACGGAAAAGGTGTAAAGGTAAAAAAGTATGACATCACATATTTAATAAAATATGTATGATTATGTTATCATTTTTTAATCCATGATACAAAGTGAAATATTACATTAAGAGTATCAAAACAGTTAACATGTGAAAAAATTTTAAGTGAAACAAGGATAACATACATCCATTCTATAAAGTTTAATAAGATTGAATTTGTGATTTTTAAAAAGTGATCTTTGCTGACATGTTATCGATATTCCACTTTTATTCTGCCATTCATAATGGCGACATATTACATAAGTGATATATTTTCCACACGTCAAAAGTGGACATTGCCCTGGTGACAACAGTCATATGCTGTTATAATAACAGCACACCAAAAATATAGGATAGCCTGAAGATTCTTACGGGTTCTTATTTTGGTGCATCTCCAAATCTTGCTTATTACATGGCCACATGCTCTTTAGATAATCATCAATTTAATTGTACAACCTTTATCTAAAAGTCCTAACTGTTCATAGTATGAGTTGCGCCAATTTTGGGCTAAGGCTTTCCCCCATACGCTATTTATTTACTTTTTATGTCACGCACCTGACATAGAAACAATAGTCAGGGGCGTCCAAGCTTTTTTTTTACCCCCATCCCTCCTCCCAAATTTTTACCCCGGGGGTAAAAGAAATTTGATTATATAGGTATTTAGTATTAAAAATGCGCGTGAAGCGCGCAAAAAATTTTTTTAGGGATTTTTTATTTTGGGGGGGTGGGGGTATTTACCCCCCCAAAATTGTTTGGGGGGGGGGGTAAATACCCCCTCCCAAATAGTTAGGGGTAGGGGTAAAATGAAAAAAAGTTTTGGGGGTGACTACGGCACCCCCAAATTCGTTTTTTTTTTTTGGGGGGGGGGTAATCCCCACTTTAACCCCCCCCCCCCCCCTTGGACGTCTTTGACAGTTGTGACCCCTTTTAACGTTTAAGCCGAGATTCAAAATTAAAATATCACCTTCCTAACAACGAGAAGGTCACGATTGTTAGGATAAAATTATTTATCGTATTCATTCGAATCCGGTGGATAAGAACCGGTTCTTATCCATACGAAAAAAAAACTATGTCTAGCAATAGCATCGTATTATATCCAGCTTTCTACGAATATAAAAATGTACCATCATAAGATTAAAACCAGTTTTTTAGCCCCGAGGTGCCGAAGGTTTTAATCTCATAATTGTACATTCTATATCCGCGGAAAGCTGTTTATAATACGATGCGAGAAATAACTATTATCTCCCAGTTTCTCTCTCTGTTGGTGTTATAAGTTGATTAGTTAATCTCTATGGTAAAGTGATGTAACAACTGTCTTTTTATTGTAAGTTTAAATTGACTTATGAATTTAAGTACAACTAACAATATCCTTTAATTTACAATTATAGCATACCAACCCCCCCCCCCTCCCCCCTTTTGGTCTGTTTACAAATCGCTCTCCCTTATTTTTGGTTGTTTTATATTTCCGACGCTGTTGACTGATATTAGAAGACACAATTGAAACTTGGCACAGGGTCTTTTAAGATTGTGCATTGCGGTAGAGGAGTGGAGGGGATGGGGGCTGGCTACTTAGTTTCCATTTATCGATTGAAGAGAAAGTGCCTAAATCTTTATTTCAGAAAACAAGGATAACAACATCCATAATTAGCGAAGTACAAATATCATGAAATCGACCAACAGACAAAGTAAATTAGAGAGCAGTTCTCAAAGCAAAGAATAGAAAATAGAGAGAGAATATGCAAAATCTCTATAAAAAACCACTAAGCTTTAAAAAATAATAGAGCAAAACTGACAGACAGGCGGACAATACAGATTATATATCCATATGTCATAGGTATCTTCACTAAAGATTGCAGCTTTTTATCTTTAATAGAAGCTTAGAAAATCATATTACGAACGGACTGACGGACAGCCAAAGCGAATTATAGAGTAGCTTCGCTTTTTAAAAAATGGTTAGACATGTGGGTAGATCTCTAGATAAATAAACAAAGGCTGGGATAGATAGATACTAAAAGAAAATTATATTGTTTTTTTAGGGGGGGGGGGAGTGTTAAGGCGATAAGAGGACATCAATGAATAAATTCTCTATAATTCACCTTGATTATCCATTAGTCAGTCCATAACAATTTGGAGGATATGTGATTTTCTCAGCTGCTTATGAAGATAGACATCTGAAATTTTCAGTGAAGATTCCTAGTACATATGCGAATCTAGTCTATATTGTTATCTGTCTGTCTATCGGCCATGCTTCAAAAGATATAAACCTTATTTTCATAGGTTTTAAGATTTTACATATTTGCATATTTTCTCTATTTGCATAAAGTAAATAGGCATACCTAATAATGTATATTCGCTTATTTGTAATGTGATTTTGGCTATATATCTAATTAATTCTTTTTATGAATGCTTATCAATGTCTGTACATAGGTAGATAGATAGTAAAAATGAATGAAACTTAGATGTCGAAAACAAGGATGACAAATTCCATAAGTAGGAAATTCGATAAAGTTATATAATTCTCCAATGATGCTAATATAAATTACCCTTTCTGTAGATTAAAATTATTAGTACGTTTAGTATTAAACAATCAAAAGAACCCAGAGCTTTTGAGCCAACGAATAAGATAATCTGACTATAAAATCTTGGGTACCAGTGTAATTTACAGTCCAATTCCCCATCCCTATCTAAAAATCCTGTTTGATATAATATTCTTAGCGTTCATGTAAAACTTGATAGAAAATATGAGGAAGCCCAATCTGCCCCATTTTTGTACCACTTTTGATTCCTGCGACGTCATAAAAATGAGGGATTCTACATCTCCCTTTTAGGGGTTTTCTTTCCCACTTGTCCTCTCATCTACCTCATTTTTTTTGACGTCACAGGAATCATAAGTGGTAATAAAAGTGGTGTAGATTGGGCTTCGTCGAAAATATCAGACATCCATCTTTAATAATCACTGAGAAATGGTATTGTTTTTTTTTGTCAAATTGTTAACTCAACAAAACCGTTATTAACTGACGGACAGACAAAGTTAATTAAAAAGTAATTAATGCTCATTGGACATGAAATTTCGGACATTTTTGTTTGATAATTAGAAGCAAAGAGACGGACAGACGGATATTTCCAATAATTAAGAGGATTCTCCACAACAAAAAGAATGATATTTAGTTTTTATTTACTTTCGAAGAAACCACTTGAAAACTGAAATATTTTCTGCATTTTCATCAAAAAATTTAGAAACATATAATCAGAAGCGTGCAAAGGGGGATGAAGAGAAGGGGTATCCACACCCGGGCTCCTACCTACACACCCTAATACACTCCTTTGCACAGCTAATGTAAAAATCAAGGTACAAAATCCGCACCTCCCAAAACATTTGTCAATTCATAAACACTTTCTTTAATTTATGATTGAGTGAGTTTACAGTTACACCAAGGGGGGTGTATCTGCTCCCCTAAACCTAAAAATACACCCCTCTTGTTATCTGTAATACAACTCCCTCAAATTTTTGGTCAGGGGGTTGGCAAAAATTGTAAGAGGGGTGTAAAAATTTTCGGGAGCGCCCCATGGCAAAATCATCTGCACGCCACTGCATATAACTAAGGGATACAATGAATAGAAGATAATTTAAACATTGTGAATTCATTTGTCTTTAGTTCCTTTAGTTTAGTCTTTAGTTTATTTGATAGCATAAAATATCAGATCTTTTAACTTATTTAAATTTTACTTTGTAATCAAGAATTATATTAATTTTTCCTCATTTGACCTATCCTATAAGACAGTGTTGCGGAGCCGGGAGCCGTGGAGCCACCATAATTTGCTGGAGCCGGAGCTAGAGCCGTAATTTTCGTTAAAAAATGGCTCCGGCTCTGAACTAGATAAATAAAGAGATTTTTTATAAATTATAATTTTGTAACTCTGTTTTGTCATGTGCAAATGCCCCTGTTAAGTTTTTCAAGTCCATTTTATCAAAAATTGAACTTTTAAAAACTTCAATAGTTAAAAATAGACGTGGGAGAAAAAAAATATGTCGAGTTTTTCTTGATTTTAGGTCGAAGCCGGAGCCAAATCCGAAGCCGGAGCCGCCATCATCACAGACGGCTCCGCGGAGTCAGAGCCGGAGCTGCACCAAAAACAAACGGCTCCGCAACGCTGCTATAAGAATACATATAAACAGACATCCTAGCTCTTTTCATTTTAGAATATATTGATTTAGTGTATTTTAATTTATGATATGAATATTTGCAGGGAGGGAGGGGACATTGGAGTGTTTATTACACTAGTCCTCAAAGTTTTATAATAAGTTTTCGTTTTCGTTGAATTACCAAATTAGGAGACTTTAATTGAATTTTGATTGGTTCTTGTAATCTAAGAAGGGTAATTTTGTTTATCGTCATATTGGGGAAGTACAACAATTTATCTGCCATTGTCTTATCCCTTTAGATCCCTGGAATATTTCACATGTTGAAAAATTGACTGATAAATCAAATTGGATAATTTGCAAATGTGTGCAGCAAAAACTACAGATTTCAAATAAATCCATTTGTTTATGGCTGTGGTAGTTTTGTAAGCAGAAAAACAAGAACTTATTCTTTTTATCGTGCTCTTATATTTAAGCATGGCTTTGAAACCGATCAATATCCACTGTATTAGAACTGGTTATAAGCCATACCAAAAAAATCATGTATAGTATCGTTATTCGTTTTATAGCTAGTTTTCTACGAATATTAAAATAAAAACAATAATGTTAGTGCTAGTGCCTTAGCTTCAGGCTCCTTGGGGTAACGAAATTTTAGTCTTAAAATTTTTCTTTTAATATCCGAGGAAAGATGTATTTAATACGATGCTATTGTTGATTTTCATTAAGATTTGGCCGGATATCCGGCCATTTTCAATGTTCGGCCGGATACCGGATATTAAAACTGTCCAGATAACGGATATCCGGCTGGTTTATAATGCCAAATATCCGGGTATCCGGCCAAATACCCGGTAATTTGCTGGATATCAACCGTTTGCCAGATATCCGGCTAATTTCTATTGCCGGATATCCGGTATCCGGCCAAAAAGGTATCCGGCCCACCCCTAATTTTCATAGACACAAAAATACAATTTCTAAAGCTATACAATACATAGATAAAGTTGGCTATTAAAATTTGATTTTTATGTAAGAACACTTTTAGTGCAATCTTTTAATTTCATGTTTAACTGTTTAACAAGGTCTCACATGTTTTATCAAAAAGAGATTTTACTTATAGGCCAACAAGGATGATAATCATTTTATACGTAGCGCAGCAATAAAAAGATTTTACTCATTTAAATACAAATCTCATTAATAGTGATTTAGCGCAAAGTACTTTAAACTGTTTTACGCGGATAGCAGAATAAAAAATTATAGGATTAATCTCTTTGGGTCAAAAAAAATCATTTATTTTGAATTTACAATTTATTTTTGATTAACCACTTCTTGTAATTTTGAGGGCAAAATTAGGAAATCTTATATAAAAGTAACCGGATTTATTTTTGTCAGGATGTGTGTTTCTACCAAAACCTAACCTAACCTCTGAACCGATAGAGCTATCCTTTACAATAAGGTTATAGTTTTATTTTTTTACTTTCAGATTTGAAATGATATAAACTAAAAATGCCATTCGACAACGAGAATCAATCCCTACCACCTTCTGAATCAGGCAAATTTATAAATAAAACAAGGATGACAACATTCATAAAAAAACGAAGCTAAAACCAGTAGAATGGACAAACGCACAATAATTCTTGTATTGTATTAGAACTTAATAAGAAGTCTAAACGAAATTGTACCTAATTTTGATAAATACAGGGCACTGTAAAAAAAGACATATTTTAAATATATTTTTAATTTTTGTATATTATTATAGAGATGACTCGCTAATACTATTGTACATTGTTGTCCAAAGAATCATAATTTCAAAAATCAGAAGAATAGGATAATTATAAAATAAAAAAAGTTGTTCTCTTTAAAAAAAAAACAGGCTATTTTAAGTGAGCGTACATTTTAGAGTTGTTGCACTTCTTAAATCGTACCTAATTGATATATGAATCATCATTCAAAGTTTGAAATCGATATGTCAATTCTAGCATGTCTATTAAAGTTCTTTTGGTGGACATCTTTAATAGAAGTAGAATTTGGTTTGGTAGAAAGTTATAATCGATATATAATTACTTGGTTGTTGCAATAGATTTTCAAGTACTCTTATAAAGTGATAATCACAGCTGGCCAAATTAATTATACTTCCCAGCCATCCCCTTTACAGGATCTAGCTTTATCTATCTATCTATCTATCTATCTATCTATCTATCTATCTATCTATCTATCTATCTATCTATCTATCTATCTATCTATCTATCTATCTATCTATCTATCTATCTATCTATCTATCTATCTATCTATCTATCTATCTATCTATCTATCTATCTATCTATCTATCTATCTATCTATCTATCTATCTATCTATCTATCTATCTATCTATCTATCTATCTATCTATCTATCTATCTATCTATCTATCTATCTATCTATCTATCTATCTATCTATCTATCTATCTATCTATCTATCTATCTATCTATCTATCTATCTATCTATCTATCTATCTATCTATCTATCTATATATCTATCTATCTATATATCTATCTATCTATCTATCTATCTATCTATCTATCTATCTATCTATCTATCTATCTATCTATCTATCTATCTATCTATCTATCTATCTATCTATCTATCTATCTATCTATCTATCTATCTATCTATCTATCTATCTATCTATCTATCTATCTATCTATCTATCTATCTATCTATCTATCTATCTATCTATCTATCTATCTATCTATCTATCTATCTATCTATCTATCTATCTATCTATCTACCTATCTTTAACTCTAGGAAGAACAAGCTGGTGTATGGAGGATAATCCCTTCCTCAGCTATGATGCCTATAGAAGCACACCTCTACTATATCAAGGTTGCACTAGATTTTCATGTTCTTTAATAAAGTGATACTCGCAGCTGGCTGAAATAATTATACCCCATATTCATCCCATTTACCCCATACCCTCCCCTCCTACTGGATGAACTAACTGACCAAAAAATGTGTTCCATATTAACACCCTAATTGACGACAAATTTTCCAGTCAATAATCCACGTGTTATATGTATATTCCTTTATAAGGGTAAGCAATACATTTAGATAGTCGATGCTCAATGAGACACAATTGTTATCGTATTATAGACAGCTTTCCGCGGATAAGAAAATGAAAATTATTAGATTTAAACCATTTTTATTAACCCAGAAGGACCGAAGGTATTGATATATTTTTTAAAGAAGTTGTATCAACTTTTTTTTTATAGCTAGCCGGTCCTTTTAGTAAGTAGTAGATGTAAAATTTTTCATAGAATTCAGATATGCAATCGGTTTTTTTGTAGACCTCTTATTTTTTAAGTAATTTAAGTTTTTTATAAAAATAATTAATTCGGTTTTAAGGTACTAAAACGCAACAAAATAAAAGAAGAAAATGGCCAGTAAGAACAAAAATAGTAAGATCTTTAATTTGACACCTTACTTTTAAAATTCTGTTGAGTAATTATTGAAAAAATCTATTTTTTTAACCTCGGTTTAATAAAAACTTTAGACCTAAATATTTTCTCAAACAGACATAAAAAACATGGGTTCATATATACCTTTAGAATCAGAAAAATATTACGAATCCATTGTAAGCAAAATTGAAAAAAAGTAAAAAAATTAAAAAATTAAAAAATGGCCAATTGTATTTTTTGTTCTGGCAACACTATCGTCTTCCCTTTTTACCCCCTCTTTACCCCCTCTATACCCCCTTCCCATTTTTATACTTAATTCAAAAGTTAAGACGTTGCCTGTACAATATAATATGATATTTTCATATAATTCCTTTTATTGTAGTTTATATACTATATTGTAAACTTTTTTTTTCAATTTTGCTTACAATGGATTCGTAATATTTTTCTGATTCTAAAGGTATATATGAACCCATATTTTTTTACTTGTGAAATGATAAAATTGAGTTCAAAGTTTTTATTCTCGTGGGTTTAAAAAAATCGATTTTTTCAATAATTACCTGACAGAATTGAAAAAGTAAGGTGTCAAATTAAAGATCTTACTATTTTTGTTCATAATGGCCATTTTCTTTCTTTTTTTTGTTGCATTTTAGTACCTTAAAATCGACTTAATTTTTTTTTTTAAACTTAAATTACTTAAAAAATAAGAGGTCTACAAAAAAAACCGATTGCATATCTGAATTCTATGAAAAATTTTACATCTACTACTTACTAAAAGGACCGGCTAGCTATAAAAAAAAAAGTTGATACAACTTCTTTTCGTAGAAAATTGTCTGAATTGAATTACTATGCTATTCTCCAATTTGGCTGAGAACCAGTTCTAATCCAGCGGATAGTAATTGGTTTCGAAAACATACTGGACATACATTTATTTCCTAGATGCTCAATCAGGCACAATTAATACGTCTAAACGTAAATGGAATTTCTTGCAGAAAAAGAGTTTTGTTTTTATTTAGTCACTTGATTTAATCCCATAATTCAAAATTCAATGTTCCATCCATACCTCCCTTAACCCTTAACGGTCGGGGGGGGGGGGCGTTCAACCCTGCGGGGCAATCATTAACGTTTACTTAACATAACCTAACCTAAAATAACCTTTCGAAAGCTACTGTGAAAATATGATTGAACCCGCAACTTCATTTTCTTTCCATGACCCAATTTTTTTATTAAAGTGTGGGGTGGGGAGATTTTTCTAGTTGCGATTTCTCTTTGGAGGGTGGTAGCACCTTCCCGAAATTTTTCATAAAACGTCCCACAACCTATGAGAAGCTTAACTGTAAAGGAGAACCATATCGGTTCAGAGGTTAGCGAGATCCTTCTGTACACACAGACAGACAGACATATTGTTACATTTATATAAGGATACACAACTCATTGTTTCAACATGTTTACTGTTAATTTTCAGTTGATTAATGAAATGCGGTTTTAATTTGATGAATTGCAAACTTATATTTACAGCTGTTTTTCTAATAGTGTAGTTACTCTTAGATTAGTATCCGTGTCCTAGTGTAGCTACTCTTAAATTAATATCCTTCCGTGAGTATGTAAACAATCAAGTATTAAAAGGGCACCGTTATTTTAAGCTGCATAACTTTTATTTTTGCCCTAGATCTTATAAAGTCAACTTACCTCTTTCAAAATAGCCTCAAACCTGCCCTAACCTAATACTTAGCTTTCCTAAAAATTGAAATAAAACGTTCGATCGCTTTGTTTCAAAACCTCCCAAGGTTTGAGTTTTTTAATAAATAGCAAAAAACTATCCCGGGAAGTATAGTGTTTTTTCTTTATTATTGTCTTTTATGTCGTATTTTGCTATTTATGGATGATGTCTTGCTTGTTTTTGTTTATAACAATAGTTAATTCGTTGCATAATGTTTAATATCGAAGCTTTTTTTTATATTTGTATATTGTCTGTCCGTTACTGAAGAATATGATCTAAATTCATTTTTTATGACAACTGAACATATGATCTATAACTCCATTTTTCCGTTTGGCCATTCCATGATTTTTTGTGATTTGCTACTTCTGGATGTTGTCATCCTTGTTTTTAAACTTGTGAAGTTGTATGTCTAAACTTAAGAAATTGAACACATGTTAAAGTTTGAAATGCCTTTTTCTAGCTTTGTCTTTTCTCTCTTTTTCTCACTCTCTATTATCTCCCTATCCCTATCTCTCTCTCTCTCTCTCTCTTTTTCTCTCTCTTTTTCTCTCTCTTTTTCTCTCTCTCACTCTCTCACTCTCTCTCTCTCTCTCTCTCTCTCTCTCTCTCTCTCTCTCTCTCTCTCTCTCTCTCTCTCTCTCTCTCTTTTTCTCTCTCTTTTTCTCTCTCTCACTCTCTCACTCTCTCTCTCTCTCTCTCTCTCTCTCTCTCTCTCTCTCTCTCTCTCTCTCGCGCTCTCTCGCTTTTCTTTTCTTATTTGTTTTATTAATTTACTTTCTGTCGTTTGGTCACCCTAAAGCTTCCCTTGAAAGTATAACCAATTTTTTTTAGATCCTTAGCTTAGAATGAAAGTACAATTAAATCAAATATTTAGAATTTTTAAAAAATTTTGCAGAATTGCAAATTCTGATCAATAAAAAACACATTTATTTGTTAAAGCATGTTTTTCATTGTGATTTAAACTTAAACAAAATCCATGATAACGGACAAAGTATGTTATAGAGCAGAAGTTCAGTTGTCATAAAAAATAAAGAAATTAAAAGTAGCTAATTTTAAGAAGGTTACCACAACCCCCCGCCCCCCCCCCCCCCCCACACACAAAAATATCCCCTCTATTTTTTTCCTTTTTGACACTAAAATTTAAGATAGAATTTAACCCCACAACACATCAAGTTCCCCTAGAGGCCTCTAGGGGCGTATCCGCTAGCAAATAATGTTGTTTTTTTTACATTAGTTTCATGATAATACTCATTACAGATATTCGATACATTATTACTTGGATGTTGCACCAAATTTTCATGTACTCTAATAAACTGATACTCACAGCTGGCTAAAATAATTATACCCCCATCCTTCCTCTCATGGGATCCCCTCTCCTCCTACTAGATGAACGAACTGACCAATTAATAATGTCCATATTAGCAAAGCAATCTAAATATTCTCCTGTCAATATATCCATGTATTTTATATTTATTTTCAATGTAAAGTTAACTCAATCCGTAAACAAACATGATATTTCTTATCTTTTAGTTACAAATAATTTGCCTTTTTTATAGCGAATCTTCTTTATTATACGCACTGTCCGTCTGTCCATCCGTCTCTCGTTAGAAACTGTTAGTGGGAAAATTTATCAACTGTTTTTTTTATAGTAGACAGCTGGAATTTTCTTATACTAATGACCAATGAGCATCCAGTATATAATTTACTTGGTCCGTCGGTCTGTCGGTCATGCTTCAAAAGACCGACCAATACATATTTTTTGGGGGAAACAGGCTACGAATTTTTCTATCTTTTGTGAAAATGAATATCTGCTATATAACTCACTTTGTCCGTTTGTTGTAGCTGTGTTTAGTGCCCTAGGAAAATGACGTCATAGTAGAGAGAAAGAGAAAGGGACGTGGGGAAAAAAACCCTAGAAAAGAGATGGGATATAGGGTATTTCCTGACGTCAATAGAATAGGTAGGCCAAAAGCAGTGACATCTATCCCCATTTTGCTATGTCACTATAAACAGCTACCCGTTTGTTCTTCCAAATTTTTGTGGATTTTCCGCTAATTATGGATGTTGTTATCCTTGTTAAACATACATATATTTATTCATTTAATTGTCTGTCAATCTATTCTACAAAATTTACGAGAGGGTGCAATGCAATTAGTCCTTTTTTATATCTACTGATGCACCTCTAGGGGCTCTTTTTAAAAAAAAGGAGGGGTGGTATGATATTGTTGACAAACACCTAAAATCTAATTTTAAAACTAAAATGATTTGAAAAGGGGGGTAATTTATACGGGGTGATTTCTCTTGGGAGGGTGAAGTTATCCTCCCTAAAAATAGATAATTCTTTTAAGAAGCTTCGATGTAATTGAGGGCTATATTAGTCCACCTATTAGAGAGATCTTTCTTTACGGATCAACAAACAAACATCCTGTTACTTTATTAAAAGAATTTCCGCGCGTTGATTATTGATTACACCCTTATTTACATGTTTTTTAGTTAGTTTAGATTCATTGAAAAAAAAAACAATTAACTTTATTTATATTTGAGTCTATCTATCTATCGCTTTATTATTTCTTATCTTTCTAAATGCTTTACAGGACTTATAATTGATTAGTTAAAAGTTAATTGTACAAACAATTGTTAGCCAGTTTAGTTTGTCCTTATACATTTATCCATCTATTTATATTAATTTATTTTCTAAGAGTATAATTTAAAAGAGCATGTTATAAAGGCTCAAATGTAAAAGAATTTTAAAAAACAATCCGCTCGTTGTCTGGGAAGGTAATAGGTTCTAATCTCGGTTCTACAAGCAAAATTTGGACTTTAATACAAAGGTTGTGCAATCAAAGGGTTAGTTGTGTGAAGTGTGTTTAAGATATTTTATTATTATTATTATTCAGCATTTTGTTCATATTCTTAATGATTGTGCCACCTCAAAAAATGTTATCCTCGTTAAATTTTTAAATATTCAAACAACACCCATAGAATTAATATTATTTATTTATACCTATTGTTTTAAAATTCAAGTAAAACTATTAGCACATGGAATTTAAATTTAAATCATATCGTTGCCCATGGCCTTAAATAGACTAAAACATGACTAATCATCATACAAACCTTTCATAAAAAGGGTTCCAGGACAAACGCAGAAGTCCCAAACATCGGAGTGGACAAACGCAGGAGTGTTGAAATATTAATATAAATAAGTATTTCTATACAGATTAGGTTAGGTTAAAATATAAATGTAAAAATAAGCCCCCCGCAGGGATTAGGCATTTAAAACACCTATAAGTTGGCCTAAAATAGGTTAGGTTAGGTTAAGTGTTCACTCCTGCGTTTGTCCAATCCGACGTTTGGGACTCCTGCGTTTGTCCTAGGACCATAAAAAGCCTTGTAAAAAATCAGACAACTTAGTTTTTAATCTCTTGATTTTGAATGTTGCATAATGTATGTAAATTTTACATACATTGCATTGTATATAGTTTTATCTAATGTCATAAAACTGTAAATGCAAAGGTTAAGGTCATCGTCAAATAAAAATTGTGTTATTTTTGAAAGAAGAAAGGACAACTTATAGGTAAAATTATCAAAATTATCCACTGAGTGCATTCATTATAAACCTTACTCTATCTGTCAGTCAATGGTTTAAGTCATGTAACAAAAGACATACAAATATTTTTAATGAAATTTTCGTGATTTTCTTATATTCTTATTTCTCCTTAATTTTCTTTCTCTCTTTTTATGACCACTTAACATTTGCTTGATTAACCTTGTCCGTCTGTCAATCCATGATTTTGATGTGCTTCGCTACTTGTGGATGTTGTCATCCTTGTTTAATTTCTAAAAATGTAAAAATGAAGACTGATGAACAGATGTTTAAATTTCTATTCAACATCCTAACAATTTATAATAGAATAAAAAAAACTAAACTTTTTTTGTGTGTTAAAAAGGCATATATTGTGTACTTTTTCCACAAATATCTTGTAATAACTTTTCATCATTTGTATGCTTCCAAGGGCCTCTAAAACAATGATCTCCTGTCCCTTAAAGTGTGCATATATTAGCCGATTTCCATTGGGTTTTAATCTGGGCAAAAAAATCCTTTCTGTAGTAATTGGATGTCTAACTACTAAAGTATCAGAGTGTATGTGTGTATGTCTAAATTAAATTTTTCAAATACTTTTCGAGACAGCATAAAGTGGCGCAAAAAAATGACGTCATACAATAAAGTTGACCAATGTGAGGCCAGTATGACTGTAATTGACCAATGGTAAAATTTATACTGGCCTATCATTGGTTATTTAATCGTATAACGTCATTCTTTTGGTGCCACAGTACGCTCTCTCATAATTTTATGAGATTTTCAGCTTTTTGGCTAAAAGCAATGAAAAGTAATTTCCAGTTGGTCTAACTTCTATTCAGTAATTGGATGTTTGACTGTCAATTTGAGTTTTTGCGTACATCGGCCATTTTTCTACAGATGTACACTTCTCAAATTAGAAGGATGTATGTTTTTTCAATCTATAGAACATATTCACTTTACAAACTTTATCATATTTTTGCTGAAGATATACAAAATAAGAAAGGGTTGAAATATATACCAGCTACGAACCGAAAATTGGAGTGAAAATAAATTTTTGGCCCATTTCTATATCCTTGCTTATAAGTCATATAAGTCCTGTAAATACAATTTTATTACCCGGCCTTACTGATAACAAAAATATTTTTTTTCTAGACTTTTAGTTTGTTTTTAATAATATAAAGTGAGATAGCATACTTTTATATATTTATCCAATATTAATAAAATGTTCATCTTGTGAATGGTTGAAACGTCTGGACACTGCTAGTTTTTACTAACTAATCAACATTATCTAAAAGATTTTTCCCTTTTACCCTGATTGTAAAATTTATCCTCTAAATGTTTTTTGAGGAGGATGAAAACTTACACTTTGTTATGTAAAATGTAAATAATTTCCCAGAAGGTGCTGAAACTCTTTCTTTTAAAGACTACAATCTAAAGTGGGGTGGTTGACTTCCATCTTAAAAAGGGCCCCTAAGACCTCTCATATGCGTAGCCACTATAGTTATATAGAGTAGTTGCTCTACTAATTTAAAAACCTATTTCATACAGAATTCATCTATAAAATAGATTTGAATAAAAGTATGCAAGATGATGTTACCTTTTATATTTATGATTCAGATGGGACACCCAGCGAGAGCACTGAAGATCTAAGATACAAGGTTAGTCATCTGATGATAGATATACAGAATAACAGACAAACTGATACTTATATATACAAAAATACATCTTTTCACATAGAAAAAAAAAATTTGCGAAAAAGTTTCTTTTTCCCCAGTTACCTTTTCCAAACTTTTGCTGTAAAAATCTTTTTTTTTCTATATTCTGGTGTGAAAATGTATAGAGAACAAGGGCGTATGCTACTTTTGAAAATATCCTTAGTTAGTTGATACTTTTTTTCTATATTCTGGTGTGAAAATGTATAGAGAACAAGGGCGTATGCTACTTTTGGAAATACCCCGAGGATAAAAATCACTTGTCATACTGTAAACAGAGAGTTAGACAGATGGAATTTTAGACTAACTAGCGGCTGCTCCATTTTCGAAGAGGGCATTAAATTAGCATAAAAACATTCAGGGACCTATATTAAGCTTTCCTAAAAAATGATAACTAAATAGGTTCAGTAGTTATTAAAATCTTAAGCTTCAAAAACATTTTACTACATCATATGTACAGACAAATTGATTGAACATCATATACATTATAGTGTGGTAACCGCCTCGGTTAAATGGCCATTACCCAAGTTCAAATGACTACGGCAGTGCGAACAGACGTGGACACGTATAATTATAGAGAAGCTGGGCTTCTCTAGCTATCACCAAATAACAAACAGAATTTATTCAGATGTTACTTTATTCAGAGTCTAAAGGTTACTACTTTATAATACAACAAATAATAAATACACAGATTGGAATAATTAATACTAAATCAAAATCAATATAACTATACATACATTAGTCAAAATAGACAACAATTATCCCCCATCCCTGGAAAGGGGTGGGGGAACCAAACAATGCAGCTTAGCCATAATGCGGCTGTCAAATCTATAATTAGTTTTAAGCATGGGGAGGGGTCAGGTGGACTCTCCCCTTGGAAGGCTGGGGGGGGGGTTTTATTCGCCCCCACCAGACTTCCGACAGTGGTTGAGGCCTTCGGCCCGCTCCTTATGGGACGATTTCCCCACCCTACGGTAAAGGGGGGGGGGAATTTTCCCGGGACAACTGGCCCTATCGGCCTCAGGGGTGCAGGGACTGTTATTTACAGGGGTTAACAATTCAATGGAATCCTAGTGGTGCTCTTAGAGTTGATGGGCCCCCAACGTGGGGTAGAAGGTAGAGGCTGGCTTTTGTTGGGCACGTAGCTCGGTGCCAGCGGGTGTCAGGCCACCATGGGGCGCGGCTGCTGCGGGGCCGGTCAGCAACGGGGCGTTCTGGTTGGCTGTGGCAGCGGCTGGAGCACTGGCTACAAGGTTTACCATCTGGGCGGCAGCCTGGCCTCCCGAGGGGCCATGGGGATTTCCGTTTATGTTTCCAGAGTGTGGCCCAGGCTTGCCTGGGCGGTCATTCCCGCTATCGGATGACTTCATAGACACCATTTCCTCGGCCGCTTCCCGGCCAATAGGAATGGCATCCCAGTCCACTGAGAAGTCTCGAGACTTGGCATGGTTGGCCCTGGCCCTGGCCAAGGCCTTGCGGTACAAGGTTGGGTGATACAGGAAGACTTGTGACATCGCATTCAGGGCGGCACGTACACCTCCTTGTGCTGCTGCCAGGGAGATAATGGTTAAGTCCCCCAGTAGCTTGAGAATCAACAGCAACAAACACAGTATGGCTGCGCCATCTCCCCACTCGTGGATGGCCTGTCTAAATCCAGCCCAGACATCCAGGGTTTCCTCCCCTTCCTCCGCCAGCCTGTCGATATTATAGGAAACTATGCCATGGTCTCCTGTGGCTGAACAGCTTCCCTGCTGGACGCAGGAGCCATACGACAGGCCGGTCAGCATGGCGGCCTTATACGCCGGAAACGACAGTAGCTGCTGCCAATCATTCAGCTCGGCCTGGGAATACAACCCTCCTGAGCTAAAGTCGTCCAGGGGCTCGGTCAGCAGTTGTTTGGGTGTCTCCAGCGGGGGCGGCCTCTTCTTAGGGGCTGGAGTTAGCTCTATCCACCCCTCCTTGGCGTGCACCGTTAGGGGGTAGGTGGAGGAGCAGGGAATCTTGGTGGCATGACTGCTGTACACTTTTGTCACGGCATCTACAAATCCGGTGGGCTCCACCGGCACCTTGTCCCAGCATTCGTTGCTCTCCCTTACCACGTACTTATTAGGCTGGCAGGTAAGCTGGAGCAATACATCTCCCCTCAAGATGGAGAACGTGCTCCCCTGGACGCGCACCGGATGTGCTGGGTCTAGCTGCTGGAGCTTCCAACAATTGGCCGCCACCTCTTCTGCTGCTGCGCTTCGCATCCGAGTCTCCAGGGTGAATCCGATTTAGGCCCCATGTATCTGGGCCTGGAGGGGGACATCCACGTCCCTGGCCAATACTCTGGGCAACGCTGCCGCGGCTGGGTCGGCTGCAATGAACAATGCTGGGTGGTTGGTGGCATGGGCTTCGAAGTTGCAGTTTACTATAGAGGTAGGGGTAGTCATGTTAATAAAGAATAGTGCCTGATGGTCCACCAAGAATGCATCCATCACCAGGCTGCGGATCAGCCTCAAGGGGCAATCTCTTCCCAGGTGGTCCCACACGTACGTGGCCTCTCCGGAGACGCAGGACAGCTCTGACTGGGGACACGCCAGGGTCAGGTGGTCGGACTGGGACTCCACCCGTCCGTCCTCGACTACGTAGGTCTCCTCCTTGACCAGCAGCTGTCGCTCCTGGAGCACCAGCTCATTGCGGTAAAGCTGGCCTTCAAAGTGGACGTCCTCCCCTTCACAACCCACCCCCTTGGGGCTGTTTACCAGTGCCCCCACCATATCAAGGGTGAAGAACAGGGGGTGGTTCAGCTGGAACGTCAATGGCTTGGTCTTGCCTGGCAGGGTGTAGACTCAGCTCTGGGCCAGGTCCCGGCAAGTCTCTGGGTCAATCTTGGTTGGCCGCATGAGGGTGGGGACCAACGTCACCTTCAGGTGGCCCCAGACGCCACACCTGAATGTCCACTGGGACACTGTGAGCTGGCAGCTATACCAAGTGGTCTCCCGGATCTTGACTTGTTGCAGGATGTGTACCTCATGGCCTAGAGGCACCTCCTGGTGTAGCGGCTCTTGGCTACACATCCGCTCTTTGTTGAAGGCTGTAACATGGGTGGGGTTGGCACAGTCCCACCCTATCAAGACATAGCTGGCGGTGGGCCACACAGCTGCTAGCAGTAGGCCCCACAGAACCATCCACCAATGGGAGCACCGGCCGGACAGCCACCATCCTCGTGCGCGCATCTGGCCACAGCAGCTTCTTGGGAAGGAGGGCTGGTTGTCTGTTCCTGGCTAGATATAAATTTCCATTGAGTGTTATCTTTAGACGCCTGGGGCTTCCCTATACCCTCCCCATTGACGGACTGACAGGCAACCAGCGCCTGTTGGGGCATCGGCTCCCCTAGCCTCAAGGTGGCCCTTCCCTCTTCCATGGCATGCCCAGTGGCATGGGGCTCTAGTGCGTGTGGCACAGGCTCGCCCTGCGTTACATCCCTCCCCTGCCCTAGGAACTCAGGTGCATGTGGCACAGACAAGCCCTGATACCCCCAAATCTCAATCTCCCCAGCCTCTGGTGCGGGGGGCACAGGCAAGGCTGGGGGGTTACAACATATTGGGTACAATGCATTTGTTAATTTTAACTTATCCTGACTCAGTTGAGGGGGATGGACAGCTGGACACGGTTGAGGGTGAGGGACAGCTGGACTCTCCCTGCTGGCTGGGGGCTTGGGCTGACTGGGGGTGACGGTTGTCACCCCTTCCTCCGCGGCTGCGGGCTCGTTCCGGGGGCCAGGTCTCTCGGTGGCGGCGACGGTTGTTGCCCCAGGCACCAGCGTGGGGGTGCTTGGTAGCACCCCTTGGTCTTCACAGGTGGCGGCGACGGTTGTCGCCCCAGACATCAGCTTGGGGGTGCGGGGTAGCACCTCTCGTCCTTCCCAGGTGGCGGCGACGGTTGTCGCCCCATACATCGTCTCGGCCTCGCTGGCTAGCACCTCTTGCCTCTCCCTCTCGGCGGCCGCGAGGGCCCCCCCGTACATCGTCCAGGTGGCGCTGGGTAGCGCCTCTCGTCTCTCGCTGGGGATGACCGGGGTTACCTCCTCCTGAATCCCTGAGGCTGAATCCCAGGCCGACCCGGTTGGGTTCAGCGGCTCCTCCCAGCACGTTGATCCTTGCTGGTATGGTTCCAAACTGCGGCATTCCTTCCGAGTGGCCCACAGCGTTGGGGGCGGCGGCTTGCTGGGGTGCCGCCGGCGGTGCGCTTCCCTCCATGTTGGCTACCTGGGAGCTGGGCTTGCCCGAGTTAGCGCCCTTGCCGGCTAGGCGTCTCCTCCCGGCCACCTGGTCCCAGTCAGCCTTGCACTCGGCCGCCGTATGGCCTGAGTAGTTGCAACATTCACACTGGGCAGGCCGGTCACGGGGGGACTGGGCGCGGCGCTCTTCTAGGCTGACCTCCAGGGAGGTAGGACAATCTCTGACTCGGTGGCCTTTCCCATGGCATCGGTAGCAACGGCCCGGAATCTTGGAGGCTTCGTCTGGTGGGACCTTCCCCATCTGGTGGAGACCCGGAGCCAGGGCGCCAATCTCCATTGGCTCCGAGTCATCATACTGGGGCAACTGGACGCTGGCCGAGCTGGTGAGCCCGTCGGTTGCGTCCACCAGGCACACACCCTCCTTCAGCTGCTTGGTTATCATGGTCACGGTGAACATAGCACGCCTCGTGTACTCGGGGACCGAGGCGATCTCATGCCCCATCATCTTGCGCTTCACGTTGGCGTTGCGGATGCCGCGGTTCAGTTCATCTATGAGTAACTCCAGATCTTCGTAGCTGTAGGCCTCCCTGTACAGGGCGCACTTGGTGGAGATATAGGCCTGGATGGGCTCTGTCGAGTGTTGCCTATAGTCCCTGAAGGCTTGCTTCAGGGTCTGGGACTCATAGGCTGGCCGGAACAACATTTCACACTCGGCCTTGACCTGTTTGTAGGTCAAGGCTTGGCCTGCCTCCCCAAACAGGTGGGAGGCCATCTCCGCCGCCTGCCCCGCCAGGGATAGTAGAAGGGCGTTGCGGCGATTCAGCGTGTCATGGGCGGGTACTCTGTAAGCCGCCCATGACATTTCAAGACGCCGAATGTGGGAGTTCCAGGACTGCTTGGGCGGTCCCCGGTACTCCGGCAGGTTACTTAGAATCAGCTTGAGGTACTCGGCTGGAGCCAGCTGGGGATCATCCTGGAGCCATCCTTGAAGCTGATCGCCTCCCTGCGCTTGTTGTTACTCCATATGGTCAAAGGTTCAGCGTCGTGTCACGAATTTTAAGCCGAAACTATAGGCTGCTTACACTTTTGGTCACTATTCCAGCAACCACTACCCTTTGTCACTTGATTGGTAGTTGGGAACACAAATATAAATAGGTATACACTTGGGTACTTTTTTCACTAGTCTCTCAGCTTTAGGGTAGGCTGGTAGGTCTAGAGAGTTGTTGAGGGTCTGAACTGCTGTCAGGAACTGATTTAGTTTTCCTTATCACACTGTAGATAGGGGGAGGAGCTTTGCAATTTCTTGGGATATATCCTTTGTATGCTATAGAGTAGCTCCCCTCCTTAGTGTGTGTGTGTGTGTGGAATACCTCCCTCACAACGCGCCTATGCACAGTCAGAGCGCGCGCACACAGGTGAAACGCTCATCTATCCCTCAATCTGCTCTCTCATTGGTCCGTTTTATCCCCTTTGTCCAACAGATTTCGTTGCGTTCCGAGCTTCTCTGCGCAACCCGCGCAATGCGCTCCGTTCTCCCGGTCTCTGTCTCTGCACGGTAGACGGACTTATCCGAGTGCGGGGAGAAGGGGGAAGGCGTGAGGGGACGGGGTAAGGACGCCCTTCCCCAGAGGGGGAGGGGGTGCCGCGGGCTTCAGGTGACTGGGTTATAAAGTAGGTGGGCTTCTTCCTTAATCCTTGGCTTATCAAAATGTCACCTTGGATTATATTTACTTCAATTTATGGGGGGGACCCTCCCCTTCTGTTGGGGGTAGAGGGCAGTGTATTTGCCGTGCTGCAGGGTTGGGGGTCCGAGTTTTAACAATGCATTGTTATCTCGCACCTGGGTTCTATTTTTGGCTTATCAAAAGTACCGGCAATTGTTTACCAATCCCTGCCCATAAATCTGTTGTTTAGCCTTCACACCAGGGTGGCAATACATAAAATCTGATACAATATCTGATTTTCTCGGTGGGTGGCTGCGCTGTAGCCTCCCAGGATACTTGGGGTTAGCGTAGTTTTTCTCCTACTGGTACACTACACTCGTATTTTCGCTCACAGCTCGCGGCTATTTTGCTTGTTTTAGCCAGTCGGCAGCCTGCAGCGCCGTGGGTTCGAATCCCGCTATCCTTCGCAGTAAGTAATGGGCCTGTTTCAGCCGTCTGCAGTTACTTGGCCTGTTTCAGCCAGTCAGCGGGCCTGTTTCAGCCCGTGAACGCACAATCCTCCGTTAGATTTCGCCGCTCTCCGCGGTTCTCCGTTCGATTTCGCCGCTCTCCGCGGTCTTTCGTCAGATTTCGCTGCTCTCCGCAGCTCTGATTCCGCCACTCTCCGTGGTCTTTCGTTAGGTTTTGCTTCCACAACTGCCGGATACAGAGTTAGACCTTGCTATCCAGGGTGGGTAATTCAGGTTGCTTGTGTCAGTTTTGCCAGTTTCACTGCTGGGAGTACCTTAGTCTCAGCTGCGCGTCTGCTCTACACTTGTGTTTGCCGTAATCTCACACAGCTGTCACCAAGTTGTGGTAACCGCCTCAGTTAAATGGCCATTACCCAAGTTCAAATGACTACGGCAGTGCGAACAGACATGGACACGTATAATTATAGAGAAGCTGGGCTTCTCTAGCTATCACCAAATAACAAACAGAATCTATTCAGATGTTACTTTATTCAGAGTCTAAAGGTTACTACTTTATAATACAACAAATAATAAATACACAGATTGGAATAATTAATACTAAATCAAAATCAATATAACTATACATACATTAATCAAAATAGACAACAATTATCCCCCATCCCTGGAAAGGGGTGGGGGAACCAAACAATGCAGCTTAGCCATAATGCGGCTGTCAAATCTATAATTAGTTTTAAGCATGGGGAGAGGTCAGGTGGACCCCTTCCCCCGGTACTCGGGGGAGGGCCCTCGGCCCTCCTCCGAACCGAGGTCAGGGTTGCCATATAACATGGCTCAGGGTCGCCGAATACCACAATAGCACTGCAACAATATAAACAGGAGGACAGACAAAAAAAAATGTCTTTCAGAAAGACTGTAATAATTAATGAAAAGGGGAGCCTAATCAATATAGTGGTTAGCGATATGTTCAGCTGCAAACAGACACAAAGACAGACAGTATTGACAGACAAACATTCTTTTACTTTTATATAAATACTTATGTTTGTTGATATATTTTTTTAGGCAGAGTCAATGCGAAGATTGGATAGACATGTAAACAAAAAAACCTCAGACCAATCAGGAAAATATATTCATTTCTCGTATTCATTCGAATCCGGTGGATAGGAACCGGTTCTCATCCATACGAAAAAACTATGTCCAGCATCGTATTATATCCAGCTTTCTACGAATATAAAAACTGGTTTTAATTTTACTATTGTACATTCTATATCCACGGAAAGCTGTTTATAATACGATACGAGAAATAACTATTAACATTTTTATTTCATAGGACATCTGAACTTAGAGAATTGCTATTCTATTATGGCCTTGAAACCTATTAATATCCGCTGGTTTAAAACCAGTCTTCAGCCATACTAAAATCATGTTTAGCATCGTATTACAGACTATTTTCCACAACTATTAAAATTAAAAATCAAAAATTAATACCATTTTTAAATTCATAATTTTTCATTTTAATATCCGCGGAAAGCAGTTTAAAATCCGAGGCGATAAATAACTATTAAATGCCATTTAACAATAAAATTACAAATTACTGCAAGTAGCGAATTAAAACCAAATACATATTTTAGAGAAAAAAAATTGTTAAATTAAAGTAATTTGATTTCAAATAAACAATTTATATTAGAGAAATCTAAATTTAATCAAAAACAACATCAAGTTAGTTTTCATGCATTGTCAATAAATCACAAAATACCATAGATATCATAGGTCAGAAAAAATGTATATATTTGTATGTTAGATATAACACGAAGTAGAATAAATAGATTTCATACTACTAGCTTCTGTAAACAATCAAGGTATGAATAGATAGATGGATAGATAGATGGATAGATAGATGGATAGATAGATGGATAGATAGATGGATAGATAGATGGATAGATAGATGGATAGATAGATGGATAGATAGATGGATAGATAGATGGATAGATAGATGGATAGATAGATGGATAGATAGATGGATAGATAGATGGATAGATAGATGGATAGATAGATGGATAGATAGATGGATAGATAGATGGATAGATAGATGGATAGATAGATGGATAGATAGATGGATAGATAGATGGATAGATAGATGGATAGATAGATGGATAGATAGATGGATAGATAGATGGATAGATAGATGGATAGATAGATGGGTAGAAAGATGGATAAATAGATAGATAGATTGAAGGATAGATAGATGGATAGGTAGATGGGTAGATAGATGGATAGCTAGATGGATAGCTAGATAGATAGATAGATAGGTATATTGATAGTATTTTATAAGTAGAAACATAGAAACAAAAACTAATATCTATATCAGGTTAAGTAATGCAGACTATGATATCTATCACTCTATTTATCTATTTACCTATCTATCTTCTAATCTGTTTAACAATAATCAATCTATCTATGAAGGTTAAGCCTACAGCAGGGGTCAGCAGCTAGACTAGGACCCTATAGCAGCTTATGGCACTTATCTTCAGATAATACTATTAACTCTAGCAGGTAATCTCACTTTTATTTTTTATATTTAAAACAAACTCTATTATTTATACGTCCTTTGTCTGAAAGTCCTAGCTCAACATAGCTGTTCCAGGCCAAGGCATTCTCTTTCTTCTTACTATTACTCTTTATTAGCATCAGTATTTTCTAGAGGCTATGTATTGAAATCGGCAATGAACAGAAAACTAGCCTGAAACCATACTTAGACTTCAATTTAAAAATATAATGTCCTAAAATATAGAGAGTGTGGGGACAATGGGCTGTTTATTACACTAGTCTCTAAAGTTTTATAATAACAACATTTTTTTATGGTTAGCTTAACAGCTTTGGGGACTTTAGTGAATTTTGTTTGGTTGGATTATTTTGAGTGTTCAAACGTTTAAATCACTAATTTAACCTACTGAAGGGGGTAATTTTGTGCATCATCATTGGGGATAAAAATTAACATTTCGGCCAATGTCTTATCCCTTGAGATTTCTGCTAAAATCAACCCGGGACCTATGTAAAGCTTCAATGAAACGAAACCTGATTTGAGTCAGAATTTAATCTTTTCAGAGTTCAGAAATTAAGCTACAGACAAAAAAAAAACATTACTACTTTTTAAAAATAGAATTTTCACAAAGATTTGTATGATATTCTTATTATTAAAACAATCTTTTTTTTATAGATCTGCCCATGAAATAGGAATACCAATTCAACGAGAAGATTCTGAAGAAACTATTGAAATTCCAGTGCAAATCAAAATGGACAGGTAATAAGAAGAATAGATAGATAAATCAGGAAGGAAGGGGACATTGTGCTCTTTCTTGCACTATTATCCAAAGTTTAATATTAAAGTTTTTGGACCTTTATTGAATTTTGATTGGTTGATTCATGAAGTTGAGTATCCAAACGTTTCAACCACTAATTGTAATCTAATTGTAATGAATAATTCTACCTATTAACCCAGGTCCAAGTCCTACCATGATTTCACCCATTTCGGAGAACGGGAGGTGGGACTAGAACCAGAAGACCTCGGGGACGAAGGGTCAGCCAGCCTGGATGCCTGGCACTCGGTTAATATGGATATTAATGAAGATAGCGGGATATTGAGACCACGGGCGAGCTCTGCTGTAGAAACAACAAGGTAGCTCCAGGGCTCGGCAGCCACGTGTCAGCCACCTGTTAGCTTCATAGAAATATTCTTATGCAATTTTTAAAATCAGCTGAAAGTCTAAACCTGACTAAAAAATATGGTCTTTTTTTCAAAAAAGTTTTCATAGAATCCAAACGGGTTCAAATTTGAGGCTTCGTCGCGGCTGATGCGCGGATGTTAAGCCCCGTAATAACCCATGGCAATTTTTTGTCAAATTCAACACTAGTATGTAGTAAAGTCTCTGACAGACAGACTTGAGTAACTTTAGCATTTTTTACAGAGTAACTGCTACTTAAAATGGCTATGCAGATAAGGAATGTTCATTATATGCAGTACCCAAAGTTTTATAACCATGTTATCTTATTCGTTGGCGCACAAAATATAGGTCTTTGAATTTTAGTTGATTAATAGTGTCAAAAATTTGCAACTAATAATTTTAATCCAAAGTGGAGGATTTTTTTTTCATTGGGGACGACATAAATTTATCGTCAATTGTCATATTCCTTAATATCCCTGGTACCTACATGTGTTTGGACAATTGAATGTATGTGCAATGTACATTGTACATGTAAACAAAAATCAGCTGATGGCAGAACATGATGCACATACATGATTGCCGCGTAGGATATTGATGGGTTAAATGTCGTCTTTTGTGATGAAATGATATTATGAGTTAGGTAATAATTTAAACAAATGTAATTTTGTTACAACATGATTGTTGTTTAGGACGCATAATATAGAAGAGATAGAAGAAATAGAATTTGAAACACCATCTCCTGACAAAGCATCTATAAAAGAGGTAAAACAAAATTAATTTATATTTTGAATCAGTAGCTGCCTTTAGTGCCCTAGGAAAATGAGAATAGATGTCACCGCTTTTGGCCTACCTATCATATGGACGTCATAGTGGAGGAAAGAGAAAGGGAAGGGGGAAATAAACCCCCTAGATGAGAGATGGGGTATAGGGTATTTCCTTACGTCAATAGAATAGGTAGGCCAAAAGCAGTGGCATCTATCCCCATATTGCTAGGGCACTATAGAGCAGACTTTTAAAATTTACAAATGTGATTATTTAGAAGCATCACAGAACCTTAAAATCAAATGTATAAATATATTTTGTCTTTTGTAGCTTGACCGACAAACTAAGTATTTTTTAAATTTTTTGTAATAAAATCAAAAATCTCTTTTATATCAGCGGAAAATCGTCATATTTTCCCCATAACGTTACGGAAGGACACTAAATGAGTAGCCTCGCTTATTTTTATACAGTTTATACCAAACAACGAAATTAAAAATCACGAAACCTCTACGTGTTTTTCATCTGTCAGGGGCAACACATATTAAAATTGAGGACCTCTCCATCTGCCCCCCAAATATTATTTTAGATTTATTTCGCTTGTTGGTTATACCTTATTCCGGATTTTTATGTCTTATCATTTAAAATCTAGATTAGCTAAGATAATCTTTAAAAAGTAAAAATAACATATTAGAGACATTAAAAATGGTACCTACTGCTCCTTATTTAGGCGCGTGATATCAATAGTAAGAGTAGAGGTAATTTGTTAGCCCATAAACAGGCGCAATTCATTACCATACACAGTAAGGACATCCAGACAAAAGTTTTACAATTTGCTTGAAGAAAGCTAGAACCCGAAACGATATCTCGCCCCCCATAAGATAATTGTAATAAATTATACATCTAAATTCATGTTATTGTTTTAGGATAATGATAGCATAAACAAAATGGACATAGACGTGCAGGATGTTAACTGGAAAGGTAAAATCTTGGGACATTGGTCTGGTACCCAAAGTTCTCGTCGACTTAAAAACTTTGGGTACTATTAAATCTTGATGGGTTGGTGACATTGCCTGTACAAAATCTTACAAATAATTTTGACCTACAGCAAGCTTAATTTTGTTTATAATAATTGTACTAAACTTATCGTTCATTGTCTTATCCTTTAGGATCACTTAGATAGTAGAACTTAACAAGAACATATATTTTCAAGTATAGCATTAATAACTTAATAAGAAGTAAAAAAAGCGTTTAATTAAGATCAATCGGTAAAAGACCGGAAGAAAACGAAAAAATAAAAAACTAAATTAGTTTCAGTAATTGTGTTTAAAACTTTTGGAAAATTGATAATGTTAGTGTGACGTAGCCTAATCGGACAGACGATACTTCGCCCCATGCATCCAAGGGCTTATTATTTTAACGGGAGAGAAAGGGGGCAAAACAATATACAAAGATAATTTAGAATTAAAATGTTCTTGAACAATCACAAGCTTCTCTAAAATAGAGAATTATTTATTTGTTTTGTGAGATCTTTACAAACAAACCAACAAACCTAACTTTACAAAATAGGATAGGATAGGATTTTTTTTTTACAGAAAATGGAGATATTTCTTTCTTTTTTTTAGAACTGATATTTGCAGAAGAGCTTAAAGATTTTTCAATTGTTATGAAGATGCCATTAACTAAAGGTATTGCTAGATATATATATGAGAAACAAGGGTAACAACATTCATAACAGCGAAGCTAGATTGATAAAGTAAATCTTCCAAATTTATTTGAATACAGAATACTTTTTTGACTTTATTAGAGAAAGAATCAATTGTTTCAAAAATTTTTATGAATATGATAGTTATATCATATTAAAAATATTGTTACATAAATTATCTTACCAAGTTTGAAATTGATGGGACAATTTTAACGTTTCAATAATATTTTTACTATTTTTTAGATACTAGTCCAAAAGAAGCCAACTACTTAAAATCATACTACTCTATGGTACATCTCTTTAAATTACTAGGTAACTTTTTAGTAGCGAAACTACTCTATGTTTTCTTGTGTATGTCAGTTCACCCGTACGGCAGTGCGTAATTCTATATAGGAAACTAGCGGCTTCGCCCCTAGCCTCTACGGGCTTTGCCCCAAGAGGTAATTAAAAAAATAATAAACAAAATATAAAATTAAGCACTACTGGTGCTGCCAGTAGTTTTATGTGAAGAACTAACTTCCCCATAAACAAACAAAAAAGGAGGGGGATTTTTTTTGTTTTTGGGGTCGTTTGGGATGTTCCACCCCACAAGAAAATAGCTTAAAACCACCATAGGACCAATAGGTATACATATACCCTGAAAAGTAGAATCCGATCGGTTCAGTGGTTAGCGAGATCTTAAGGGACGGACAGACAGACAGACATCAAGCTACTTTGTATTATAGATATGATTTTCTCAGCTGCTATTTGTGCCGTCGGTCTGTCGATCGTGCTACAAGAGACATATATTCGTTTCATGCATTTTTTTGTGATCATTCCATCTTTCTCTCTCTTTTTTAATCCACAGAACATGTAATCTTTAACTCTATGTTCGTTTGTCCATCCATGGTTTTTGTTCTTCCCTACTTGTGGATGTTTTAAATGTTTTAAATTACAACTTAAAGATTCTTAACAAAATTGATTTTCTCTTCCTTGTTAGTGTGGGAGTGTGGCCCCTTTTCTAGTAGATAAAACAAAATAAAGATTAAAATTGACCATTAGCAAAACAGCTGTACAAAATAATAGATTGATATTTACACAATGGCTCCTCCTCTAGTAGGAGGTGATTTTAACAGTAAAATAGGATTAGAGCTGAGGAGCGAAGCTACTCTATAAGCCAGATAATGTGAGAACGTACAACATTAGTTAGCAATTGAAAATTGAAACTAGAGTTACTCAAATTAAAGTTAAAGAAACAGTAGATAAAATAAAACTTTAAGTACAATACTGGAATGTTCTTTCATATCAAAAGTGTTTTAATAATGTTCTCTACTCTTATAGAATTTTTTTTTGTATCTTTAGTATCACACGAACAGACAATCATCCATCTTCTTATATTTGAAATCCTTTTTAGGTGCCTGTAATGGGGATAATGCGAATACAAAAGTTAAAAAGGTAAATAAGATAAATTTCAAAAATAAATTAAGTTTAAAAAAACAGCTTCATGTAAAACTGGCGACTACGCCCCTTGAGGACTTACAAGCAATTTTTAGAGATAAGATAGAGGCGGGAGTTGACTTACAACCTTATGTTTTTGTTTTAAAAAGAAAATTAAGAATTAGCTTGGGAGTGTGGAGGTACCCTCCCCCAGGATAAAACTTTTCAGGACCTAACAGAAACTGACTTATAGAGATTCGTTTACAATTATATTAGTTATTTATTGCATAGTATTACAGCTTTACAAATTAAACCAGTTTTGTTAGCCCAGCTGGACTAAAAAAAACTGGTATTAATTTTTTTTAATCGTGGAAAACTGTCCGCAATACGATGGTATACATGATTTTTTAGTATGGATGAAAACAGGCTCTGATCCAATGGATATTATTCGGTTTTTAGACCATACTGTAAAACTTTTTCCTTTGTTTTAGACCATGAATCTGCTAAAAGGATGGAGTAAGGATCAAAGAGAAGGAACTTGGACCATCAATATTAAGGTAATCAAAATATCTACTGTTTTCTTTTTTGATAATGGATATAGGATATACATGGATATATTGACTGGTGAAAATTTGTCATCAATTTATCGTGCTAATATGGAAATCATTTAATGGTCAGTTCGTTCTTCCAATGTGAGGCGAGGGGATGGGATAAAGGAGGTGGAAGTGGGGGATCGTTATTATAGATTTTAAATTACAACTATTGGTTGAAACGTTTGTACACCAATTCAATAAAGTCCCCAAAGTTGTTAAGCGAGCAAATAAAAAAACGTAATTATAAAACTTTGGGGACTATAAAAAAAACAGCCATATGTCTTCTCCCTCTTTGAAAACGAAAAGACAGACATCAAAAATACTTAATTATCTAAAACAATGATAAATTTTTTATTTTTTTTTATTTTTTAGGATAAAAAGATTTCATGTGAATCAATTGTGGAGGCGATTAATAATATAATACATGGAAATATTAGGTCAGGATTTTACTGTTTAGCTACTCTTCAACTGGGGGTTGTCCGTCCGTTACATCTGTCTGATGTCTAGTCACTTGTTTCAATGTCAGGGGAGAAATTGTCGTAAATTTAGGGAAGCTAGTAAAAGTATCTGACTCAGATTATGACGTCAAAAAATTAACCAACGAGAGGCCACTATAAATTTTACAATTGGTCAATTACAGTGTATACTCGCATCTCATTGGTTGATTTTTTTTGACGTCATAATCTGAGTCAGCCACTTTTACTAGCTTCCAATTTAGGTTGCTAATATGGAACTTATTTCTTGGCCAGTTCGTTCATCCAGTAGGAGGGTGGGGAATTTGGTAAAGTTAGTGGATGGAGGTATTGTAAATGTAATTTTAACTTGCGAGTTGCACTTTATTAGAAAATATGAAAATCTGGTGTAACATCCTAGTAATTATAAATCCATTGTTTCAGCCAAGGTGTAAACCAAGCACAAGAAGCAAAAAGACGAGCTGTAAAAGAATTTCAGGTATATACCAGGGATCTAAAGTGATATGACAATGAACTATGAATTAATGTGCATCCCCGTTAAGGATAAACAAAATTACCCCTCCCTCTGTACATAAAACTACTAGTGACCCAACCAATGAAAATGTAATTAAAGCAACCAATGTTTTTGAGCTAAATGAATATGATAACGTAGTTATAAAACCTTGGGTACCAAGTGTAATTTATTGTCCAATGTCTCCTCCCTCCATGTGTATTAGATTTTTATGTTGGTTATTAGAGTATGATGCTAGGATAATAATCTTTTGTAGTTTTATAACTTAATGATTAAATTTTTCAATATTTTTTTCCCCCATGACATAAGGCTCATTACTTACGAAAAAAAAAACATTTTTCTGTATGAGGTCTCAGATTTTGATAAAAACTTCCGGTACCCTTCAATTGGTCATAGAACTAAGTGCTGGGTGATATTTAACCTTTTTAATCCATTTAAAGTCCGATTTTTCGCACATTTTCTTACTGTAGTGTTTTTACAGTGAAAAAAGGGCATTTTTTCGTGATTTTCAAGTTTATATTTTTTACATTAATTTTCAACTCACATACATGTTTTATATATCAAATTAATCCCCCAGATAAGCCATATATAATTTATGAAAATTACTTAACTTAAACTATCTATTGAATTATGTACAAAAAGTAAATACTTAAAATCGATACATTGAATGTTATTAACAGTAAAGCTTTTCTTTAAATCGGGTCTGTATGGCTAAACGTAAGAGTGCAAAGTTACTCTATAAGTTTAATAAGATATCTATAAGTTCATTTAAACTAACACCTTCATGTTATTTTACATTAAAAGTAAATATTTTTATAAATTTTGGAACAATTTTTCTTGAATGTTGTTATCCTTGTTTTAATAAATATTTGGAAATTTTCTCTTTATGTTTCAGATTAAATTGTTAAATAAACATATTCATATAAATAATACGTAAATACAAAAACTTTAATATTGATTTCTTTAGAAATATAAAAATTTCTATTTATTGTACATTTTATACTTAACCCTTAACAGTCGGGCCCCTTGCCGAACCCCCCCCCCCCCCCCCTCCCTCCTATTATCTCAGTTCCTATTAGAGCATAAGTCTCGCAAAGCAGTTAATTAAAAAGCTTTTAATTGGTTAAAATTAAACTGATTGCCAAATCTAAACTTACAGGATTTTACGTTTTAAAACATTTTGATTAAAACTTTTTTGATAAAAATATTTTCTAATATATTATTATCCTATTCACCTAGATTTTAAATAACGATTCTTAGGATAACAAGGTATAATGCTATAAGAAAAGCATCTCTAAAATGTAAGTATGTCCTTAAACAGTATCATTTAATTAAGCAATTCTGCAAAAAAAAAATATTTACAATTTGAGAATATAGATTAAAATTCTGACACTCTACAAGTATTAATGTTCGTTTGTCCTACCGTCTGATTTTAGAGCTTCGCTTTTATGGATGGATTTTGTCATCCTTGTTTATTTATGTTTTACTTATATTTTAAGAATCGAGATAACGCTATGGATAGAATTATGTTCACAAGAATTATTCTCTTTGCTTCTGCCCTGGAAATTTCAATGGACAAGGTATTAATAAATCTATCTGTTTATATGTCTATCCATAAGTCTGTTTGTTTGTCTATCTGTCTATCTATAAACTTTAAATTGAAAAATGTTCACAAATTTATTCTTTTTGCTTCTGCTCTGGAATTTAAACAAAATAACACCTAAGAAGAAGGGGTTAAATGAGGTTTTATTGTATTTTTAAAAAATTAGGGGTTAAGGGTGTAAACACCCCTTGGACGTCCTTGGAATTAATATCATACCTGTTTGTTGTAGGTTAATGAAATAATTCAACCAATTCACCAACTTAAAGGTATCTTTTTATCAACATTATGAATCGTTGAATACATAGGTATTGAAATCATAAATATTTTTTCAGTATTGCATTAAAAACTGATCAATAACCGCTGGATTAGAACCGGTTCTCAGCCATACTGAAAAATCATGTATATTATCGTATTACAGATAATCTTTCACTAATATTAAGATAAGAATTTTAGATTAATACTGATAATCTTATATTTTTATTTTAATATCTGCGGAAAGCTGTCTATAATACGATGCGATTAATAATTGTTCTAGTTATTTAAAAAGTATATCTAATCATTTATCAGTATTTAAAATTTAAATAAAAACAGAAGAGGAAATTTAATTTTTGTTATTATTTATGTATCTAATGTTTATAATTGTGGTATGCGGCAACTCTGGACCATGCAGAAACCAAGACATTATAGTGATGCTACGCACCCAGCTAAATCCTGTTATTCTACAATTGTAAAGCCACCTGAAAATATGTCAGATAACGGTATTGATTTCATCTCTCAGTTGTCCTGCAAATGGAGGGAGGGGTGTTACCCCTCCCTCTCCCATCTTAAGCACCGGAACCTTCCCCTTCAACCACCAAGTTATCAGCACCACCTCAACCCTGAGGATAAAGGATCTAAGCCTTCCCTCACCTGATAGAATCACCCCCCACACAGACTGTTGTTGTCACAGTAATCATCAAACCTTCCCTCTTTAGTACCCAGACCTACCACTCAACCCCTCTATGCTTATCTACCTATTGTGCTGTTCCATGGGCTATCCTGCCTTCCCCAGACAGGGATAGCTATCTACCTAACCATTGCAATTATCTATGTTTTACTTGTATGATTTATCTTTAACTATCTTTATTCCTAATCCATATGTATTTATATTATGTTGTACAACTTTAGTAACTCTTAGACCTTCAATAAAGTGACAACTGAAATAGATGTTGATTATTTAGTGAATGCTAGAGAAGCGTAGCTTCTCTATAGTAAGGTGTCCACGTCTGTCACACTGCCGTAATCTAATTGAACTCCGGTGTCTGCCATTTATCCTCGGCGGATACCACAACTTTTGGTGACAGCTGTGTGAGATTACGGCAAACCACAAGTGTAGAGCAGACGCGCAGCTGAGGCTAAGGTACTCCCAGCAGTGAAACTGGCAAAACTGACACAAGCAACCTGAATTACCCACCCTGGATAGCAAGGTCTAACTCTGTATCCGGCAGTTGTGGAAGCAAAACTGGCAAAACTGACACAAGCAACCTGAATTACCCACCCTGGATAGCAAGGTCTAACTCTGCATCCGGCAGTTGTGGAAGTGAAACAGCGAAACTTGACGGAGAACCGCGAGAAGCGCCGACATCTAACGGAGAATTGAGCGCTCAAAGGGCTGAAACAGGCCTGCGGACTGGCTGAAACAAGCCAAATAAGTGCAAACGGCTGAAAATAGGCCAACCTTACTGCAAGAGATAGCAGGATCCGAACCAGCGGCGCTAGCAGGACGGGACATTCCCTGCCGCCATCAGCCGGATTTGGATCAGTGGCGCTAGCAGGACGGGACATTCCCTGCCGCCAATAGACTGAAACAAGCCAAGGATTCGAACCAGCGGCGCTAGCAGGACGGGACATTCCCTGCCGCCAACAGTCGGATTCGGATATACGGCGCTGCAGGACGGGACATTCCCTGCCGCCGATAGGCTGAAACACGCCACATAGCTGCGAGCTGCGAGCCAACATACGAGTGTAGTGCACCAAAGCAGAGAAAACTACGTCAACTCCAAGTATCCTGAGAGGCTACAACGCAGCCACCCATCTAGAAAAACAGATATTATATCACATTGCAGGGATTACCACCCTGGTGTGATGGCTAAACAATAGATTTATGAGCAAAGATTGGCAAACAATTTGTTGTGTTGTGATAAAACTAAAAATAGAACAGGCTTGGATTTATTGTGTATTGTGATAACAACTAAAAATAGAACAGGGTTGGTAAACAAATCTGTTATGTAATTGTGATAAGGACAAAAATAGAAGCTAGATGTAATATACCAAATGCCCTGATACACAATCTAATCACCTCAAGCCTACAGCACAACAACAATACACCCCTTATCTCAGAGGAAAGGGAGGGGCCCACTCTCCACTGAAGGAAATACAATCAAGGTGACCTAACAGATAAGCCTAGGATTAAGGAGAGAGGGCACCATTATTTCATCACACAGTTACCTCAAACCCACAGCACTCCCCCCTTCCTCACAGGGGGAACGGACGGATTTACCCCCGTCCCCTCACGCGCTTCCCCCCTCCTACCCACACTAGACTAAGTCCGCCCACGGTGTGGAGCTAGTCGCCGGGAACACAGAGCGCCATTTACGGGTAGCGCAACGGAGTGCGGAAATATCATAAAATTCAACGGACAAAGCGGACCAACGAGAGAGCGAGTTGAGGGATAAGTGCGCGTTTTACCTGTGTGCGCGGATTGACGGTGCGTAAGCGCGCTGCAAGGAAAGGAGATTTCACGCACACACACACACACACACACACAGGAGAGGGGCCACTCTATAGCATACAACAGAGATATTTTTTTAGGAGAAAAACTTGCAAGCTCCTCCCTCCCTATCTACAGTGTGATAAGGAAAACTAAACCAGTTCCTTAAACCCGCTCAGACCCTCAACATCTTCCTAGCCCTGCCAACCCTACTTCAAAGCTGAGTGGTTAGTGAAACAAATATATGTATATATAAATACCCAAGTGATAAATAGTGTTGTTTTTTTTTGTATCATGGGTGCAAGTAAGTGAATACTAACCTCACCATACAACACTGGAAACTGATATGGTAACTGAACGAAAGTACGCCCACCCTGTGGACATAGCCTGACTTGATGCCCCACACTGGGCAGTGGTGGTGTGTACCTGGACCATCGACCCTCATAGTTGTGAACTATATACAGAGGAAGCGTGATTTTTTGGAGCAAGGAGGAAAGCTAGCTAGCTCTGGGGATATTCCTATACACGTATATATATATATGGGAGTGTAGCCATATATATATAGATAGCCTACCTATCCATATATCTACTAGCGGATACGCTCCTAGAGACATCTAGGGATACCTAACATATTCCCTCTTTATCTTTAAGCTAAGATCCGCTGGTTATCACAGAAATCAAGAGCTATACTGGAAAGGAGAACAACTCAGGCTCAACAGTTAAACAAGACGCTGGCACCAACAGACCAACCCCCTGCTACTTATCATGGGGACGCGCCAGCCACAGAAACTCTTGAGCCAGGAGGACCGTGCCTACGGCTACGTGGACTACCACCCTAATTACACAGCTATAGTATTTATACTAGGGGTGAGCCGGCTCGAACCTCCTTGCGGCGCGGCTACTCTACTCTGCTCCTATATCTGCAAGATAAGAAATTGTCAGCCCCTAGCCAGACGTGCGGCAATAGAAGATATTCCTGATTGGGCATTAACTGTGTGCCTAGGCCTGCTGCTGGCACTGTGGTGGACAGAAGTCTTCATTTGGACCAGAACCACCAACATCTGTACCCCACCACTCTCTGCTTCTTCATACAAGATACTGCTTCTGTTATTACTTTGGCCTACTGTGTTGAGTACAGTGAACATCAAACACATGCCAGGTCACAGACCCCTGGTCCCTGAGATGCCCTTGTCTGGAAGGGTGACTGAATGTCCGCTGCACAGCTCCTGTTCAGTTGGTGCTCAACGCACGAGAAATGGCGATACTGGACTGGGGATTGTTGAACCTGTAGGTGTCCTCCTGGGGGTGTTGAACGATGCAACTGAGCCTAATGAGAAGGTGACAAGCTTCAGAGACTTAGTGGCCAGCCCCAAGATGGACACTACCACCAGAACTGAGACTCCAAAGGGGCCCAGCCCTAGGGCCAGTACCACCTGTTTCTGGGGTGGAAAGGTCCTCCCTGGCGCTGACCTCACCAAGCTGGAGGATGGGGAGCTGTCCCAGGAGAATAGGCTCTTCACCCAGATGCCCGACGCGTACCTGGGGGTGGGGGAGCCGCCACCCAAGCCTCCCTGGGAGCCCCCAGGCATGGAATGACTGGGGACCGGCCTAAGGATGGGGAATGGTGACCTGCTGCAGTGGAAGGCTTTACCCAGCACGAAGGGAGCAGGGTTGACCAGCAGCAGTGAGGCTGTTCCCCCACACTCCAAGACCAGATGCCTCTACTCTGTTGAACCACTGCACATGTCCCAGCCAAGACCCCCCATGCTGCTGAAGATGGAGGCCCACCAGGATGCAGAGCTCCAACTAGGGAAGTCAATAAGAAGGCCACCCCCTGCCAAAACCAGAACCACCGCAGGGGCTCCCCACCAGCAGCTGACGGAGCCTGGCAGGGACGCAATACCAGCTGGCAACTCTGGCCCAATTCAGGTGGCTACCAACAGCCTGCTGGCAGTCCAGAATACAGTTCAGGCTACCATCAGTATGGCATCTTCTGGGCCTTGCTGGTTCAACTGTGGGTACCTGTCCACACACTGGCCACAGGTACCCCCCAGAGATCATAGCCCCCCTTCCGACTGGCACCATCAACGGCCTTTGCTACCAACTACCTGGCGTACCCAGAGGCAGGATCCCTCATGTGGAGAAGCACCTGCAGATGCTAAGGCTGAGGCTGGCCTCGCCACCCAGGAGAGGAGAGCCGCTGTTGGATGGAAGGGACCTGTGTGTATGGGGAGGAGGCTGAATGTAACCAAGGAGCCACCACAAGCAGCCCAGCACCGCCTGACCCCTAGTAGGGGAGACCCTGTTTGTCAGCTGGTGCCCCAACTGGAGGAGGAGAGACCTGGCAGGTTGATACACCCTGGGGAAGCCGGCCTGATGGGACCCAGCTGGACGAAGGGGCGCTGCCGCTTCAACGGCCACACAGCCGCCAAGTGTAGAACCGGTTGGGACCAGGCAATGAAGAAACACCAGGCCGCCCAACAACCTGCATGCAACCAGTCTGACACCCAGGTCCACCTGGAGGGAGATGCCCAGCCGTCACTCCAACCAGCTGCCGCCGCTGGGGCCGCGGCTACCCAGGAGTCTGTGTCTCAGATTGGGACCATAGTGGCCAGGATCAACGTGCTGGGAGGAGCGGCTGAACCCAACCGGGTTGGCCTGGACCCCAGCCTCAACCACAGGGGACCGGTGTCCGTAACCCCTGTCACCCCCAGCAAGAGCCGAGGGGCGCTACCCAGCGCCACCGGGACGGGGCACGGGGAGGCCCTGGCGGCCGCCGAGTGGGAGAGGCAAGAGGCGCTAGCCAGCGAGTCTGAGTCGATGTATGGGACACCAACCGGCGTCGCCACCTGGAAGGAACGAGAGGTGCTTCCCTGCCGCCACCTGTGAAGACTGGGGGGTGCTATCCAGCGCCCCACGCTGGTGCCTGGGGCGACAACCGTCGCCGCCACCGAGAGACCTGGACCCCTGTGAAGACTGGGGGGTGCTATCCAGCGCCCCCACGCTGGTGCCTGGGGCGACAACCGTCGCCGCCACCGAGATACCTGGACCCCGGAACAAGCCCGCAGCCCCAGAGGAAGGGGTGACACCCGTCACCCCCAGCCAGCCAGAGCCCCCAGCCAGCAGGGAGAGTCCAGCTGTCCCTCACCCTCAACTGCATCCAGCTGTCTACCTCCCTCAACCAAGCCAGGGTAATTGTATTGCACCGGTGTACCAGGAAGTTTGGGCTGGGTCAAACTTGCCTACGCCCCCTGCATCTGCTCCAGGAACCAGGATATCAGCCATTACCAGCCAAACTGAAGAAGCTTTGACCGCTGCCTGGGGAGTAACTCAGCTAGATGCGCCAAGTGCCGAGCCCAACCATAGAAGTAGAGGATCCCCAACAACTATGTCTACCCAAGATGGAGACGATGTGCCTGGACCCCTTCAGGCTAGGGGAGGAAATCCGGAGCCTTGTGCCTCCAGTCCACCAGCAGCAGTGGCCGTGGATGGGCCTGTCTCCCAGCCAACTAGAGCGGAGCCACCCTTGCAGATCCAAGACAGCCTCTGGCATAAGGGATGGACTGTTACCTTCCCCTACCCCGCAGGTCTGACTGCCATGCACCACCCTGCCAATGTCCAGGATGAGCCTGAGGGAGGCAACGCTCCTACAGTATGGCAACCACCACCTGCCCGCGTTGACAGAGACCCTGGAAGCCGAATGAACCTGACCAGCCCCGAGGGCGAAGAAGCTGCGCCTGCATCCAGTAGCCAGCCTGCCAGCAGCAAGGTGACCAACACGATGGAGACCACCAGCCCAGTAGAGAAACCTGAAGAGGTGTATACCAGGCGGCTGTTGGTCCAAGCCCCCTCATGTGCTGTGCCACCCCTGGAGGTTGCCAGGGTGGCCTCAGAGGTACACATCCAACGGCCAGAACATCCAACAGGACCAGTTACTCCAGCAGATATAGCAGATCCCGTTCGACCTGGGGAGGGCTGGAGTCCACCACCGTTCAGCAGCTGGTATCCTGGCGGACCCATTCCACAAGGACAACAAACTGAAGGCCGCAACCACTGTCGGAAGTCTGGCGGTGCAGACAACCCCTCCCAGCCTTCCGAGGGGAGAGTTGTGGTATGCGGCAACTCTGGACCATGCAGAAACCACGACATTATAGTGATGCTACGCACCCAGCTAAATCCTGTTATTCTACAATTGTAAAGCCACCTGAAAATATGTCAGATAACGGTATTGATTTCATCTCTCAGTTGTCCTGCAAATGGAGGGAGGGGTGTTACTAACTAAGCCTTCCCTCACCTGATAGAATCACCCCCCACACAGACTGTTGTTGTCACAGTAATCATCAAACCTTCCCTCTTTAGTACCCAGACCTACCACTCAACCCCTCTATGCTTATCTACCTATTGTGCTGTTCCATGGGCTATCCTGCCTTCCCCAGACAGGGATAGCTATCTACCTAACCATTGCAATTATCTATGTTTTACTTGTATGATTTATCTTTAACTATCTTTATTCCTAATCCATATGTATTTATATTATGTTGTACAACTTTAGTAACTCTTAGACCTTCAATAAAGTGACAACTGAAATAGATGTTGATTATTTAGTGAATGCTAGAGAAGCGTAGCTTCTCTATAGTAAGGTGTCCACGTCTGTCACACTGCCGTAATCTAATTGAACTCCGGTGTCTGCCATTTATCCTCGGCGGATACCACAACTTTTGGTGACAGCTGTGTGAGATTACGGCAAACCACAAGTGTAGAGCAGACGCGCAGCTGAGGCTAAGGTACTCCCAGCAGTGAAACTGGCAAAATTGACACAAGCAACCTGAATTACCCACCCTGGATAGCAAGGTCTAACTCTGTATCCGGCAGTTGTGGAAGCAAAACTGGCAAAACTGACACAAGCAACCTGAATTACCCACCCTGGATAGCAAGGTCTAACTCTGCATCCGGCAGTTGTGGAAGTGAAACAGCGAAACTTGACGGAGAACCGCGAGAAGCGCCGACATCTAACGGAGAATTGAGCGCTCAAAGGGCTGAAACAGGCCTGCGGACTGGCTGAAACAAGCCAAATAAGTGCAAACGGCTGAAAATAGGCCAACCTTCAATAAAGTGACAACTGAAATAGATGTTGATTATTTAGTGAATGCTAGAGAAGCGTAGCTTCTCTATAGTAAGGTGTCCACGTCTGTCACACTGCCGTAATCTAATTGAACTCCGGTGTCTGCCATTTATCCTCGGCAGATACCACATAATCATTAGTCTATCTATATATCTAAATATATTTAGAATCAAGTAGAAGAGAACTGGTAACTGAAATAAAGAATTACTTGGTCAAAATGCAAATTTCTTTAACAAGGTAAATGTAATGTGGATATCAGACATCTAACCCTTTAAATGCAGGAATTGCCGAGACATTTTTCGAGTATTTGACAAGCATTTTTCTATCATAAGTGGAAAATATTAGATAATTCTTTTCTGAGCTAAATCTTTAAATCATTTTAATGGTGATTTAGATCGGGGTGCGCCGAATTTCATCCAATCACAGCGCGGCATTTTTTACCACCAAAATGATATAAAGATCCAGCTCTGGTCTACTATTTATGGATTCCTCGTTCAGGGACGTGTTCAAAGGTTTGAAGGGGGTTTTCCAATGTTTTAAAAAAAATCGAGGGGGATAAAATGACAGATTTCAAAGTTCGAGAGGGTTAAACACCCCTTTACCACTTAGGACGTCTATGGCCTCGTTTTCTATTTTCTATTTTTTATCAGGAAGAAATCAGATTCTACGCGGCGCAAGGGATCTAAAAAGGAGACATTGGAGCGAAAAAGTGACCAATTCTACAAAGATGTTTACCCCATTATGTCAGAAGCGGCAGATTTTCACTTTTCATACCAACTAATTCAACCCACAAAAAGGTATGAATGAAATAGCATCAGCGCCGTGCTCAGGGTTTTGACAGGGGGGTGCATGAAGCGCACAAGAAAATTTTGTCACCATCATGAAACTAAAATCAATAAGGGGTAAAGGGGGGGGGGGCGAGCTTTAGATTGGTTTATTACAGAAAACAATAGAGGTGTTATTTTGTTTTGTCAGAGGGGTAGATACAACCTTCTAGCTGTCTCCCCCCTACATAATCAACATACTCAAAAGAGGATTATTATGTAAACAATTTATTAATATGATAAAACATTAAATAGAATATTTTTTTATTTTTTAGAATGGAGCTTAAAATCGATACAGGTAAAGATTATTTTTTTTACTAATGGCTATGGGGCATATTATAATTCGAAATTTAAAAGTCTGTCTGTCCGTAAATTTCTTAGTTCTTAAAGTAGTTGGTTGGTTTTTATGAAGATTTTTCATAACAAAGTGCATTTATTATTGTAATTACATTGTACGTTTGTCTGTCGGTCATTTAAAAAGACACATAGCTAATATAATTAAATACAATGGTTAATATTAGGATGTTGTCATTATTGTCTTTTTATTAATTAATTTCAGTATAGCTTAACAAAACCGATTAATATCTGCTAGATTAAAACCGGTTCTCAGCCGGCCATGCTAAAAATCATGTATAACATCGTAATAATTATTGACAAATTTCCACGAATATTAGAATAAAAGTAAAAAATTAAATACCATTTTTGTTAGCCCGAACCTTCTTCCCCTTGGGGCTAAAAAAACTGGTTTTAAATTTATGACTTTTTATTTTAATATCCACGGATAAAATGCAATAAATAACTACTCCAAAGGGAATCTTCCTGTAAAAGAGGAGAACTCAGTGGCCCTGCCCATAGGATGCTTCATTGCTGATTCTGTATTTCAATTAGAGGTAAAATACTTATACTTTTCCTCAGGGCTCGGCAGCCGCTCGTCAACAACCTCAGGGTTGGCTGCCGAGACCTTCCCTTTCTAAATCAATATTTATTAGTAAACTAAAGTCTTTTTCATCACAAGTTTTGATTATGATTTTTAAATTTATTAAGGTATTAAAAAACATAATATATCTATAGCTATACTTCTAGCTTTTATGATTGCTTTCACTAAATGAATATATCTTATACTTTTTCATATAAATATTTTATGAAATTAAACATATATATGTATTTAACCCATTAGTGCCGAACCGGGTTTTAAAACCCGGTGCCAGAAAATGGGAAAAAAACCGGTTTCCGGCTTCATAATTGCATCATTCTCAGTATGAATCCCCCCTCTACTACCCTGGCTTTCATTTCCCCCTGGAGCTGGCAGTTTAGCTTACTTCCGTTTGCTGGTATAGATCAACAAAGTTTGAAAATCATGACAATTCAAAATACCCCATCTAACTTTTTTGTTTTTATAGTAAAGTCGCTGATTTTTTTCGTGAAATCTAATGTTTATTGACAAGTACATCTATTTGTGAATTCGTTTTATTTAAATTATTATTTTTTATATGATTTTTTTATCGTTTTTTTACGCCCTATATAGGCCCGGTTCGGCATTTCCATTTTGAGTCTGAAATTTTTATTACCCGGTTTCACTAATAGATCTTTTTTGACAACAACAACAAAACAGGGTTTTTTTACCCGAAATCGCCGGCTAAACACGAAATTTGAAATAAATCAATTCGTATTATACTTGTAGCTCTTTAGATTACATGAGGTTGTGTAGTTTTCAATTACGGATCGTATCAAAGTTCTAAAAAGTGTTCATCTCACTTTTGGCGTTCAAAAATTACATTTTTCGATTTTTGGTCAAAATAACCGGGTTTATACAGGTCAACCGGGTTTTAAAACTGGGGGAAAGCACCAAAAACGGGTGTTAATGCCTGGTTGGTATTTATGGCCAAGCCGAACCGGGTTTTTTTGCAACTTTCCTGTGCACGCCACTAGAGCAAAACAAAAAAATACGAATTCCGTTTTGACCATTATAAAGCTTCCCTGAAACTTACAGCTCGATCGGCCCATAAAAGTGGCGCTCGTCACTAATGGGTTAATATTGGATTTTTGAATATTAAAAAGTACATTTAATGTAATATTGATTTTTATTTGTTGTTAGGAAGAAAAATTGGTCAAAGAGTTTCAGGTATTTAATGACGTTGAAAATAATTAAACATTTTATAATAAGTTATTTAACACTAGTGGCTACGCCCCTAGAGGCCTCTAGTGGCACTTTAAATGTTTTTATTTCTTAAAGTTAATTTTTTATGTACGATACCTCTTTATTTCACGTTGAAGTCTCCCCTAAATTAAAAAAAAATTTCGATTTTTTTTGTCATTTCTCTTGGGAGGGTGGTGGTACCCTCCCCCAAAATAGTTATAAACCTTCCCGGGACTTATGAGAAGCTACCCTGTTAAGGAGAACCCGATCGGTTCAGCGGTTAGCGAGATCCTTCGGTACAAACACACAAACACACAGACATCCTGTTACTTCAGTACATATAAGGATTTAAAATTATATTAAAAACTTTTAGAATCGCCGTTACCAGGCAATTGGAGCGTCTTTTGTTCGTCCGATTATTAATCCATTTGAATATGATTGTTTCTTTTTAATTTATTCATTTCTACAACTTCAATCATAAAAAAAATTTGTCGCTGATTTTAGAATGAACTTTAGCAGTTTTACTTTTAGGCTGTTTATTTGTTTTGTTGGAGAAAGGTTAATTCTTTATACCTCAGGAATAATATTAAATTTTAATAATGATTCAAAAGAAAATATTTTTAAAAAGAAATATTTTGCGGGCTATATCTTCCACTAGATTGCTTAAAACCTGCCCAGAAAAAGTACAAAACTTCCTTGATAATTTTCGGTATGCTTTTAAATTTGTACAGACAGACATCTTATTACTTTCAGTGCATATTTTTAATGAATTTTTCAAAACAGGATTATATTTGATGATAATACCAAAAATTCAATATTATATATTCTTTTTCGCAATTAAAGCTAATATTGCTTGATTCACTTCTACAAGAGATGCGATTGATAATGAGTATTTTTAAATTGAAATATAGTTCGGAATGATAAGGTAGACTTTTTTCCTTTGAATTGGGTTGAGAAAGATTTCTAACTGAATTTTTTTAAAATTTGATTTATTATATATTAGGACGGATTCTAACTTGTATGAAATTAAACACATTCACCTAAAGGTAATCTAAATTAATTATATTTTTGTTTTATAAAAAAAAGTTTTTAATTTTGATATCTAAAAAAAATGAAAATCGAACCATAAACACCAATAATAGCCAAAATAAATAGCCCAAAATCTGCCAAAAAAAAAAACAGTCCGACCGCCATGGATAACTTATAGCTGATTAAGCTCTTTAATGATGTGAATGTTATCAAAAATTTTCAGCCTCCTATCTTTTATAGATTACGTTTCGGACGGAAATACGGACGGACGAACATTTTGACTTATAGGGTAGCTTCGCCTTCCACGTGATCATATTGGACATACATATTTTTTAAGGATCCAACCTTGAATATCAGCATTGGTTTTACAGATAACTACAATATTTCAAATATCATGCTTCTAAATTCGGAACAGGTTAGTATCATTAATTTTTTTTCCGCGGACAACTGTCCAATATCCAAAGGATAAACAATTTATTACGTGTTTTAAAATCTTCTTAAAATATTGTGCATCTTATATAATATACGTGGATATTATGACAGGAGAAAAAGCTAAAATGGTACTCATTTATTGGTCAGTTGATTCATCTAGCATCTAGGGAGGGGAAAGGGGATGGAAGGGGAAAATCACTGCAATTTTCACTTAATTAGAGAACATTAAAGATTGGTGTAAGATCCAAGTAATAATATATAAATTTATATAATTCATAATAGTCAAACATTTTTCTTAGGTCTAACTTACATTAATATACAATAAAATTAATAATAGTTATTAACGCATCGTTTTATAAACAGCTTTCCGCGGATACTAAAATTAAAAATTATAAGATTAAAACCAGGTTTATTAGTCCCGAGGGGCCGAACTGGTATTTTTTATGATTTTATTATTCGCGTAAAATTGTAAGTAATACGATGATATGCATGATTTATCAGTATAGCTGAGAACCGGATCTAATCGGTTTCGAAGCCATACTGGAATAGAATTATTCTTTTAAAGAATACAAGCTTATTTAGCGCAGCTAATCTATAATTAGGATATATCTGTACGTCTATCTTTCTTGAAAACGATTAAAAAATTCTAGGAGGGAGGGGACATTAGGCTGTCCCCAAAGTTTTATAATAAAAATTTCTCTTTTGCTGGTCTAATAAGATTATGGACTTTTATTGAATTAGGATCGGTTAGTTCATTAATATGGGTGTCCAAATATTTCAACCAGTAATTGTAATCTACAGAACAAGTAATTTTGTGCATCATCATTGGGGATGTGCATCAATTGTGTTATCCCTTTAGATCCCTGATATAATGTGTTAAGGTTGTGGGAGGCATAGACAATGTTCCAGATTGTATTTTCAGAAATATAATGGAGGAGGCACAAGGTTTGTTATATAAAACTGTTTAAGAGATCTTAGGCTAAACAAGGATGACAACATTCATAAAAGTAAAACTTAATAAATCAAAAGGTCAGACAAAGGAACTGTACATTAACAAATTTAGAGTAACAGCATACTGGCTTCCTAGAAATATTCATAGATTGTTCACAATTGTCCCAGGAATTATCATGCTAAGTTTGAAATAGATTTTAAAAACAAGAGCTAAATAATGGAAACAGAATAACGTTAAATATAGAACTAGGATTTAGTATGTCCTAGTCATTAAAACATTTTATACAGTTTCCAACGGCGTTATCCTCTTTTTTTCGGAAGGAAATTTTTTAAGCATTATATATTTTATTTACAAACTAAAATGAATTACAATTACCTTCAATTTAATTTTTCTGATATTTATTTACAATTTCAGGAGGCAAAATGGATGTTCTAATTTATCAAGGTAAAGATTCTTTAATATCATATAAAATCTATTTTTTGCAATATAATAATTTAAAAATCATTTTATTATAATGATCACCGGCCACTTCGCCCCTTGGCGCGGATGTCATAAAAATAGTCTAAAGCTACACAAAGACAATTATAACGCTTCCTTACAAAGTACAAATAAATCCAAGATATTTAGCTTTTGACAAAAAAAGACTTTACTACAATTTAATATTATAAATCAACAAATTTACTATTTTCAATAGGTTTTCTATACCATAACAGTTCAAATTACAATGTTGTAATTTTTATGCCAGTATGGCATATAACCGGTTCTCAGCTATACTGAAAAATCATGCAAACATGTATAGCATCATATCGTATTACAGCCAATTTTTCCACTAAAAAGTAGAAAAGTCGTAAAATTAATACCAGTTTTGTTATCCCTGGTTTTCGGCCCCCAGTGCTAAAAAGATAGTTTTAATCTTACAATTTTTCATTTTAATATCCGCAGAAAACTGTCTGTAATACGATGCAATAAATAACTGTTCTATATTATTACATTTAGAAATTTTGAGACTTGGTCTGTTTTATTTGAAATCTGTGTTTGGTTTCCGTATAGATCAAGTTGATGAGGTAAATATATAATAGACGTTGCGCTCTTTTTTTAAACGCATTGCTTATCTATAATTGGGGTCTGTCCGTCAGTCCGTAACGAATACTACGATTCTTGTAATATTATATAATTGTTACAAGCGCTAATGTTCGTTTGTTCAACCGTTTCAAAGCTTCCACTTTTATGAATGTTGTAATTTTATTTTATTGTAGTGATTTTTAAATAGGCATCTCTATAATTAAATGTAATATGTAAATTTGGCCTAATATTTCTGATTTGATGAGCTTCGTTTTAATTGGTGTTTTCGTCCTTGTCATTACTTTAAAAATATTGATTTATAATTTTACATGTAAACCATTTAATTAAGTTTAAAAATCAATACTAAAATTTAAAATATATTCGTCTACATTATGAAGTACTTTTTTGTCAAATTTCCTTTTTTATAATAATTTTGAATAAATATATAAGTTTTTTTCTTATCATGACCAATAAATTGAGAAAAACAAATTGTGGATATTGATCCACCTTTGGGGAAAAGTATGGAAACTCAACTGCTCTAGGGAAATCTGCGTGGATACTCAGGGAGTAAGGGAGGGGACAATGGGCAATTAATTCAATTTAAGAGTTTTTGAAGAAAGGCCATGAAAACCAAAATAATCCCGAAAATATGGTGGAAATTGTAAAGTGATTGTTGATTAAATCTAGAAAACCATAAACTAAGAAAAAAGTTCCAAGAAAAAAAGCAATGATTTGAAAATAAGATTACCAGTATTACAGACTGACATAACCATTCTGTAATTAATTACTAGAAATATTTCCCTGGATCTCTTCAGATGACAGGGAAAGAGAAAAGAGATTTGGGGGCAAGTGATGTGAACACTGAAAAAAGGGACAGGCAGGCGTGTAGCTGGATGGGCAAGTATATGACCCGCACGCCTACCTGCCCCTTTTTATCCTGTTTATTTCCCCCACCTCCCTTCTCCATTTCCCTTTCTCATCTACTTTTAAAAAGGAGGTGGGGATGAAGGGAGTGAAATATACTATGGGAGGGGGGCCGTGTATTTATATTTGAACTACTCTCTGTCTGCAAAACTATATATATTCAAAACTAACATAGCGAGTAACGGCATTTCTTGCGCAAGTCCCCAAACTCAGTCAGAAACTGCTAAATTCTTGCACATTCCCTTTAAGCCAGTCCCCAAAGTCTGAGACTCCTAAAGATTGAATATTCGATCCATTGTCCCCTCCCTTACTCCCTGGTGGATACTCAACTACTATTGGGGAAACGTGAAAATTCAAGTACTATTGTTTCGATTTTGTAGGAAAGAAGAACTCTACTTCACTATGGAGCCTGGATAGGAAAGGAAGATGTATATGTATCTATCTATTGTATATTAGGAAAGAAGAACTCTACTTCACTATGGAGCCTGGATAGGAAAGGAAGATGTATATGTACTTATCTATTGTGTATTAGGAAAGAAGAACTCTACTTCACTATGGAGCCTGGATAGGAAAGGAAGATGTATATGTACTTATATATTGTGTATTAGGAAAGAAGAACTCTACTTCACTATGGAGCCTGGATAGGAAAGGAAGATGTATATGTACTTATACATTGTGTATTAGGAAAGAAGAACTCTCCTTCACTATGGAGCCTGGATAGGAAAGGAAGATGTATATGTACTTATCTATTGTGTATTAGGAAAGAAGAACTCTACTTCACTATGGAGCCTGGATAGGAAAGGAAGATGTTGTTCAAATTTTACTTAAACTTGATCCTGATCAAATTTTATGCCAGGTATAATCAAATCAATAATACAAAGTAGAATGATGTCTGTCTGCAGCTTAAGATCTCGATAAACGATGAACCTATTTTATTCTGCTCTTTAGGGAATATACCTACTGGTGGTCTTAGGCTATTTTCCTACAAAGAAAATGATCAAACCCAATTAATTACCTCTTGAGGCAAGGCCCCTAGAGGTTAGGGGCGAAGCTACTAGTATAATATAATGTTGTACGGTTTTTTGTGTAGTGAAGGATCTTAAACACTTGATAAGGTTTTGTTAGCCCTTGCCATCGGCCTCTATGATTTAACAAAACTGGAATTAATCTTAAATTTTAAATTTTAATATCCGTGGAAAACTGTCTATAATACAATGCTCTAATAACTATACCTGTATTAGGATGAATATGGTGAAACTCCAGTTATGTTGGCAGCCAAGGGTGGCAAGGATTGTCTTCAATCATTAAGGTATTAAATTTTATAAGCATCTGCATCAAGGACGTCTAAAAGGGGGGGGGGTAAAAGGGGTGAATACCCCTCACCATATAAATATTACCCCTATTTTTGGGGTGTTGTAGGTATCCCCAACCATTTAGGAGGGGGTATTTACCCCCCACAAACAATTTTAAGGGGGTTTATTTTTTTTGGGGGGGGGTTTAATTATCCCCCCCCCCCCCCAACAGATTACAGGGGGGTAATTACCTCCCAAAATAAAAAGCTTGGACGCCCCAGATCTGCATTATAATATCAAAACTTACCCTAACTGTGGCATAATAGGACTCAACAGACGGATCTCACTCGGTTTCGACTGTAGTGAAGCCCCGCTTCTATTCCCAATAACACAGAGATTATCTTCACAAGTTTATTGAACCATAGTTTTAACAATAATAAAGTCAATCTCTACGGAGTTAGACTAGGTTAAATGCGATAATAACAGATTTCTTGCTCTATTTTGGGGAAAGGAATCATCAATACTATAGCTATATAAAATTAAATCATGGTAAAGGCATTTTTTACTAGCAAGTAAGAGTTAATTGATAGAAAAGGAAAGGTTTTTAATGTAGATGTTATGATTATGTTATATATATAAGAATCCGTACAATGTTTTTTTTAGATTATTACTGGATGAATACACAGGGTACTTTTTGAACACAACAAAGTAAGTTTTACGACAAAGCAATATAGAAGTTATTTTGAAATATAGATTTTTTATTTCAAACTATAACAAAGATTTTCCCTGTATAAAAGTAACATGATTTTTGTCTGTACCGAATGACTTTGCTTACTGCTAATATGGTTCTCCTTTACAATGTAGCTTCTCATAGGTCCTGGGAAAGTTTATAAGTCTTTTAAGGGGGAGGGGGGGCATTTATTTCTTAATTAGTTTAGAAAACTATTTTAATATTACTGATATACTTTATTTAAGGAACTATGATGGCTTGACCGCTCTACACATCTCTGCCATAGGTGTTGACCCTATAGTATCAGAGGTAAAACAAGAATTATTAACAATTTTTTGTTATATCATAATCCTTGCATTATATAAAGTAGTTAGCGTTTTTTGTCTTCACCCCCCTCCCCCCCCCAAAAAAAAATATTTTTTTACTCTTTTTGAAACTCAAATTTAAATGAAATGAGGTTGACTTTTCCCCCTCCTACCTTAAGTACCCCTAGAGGCTTCTAGGGGTGTAGCCGCTAGTCCTTGTATAAAGTAACAGAATGTCTGTCTGTAGATTAAGATCTTGCTCGAACTGCTCGTCTGATATGGACCAGAATGGTCTTTAACTATTTTGAGGGAAATCGCCCCTAGAAAATAATGAACCACCCCAATAATATTTACTTTTTCTTTTTAGATTCTCATTAGAGCAGGTGCCAGTCCTAATATCAAGGTAATAAAATAGTTATTTCTCGCATCGTATTATAAACGGCTTTCCGCGGATATAGAATGTACAATTAAAAGATTAAAACTAGTTTTTTTTAGCCCCGAGGTGCCGGAGGCACCGGCTAAAAAAACTGGTTTTAATCTTTTGATTGTACATTTTTATATTCGTAGAAAGCTGGATATAATACGATGCTAGACACAGTTTTTTGTATGGATGAGAACCGGTTCCTATCCACCGGATTCGAATGAATACGAGAAAATTATTTCTAAATATTCAAAAATGAGATTGATTTTTAAAAAAGAAGTTAAGGTTGTTTACTCCATTACATTGACCCTAAAGTTAAACCTTATTTTAATCTTTATTATTAAACTAATAGAATAGAGGGGATAGGGCAAGAAAACTGTCCCGATTTTGTATTGGGTCTTTGAAATCAGCTGATTGTGTCTGATTTTAGAGTGACTTTCTCTCCCAACGAAATTTAATTAAAGCCGAGTCCCTACAAAAGATCAACAAGCAATTTGCTAACAGACAGAAAGAGTCTTTGCCACTTGGGGCAGGAAGTTGACTGGATTATTTATCTCTACTTATACATTTATTGTTTAGGATGTAGCTGGAAGAACCCCAGTGGACATGGTGGACACAAACAATATCAGCAGAAAACAAATGATTGCTTTGCTAAAAAAATATTCAAGATAACTGTGATACCTACTTAATATATATTTTTTTAAGAATTTAAAAATTTACTTTTTGGGCTATTTACTGCAAATTAAATTATATGTAATGATTTATTGAAAGTATAGTAATTATACCATTGTTCCATGAAGGACAGTCAAAATATCTTATCACATACCTCATTGAATATAATTCAAATCAGACATTATATATTGAAAACTATATGGTATAAATGAGTATTTTTCATGCTTTGTTTATAAAAAAGTACTTGGATAACTAACCTTAATAATGGTTGAATATATACAAATATCCCACCGAAACCAAATTTAATTTTAGGCAATTTCAATTGTCAAAAATTTAATTGAAAATATAAAATCTAAGACGAATAAACAAAACTTTACTAATGTTGTACGTAGCATAATAAATTGTGATATTTGAAGCATTTAACAAGTACCAGTGTTGAAATTGTAGTCTAAAATAAAATATATGTATAATTAATTTTGTATTTAAATGTTTATGAACTTCAAATTTGTTTAATGCTTTCGTGAAAAGAACAATACCAGAGACGTGGGGGTAATTAAATTTTAAAACATTTTTTATTTAAGTTACCCCCCTCAATCTTTTAATACCCTTTTTTACCCCCCTGAAAATAAAATCTTGGACGTCGTCCTTAAACAATCTACTTTATTGTTTGGGGGCAATTGATTTTTTGCTTGGATCTTTCTAAAAAATGTGATCTTACTCTTACTAAAGAAGAGATGTAACACGTTCTCATATCTGTTAGCCTAAAAACTTAGTAGACAGTTAAATCTTAACATTGTTCAAACTTTTAAAACAACATTTTTAATTTACTCCAAAGAAGTGGTAATTTTGTATCTGTATATGAATTTGTCGTCCATTGTCTTAATTATTAATATGTCTGACTCTTTATAGTTGTCAAAGGCTAAAGCACTAAATTGCCATTGGATGGTTATAAATTAGGAAAAAATTGTAGCATTGTGGGGGTCTAAATAGAGAGAGGTTTGTGTTTGGTGATGTAACAGCATAATACAAGGTTTTTGCAGGACGAAAGGGGCCATTGGAATTTCATTACACTGGTCCACAATGGAACTTTTATCGGATTGGTTGGTTCATTAAGTTGAGCGTTCAAACGTTTAAACCACTAATTGTAATCTACAGAAAGGGTAATTTTGTAGATCATTATTGGAGATGTACATCCGTTATTGCCGTATCCCTCAAATACATTATACATCTAGAAATATTTTTTAAGGCAATGTTGAATGGGATTTTCTTTTCAGATTTAAGTCAAGTCAAGACACGAAAAATAAATACAATTCTCATTTCTCACTATTTTCCCACATAGCAGACAATTTCCCCTATTCACCTTTTTCCCCTCCAGACAAATTCCCCCGCATTTTATTTTCATAAGACAGCTTCACTTTATTATTATTCCCCCATTTACTCTAGGCCTACTTGCCCCCAAAACAAACCCGCCATGCACAGTGTAAAAAAAACTCTTAAAATTTAAAAGTTCAATAGGAATTTTTATCTAAATAAAAAAATATTTTCACACTTAATTTTCAATAAAAATTGATTTTAGAAAAGCAAACAGGATCCTAATGAATACAGTTATAAAAAAACTCCGTGTTTATTCTACTGTGTTGCCCTCACTCTGTCCCTACAACCCACTCACTCGCTGTCTTCCTATTGGTCCATTTTTACACAAAGACTAATAAAGAATATTCCATTTTGTTTTGACATAGACTTCAGGAGGAAGGTGGAAATTTCAACTCTAAAACCCAATTTTTGCCCTTGAAACCCATATATCAGTTAAATTTTTTTGAACAAATTGAAAATTTGTATTGTGTTTGTTTCAAAAACGTAACTTTTAATACATACTTACATTCAAAAAGATAAAAATCCGGGAAAATAGTCAGACCACCTTCCTCAATCTCTTTATGTGAAAAATCAGCTGATTTTGTAGTAGACTTGGAACAGCTGATAGCTAGCTCCCCCCCCTTCACCTTCTCTCCCCTTCCTTAATCTCTTATCCAATCACTACTCTGAGCCCTTTCCCCTTTCTCTTCTTACGCTATAATAAAACTCCTAATGCCTTCCCTTTCATTTTTAAGAGTGCATACCTCCTTTACTCTGATTTTATTTCAAAGTTTCAAACTTTTTATTTTGTTTCAAATATCATAAAACTTATCTTAAGGATTTATCTAAGCCTATCATAACATTTATCTTTTTAATTTTTTATCAAAATAGATTCAATTCTTCGGACATTAATATATGGCAACCCTAAAACAGCTGATTTGCCTCGTATTTCCCCTCCACTTTCTTCCCCGTGAGAAGTTTACTCTATAGTACAGCTAGTCAGGGACATCAAGTTATCAAGTCTGATGCTTGTAAAGAACAAATTTTGACCAAACACAATTGAATTATTCATAAAAAAAGGGTTGATTTTATGAATATCAACTCTTAAAGGGCGAATATAGGTTGAATATAATATGGGCTCAAAAAAACCGTGCAATTCCATAGATTATAAGTAACTTTAAGATATTGACATATCCAAATGTATAAGTCTGTTATAGCTTAAAACCTGAACATAAATTTATGTAATAAGTGTGGTTCCCTAAGAACTCCAAACACCCTAGCATCACACAAGGCTTCGGTTTAAGGTTGAATTAAAAAGCTTTCGTTAAATGATAGTCGTAATAAAAGTGGAAACCAGTTATCAATCTATTTTTTTGTATTGTGGATTGTTTCTTCCTTGACAATATTCCCCAACAAAGTGTAAAGTATATGAATTTTATTTTTAAAAAAAAACCTTTATAGGAGAAATTTTATTTCATGTAAGTATGAAAATTATATGGTAATTGTTATAATTAATTTAAAGAGGACAAAAATAATAGGTGAATAGTGTTTTTTTTCTTATATTTTTTTCTGGAGAAAATCTGGCGATCGGTGCGTTTGTGTGTGTGTGTTGAAAAATGCGTACTAGGGTAATTATATCATCAAGAATTAATCATTGATCTTTATACAGAAAAAAAAACTTTAAAACGTATTATTTACCCTAGTAATTACTCTGGACGCAAATTGACGCAAATTATTTTATGCTTTTTAAAAAATCAATAAAATAGTATATAATATAAAAAAAAATAAACACTTTAACCCTTTACAGTCGGGCCCCTAGCCGCACCTTAATCGGTCGGGGGGGGGCGTTCAACGCCCCCCCTTATTATCTCAGTTCCTATTAGAGCTAGAGGGCTAAATTTTTTTGTGCAAGTCCCTTGTTTGATAATGAATTTCCGACCTTTTATAAGTCTAAGTCAATTTTCGCTTCCTTCACCCTTTTATTTAACAACCTTTGTTTTTAGGTCTTTTTTTACCTAAAAATTTCAAACGGCTGTAATTTTCTTATTTTTGAAGCTAGAAGAAAATTTTTTTTCTAGAAAATGTTTAACTTTATGTAAATTTTACATTTGAAATATCAAAATATATATTTCAGCGGCCGCAGCTGTACTTGGCAGCTGCCAGCCGCCGCAGTCGGCGGTCGGCGGGAAAACGGCGGCGGATCTTCATGAAATTTTAATACGTTATGTAGACATGTCAAAAAAGCTTAAGTTTAAAATTTGAAGTCTGTAAGTCAAAAATTGCGGCCACAGGAGCCTTTTAAAGATTTCTGGAGACCTGGAGGATCAGGACCTGCAGGATCATACCTGGAACCTGAAAGTGACTTGAACACCTGTATTTCATATTAGGATGTACTTCTAGAGGATTTTTTAGTATTTTGGTATGATAAAATGCTTTGTTTTAGTCAAAAAAATATTTTTGCTCTTTACCTGGATGACCCTGCCAGGTTTGATGGCATCCTGTGCCCGCCAGGATGGAGATATTCAAAAAATTCCAACTCTCAGTTATGTGTCATACCCATACTTAAAAAGTCAAGCAGTTTGGGCTCTTTATCTTTCACACACAGAAAATGAGACAGAAAAAACCGGATGGGGGGGCGTTCAACGCCCCCCCCCCCCCCGACCGTTAAGGGTTAATTATCAATTAAGATGCATGCCAATGTAATAATCAATTAAACTTAAGAAAACTAGTCAAAAAAAGTCTTGTAAAGGGGTAAAATAAACGATTTTGTTGACTTTCTCATTTGTCATATGTTGAAGTAAAAGCAAAAATTGCAAAATCTACTTAAGGATTTTTTTGATTTTTTAAATTTAACATAGATATTTTAAAAGTATGTAATGGCACCTTTCATATAAGCTCATATCATATTGAAACTATATTCGCCCTTTAAGGAATTATACCCCGCCAAACTTTTTGATAGAAAGGTAGCATGCTATGTTCTTCAATACCTCAAATCATAGCTAATTTGCAAACTTTTGCGATCTAGTTTGATGGTAGCTAGACAGTATTTTCGAGCTAATACTCTAGTAGCTTGCTATCTCATAAATCTCAATTGACACATTTTAATTTGTGCTATTATTGTTCTACTTCACCTTTACTCTGCTATGACATCGCTAGTGAACATGCATGCTACCTTTTTTTGAGAAGACAATTATTAACTTATATTGCCAAAAAATTAGGATAATAGCCTCATGGAATTTTTTTTTTCAATTTCGACAATTTGGGTACCCCCCTCCCATCCCCCTGACAGAACTATAAACTCTTGCTGCAGCGCTCTGCTCCCTAGCCTGCCTAGCTGCAGCGCTCGGCTCCCTAGCCTGCCTAGCCGCAGCACTCGGCTCCCTAGCCTGCCTAGCTGCAGCGCTCGGCTCCCTAGCCTGCCTAGCCGCAGCGCTCGGCTCCCTAGCCTGCCTAGCCGCAGCGCTTGGCTCCCTAGCCTGCCTAGCCGCAGCGCTCAGCTCCCTAGCCTGCCTAGCCGCAGCGCTCGGCTCCCTACCCTGCCTAGCCACAGCGCTCGGAATACTTTTTTGAATTTGAATTCAGGTTTTCCTAAATAACCTAATATAAGTTTTACCCCCAGGGCCTATGATACCCTAACCCTGCAGATCTACTCTGTACTCAATATTACCTAATGTAATCATTACCCTGCAGGACTTCTACTTGTTGTTCCCTATTCCTGGTATCAGAATCTAATATGGGACAATAAAATCATGCAATGTCAGAGAAAATAGGGATGGTTTAAGCAAACTCTAAATAAAGAACATGATGATTTACCTAATTAAGCCTTCACAAGGAATAACCAAGAAAAAGAAATCCACTTAGACCAAAACAACCAGGAGGAGAAAACTCCTTTATAAACTGCAAGAAAAGAAAATCTCATCACTCAACCATGCTCAAAGTAGTCAAAAATCCAAAAAAGACTGGAGAACCATTGTGTCTGGCAAAGGCACTTCAAAGACGAGATTATTGGCAATGATGATAATAATAATCATACAATGTCAGGGTAGGTTTTTTTATGGAAATATTGGACTGATTAGGATGAATACAATTACTCCTAGTATAGAGGTTTTGGTTCATTATAGGCTGTGGTCGCAGTGTACAGAGACCTAGGAGTTTGAGAGAAGGGATTAGAAGTGCTTGCTAATAAGATATTAGAAAGTGAACTGTTGATGTTTGAATTTGATTTATTTGGGGATGTTAGGAGGCGTCATTTTTAAGTGTCCACTGGTCATGCAGGTGTAAGATAAAATATAACTAAAGACTTTTACCATTTTTAAATTTTCATAGAGTTAACTTTGACTACTTCCATTGATATTTGCTTTAATTTTATCTTTTAAGGCCTTGACCTACAAATAAAAAGTAACAATAAAAGTAGTTGAACAAATTTAAGCTCCAATGAAATATTTTATTTTCAATAAAAATAACATTATTCCAATAATGCATCCAACCCTTATTTCTATTTGAGAACCCTGAATTTAGACATACATTCTCTCTCCCTCTTTTTCTACTATCCTCTCACCCACCCCTTCTCTTTCTCTTGTGTGTGTGTGAGTGTGAGTGTGTGTGTGTGATATGCATTTTTGATCCATCCATCCAGGCATTCTCTATCTATTGTACATGAGTGAGAACCAGCCTGGCTGGCTGAAGGAATATCTATCTATCATGTGGCAGCAGCCAGCTGCCAGACATTCACGACAAGAGCCAGCTAGGGGCAATACGGCAGGTTGTCTGCTCGTTATCATAGTTAAAATATGCCCTAATATATGAAAATAAAGCTTTTTATTTTCATGTCAAAAATTGTGTAAAAAAGGCAACCATATTTTTTTTGACAAAGGCCTTTTGTATAAAAGTGAATGGAAATAAATTAGTGACATGTAGGAAAAAAGAGACTTGGCCGTTTGTCAGTGACTTTTTACCTAGTGATTCTATAATACTTTTACTTTTTTAGAAAAAATTATAAGGTCTAGGTATTACCTACCTATGGTTTTTTATTAATTTTTTTTTACAAATTGTTACCTAACTAAATGCTTTTGCTTAAATGTAAAATAACAAATCTAGCTATATACCTATCAATCATGAAACAAAAAATTTATTTTAGATATAAAATTAGATTTTTGTTCTAATTTTAAACGTTTTCTAAATAATAGGTATTTTATATTTATTTACTAATTTAAGCCAACATCAAGCTATATACTGACAGTTAAAATTATTGGATTAGATTTTCAAATTTCTGTCTGTCCGTTTGTCTGTCGTTAACGCTTTTAATTTTATATATTTCTATGTGATAATATATGTACGTATGTATAAAGGTTCTTTATTTTAATTCTATATATATATATAGGTACTTTTTTCTTATTGTGATCATAACTTTTGTGGATGTTGTCATCCTTGTTTATTAAAACTTGCTATGTTATTATATACCTATGTAAATATGATTCAACCAGATTACAGGGGAAGATTAATTTTATCATTCAACCCCCTCTGTCTGATAATTGATTATCAGAGTTAAGTCTTTTAAGTAATTCAGATTTTTAGCTTTGATTTTATCTTTTTTAACTTTCCATATTCTAGTTATGAATTTATCTCATGCCTATCCAGTTCAATATTCATAAATAATTTGTTTTTAATATCAAAATCGATATATTTTAACTCGGATGTTGCACCCCATCCACATCTTTTACGCCATCCCTTCCCCTCCTACTGGATGAACGAACTGACTAATCAATGAGGTCCATATGAGCAACCTACATCGACGACATATTTACCGTTGTCAAAATATCCACGAATTCTAATTCCATTTAATTACCTAGGTAGCTACTATTCGAAATATTTGTTTTTCAGGATCGGCAAAATGTTTTCTACAAAATTTTGTAGTTCGTGATTACACAGACACACACACTCACACATACATACACAAACACACATACACCCCACATTTAATTTTGCTTCGCTCCTAGATTAATACAGAATAAAAACTACAATCCATACCTATAGAGTTATCAAGCCTTGGTTATATTTATACAAACAGGGTTAGTTGGATTTAAATATTCTAATGATTTTTCAAAAGTAAGCTTCTCTAAAAATCTTATTTTTTTAGTAGCAAAACTACTCTGTAATTCACTTTTGTCAGTCAGTCAGTCCGTAATGCTATAGGGGAAATGTGATTTTCTCGGCTGCTATTGAAAATAGACAGCTGATATTTTCAGTGAAGATTCCTATGGCATATGCTGCTTTAGTCAAAACAAAGCTTTGTCATTCTTTATAAGACGTAAACCGAGTGTTTAAAGGTTTCGTGAATTTCTTTGAGATTTGTGTGTTCTCTTGTTATGACAACTGAACAAAAAATAGTAACCGTGTAATTGCTGCGCTATTATAAAAGAAATTATGCCCCTATGTTAAAAATAAGATTCAGTTGTTCACCAAAAATATCCGTTAGGCGGCGATTTTTTTATATTTGTGATTCCTCATGGGAGGGTGGTGGTACCCTCCCCCAAAATAGCTGTAAACGTTCTCAGGACATATAAGAAGCTACTCTGTAAACCATATAGATTTAGCGGTTAGCTAGATCCTTCGGCACAAACGGACAGACAAACATCCTGTTACTTTATTATAAGAATATTTAAACCACCAATTGAATCCTAGAAGAGAAGAGAGGACTGAAAAAAGAAAAGAAAAGAGAAAAAATACACAACTTACCCTCAACAAAAAAAAACACAGATCAGTAAAAATGAGTTTAAAGTTTGTGGTGAGAAAGTTGGAGGGTCACAGCCTCCAGGAGGATGACACTACCACTACCAATAATACTCAGGCATCCATGGATTATCTATCACTTGCTATCTTGATTATCTATCTTGCTACCTACCTACATGACTGTCATATTTGCTATCGTCTTTCCTTCTTAATTTTTAGCTTTTTTTAATTGTTTGTATATTAAAATTATGCAACTGTACTGATTCATTAGGTATATGAAGTTTTCATATAGCTTTAGGGTCGGTTTTTCTGTCTTGTGATAAGTTTTATGGTATTTTTCTGTCATAAGATATAACAACAAAGCTACCCTATAACTCACTTAATGTCAGTCTGTCAAGTCGTAAGGAAAATGTGGTTGTTTACGCTCAGAATGAAAACAGACGGCTGCAATTTTACCCCATTTCTTTTCGTCCGTATACACTTACCTCTGTCAGTTGCGTCGGTATATCGGTCATTCTCTAAGTTGAAATTCTATTAAAATGGAGAAAATTATGTTATCAAATATCTGTATTTTAGTAGCGAAGCTACCCTATATAATGAAGCTACCGATCTAAAAATTAGAAGGAAAACTAATCCATGATTTACTGTATCAGGGTGGCTCCTCCTCTGTCCAACAAACAAACCCAGATTCAAACAACCTAGAGAAACCAGAAAAGGTAGGTTTCTTTGATACCTAGATAGAAAGATAGATAGTGAGGAAGACAGGACAGAAAATAATATATTATTTACTAGTGAGCATTTAGTAGGTCAAAAAATAGCTTAAAACCAATCAAAGGCTTGAATCTAAAAATTTTATTTAGCCTAATACCACCCCAGGGCAAAATGAACCTAAAAAGGAGAACTCTTTCTGTAGTTATTAAGAATGATCTTATGCTTCAGACAAAAAAAACCTAATACTTTTTATAATAGAATAGATAGATAGGTATGCTGGTAATATAAGACATTATTTAACCTTTCGGTTGAAACATTACCCAACCTATAAAAGGTGGAAAACTTTGCAAAGTTTAATTAAATTCTTTTCTATTTCAAACTTTAAATAGATACCTCCATAAGCGTAAGAACACAATCTATATAATATTAATATTAAAACGAATTGCTTTCGGTGGGGAAAGTAAAATAGCAGTAAATTAATGTCCCAATACTTTCCTCCGCCCCAAAAGTGTACATAACTGATTTATACATAAAGTTCTGATTAATAAGCTTATATACCTATAAAAAAATATGTTTTGATTCGCAACTTTTAACCATAATTACCTATTCTTGCTTTTAGTTAATTTCTGTGTGAAAAAAATGCTATTTACGCATTTCTAAAGATAATACAAGGATGATAATATGCAAAAAGAACACGTGTTTTAAATTGGCGATTGGCTTTCTTTTAATGGTTATAGGTTAATACATCTAATGTTGATACACAAAATTACTCCTTCTGTAGATTACAATTTGTGGTTGAAACTTTTGGACTTTCGACTTAATGAATTAACCAATTAAAATTCAATAAGTAGTCCCCAGAGTTATGGAGCCATAAGGAAATGTTATTATAAAGCTTTGGGGACCAGTGTAATAAACAGCCAAATGTCCCTTTCCTCCCGGAGACAAACAAACATAAAGACAAGACTGTAATTGTAGGAATGCCTTGTCTTAAAAAGGCATTCATAATGTGTTGTGTTAAGATACTTGATCTTATCTTTCATTGATACAAGTTTTTGATAATCGATTTGTGTTTATATCATTAGGGGATTTGTCAATGGATTTAAGCTTTTATTTGCTCCTTTTTAACAATATATGTTTTTACCACTTTGATTATACTAGCTGTTGCCTCTCTAGCATCTAGGGGCTCTGCATTAAAAGGGGCAGTAAATAGCCTAAAACCACCCAGGGACTTATGCGAAGTAAATAGTTCAGTAGGTATTTATAAAAATCTTAAGCTTCAGACAAAATTCCTTAGGTATTACTCTTTAAAATATGATGGCAAATAATGAACAATAGTATTTTGATGAATATAACGGAAGGTCGCTAGTTTTCTCTTATAGTTTTCTCGTCTTTTGTTGTGATGCGGTTTTGGAAAGTGTCATCCTTGGTTTTTTTTCTTACAAAAAGACAATTGTTTTGTTCAGTTTTGCAATGCCCTATATTTTTAGTAGCGAAGCTACTCTATAACTATGATATGTGTCAGTACGTCTTATCGATTTTTTATTGTACCGAGATACAAAGGCTTCACATACTTCACTAAGTACTAGCTACCTAGCCTCTAGGGGATCGGAGGGCGAAGGAAGTAAGAAAATAGCCTTAAACCACCAGAAGACATTTATGAAGTTTCTCTGAAAAGTACTATTAATTCGGACCAGCAGTTTCCGAGATCAATAGCTTTAGACAAAGAAAACCTATTACTTTATAGGATAGGATATCTCAACCTTTACTGTTACTGTATTATATTCTATTGCTCTTTTTCTCAAAATATATATGTTTGATTATCTTTTAGTATTACGCAATATTTGAATATTATCGTTCTAGTTTTTTGTTAACAAAGCAATTCAAACTTATTATCTTTAGTTAATGTTCTTTTTCTCGGAAATTTTTCCAATTATTGCTACAAATTGGATTATTTTTGTATTTAGGATTAAAGTTCATTCAATATGAATTGTGCATGAGATTTGCTAATTCTCATACTATAACGGGTTAAGACTTAAGTACTAATATTATAAATGATTTGCCCTTCCTTGTGGATACTAGAGGCTACGTTCAAAGCACCTTAGGATCTCTGTTAGGAGGGGAAGGTAGGGGGCAAAAAAAATATCATTATCCCTGTCCCGATTTTGTATTGGGTCTTTGAAATCAGCTATTAGCGTCGGAAATATAAAACACAGTCAAGTCCCTACAGCAAAAACAAGCAATTTGCTAGCAGACGAAAAGGGTCCCCAATAATTGGGTCAGGTAGTTGTATGGATTATACAGATCTATACTTAAACATGAAATAAATTGGTTCAGTAATTTGCGATATCTTGCGACATATGCGACAAAGAAATAAACATTAGGTACCTAAGTATTACTTTAATAGAATAATAGAAAAAAGATTATTATAATTGTCATTCCCCTGCCCATATTTAAAGTACAATAGAGATAGCTGAAAGTTAATGAATTCTAAATATGTCTAATTGTAAAAAAAAAATCTCTGATATTTACAATTTTACAATTGTATTGTAGTAACTTTTAACAAGAATTAAAATATCCATGTAAGCAGATTGTCAATTTATTTTCCAGTATGGCTTCGAAATCGAATACAATTAATTAGAACCGGTTTTAAGATTTACTGAAAAATCATGTATCGTATTTTAGCCAATACAAAAAATAAAAATTATAATATACATAAAAGTTTTGTTTGCCGGGGTCTTCTGTCCCTTGGGTTGACAAAACTGGTTTAAATGTTAAAATTTCACATTTCAATATCTGGCCACGGAAAGCTGTCTATAATATGATGCGACATCAATGTACCATTTTTAGAATAGCTTTTCTGTTAAAAAGTACATCTAGATTAAAAGTAGGAGGCCAAAATTAGGTATTTTCTACTATCTAACAAAATACACATTTAAATAGATAAACAAACATGTAAGAAAACAAGAATGATTTAATACAATAGGAGGATATCTTTTTTTATATAAAAGTAACAGGATGTATCTCTATGTGTATGTCTGTACCGAATGATGGAGCGATATGGTTCTCCTTTATGATGCAGGTTAACATAGGTCCAGGGAAATTTGATAACTATTGTCGATGATGGTAACTTCCCTCCATTCCTCATTATGCCAATGTTTTCCGTTTCTTACTCAATTTTTGAATGTTATAACTATATAATCACAGTTTTAGCAACCTTCCCCCTTTTTTATCAGAATTTATTTATATGTTTATTTTGCTCCATTCAAATTAGATGCATTTCTTTATAGAGAAGCTTTGCTATCAAATAGACAGAAAGAGAAAACGTATATTTCTTTTCTTTGTTATTCTTGTGAAATGTTAAAATATTAGATTTCTGCTCTGACATTATGACCAAATTCAAGATATTTACAACAAATTTCTAGGCAGATACGAAATATCTTCCTTACAAATAAAATGTACCTACTAGATGTACTAGCATTCGTAGAAATATAATTTGCAGAACACAGATAGATAGATAGATTGACAAGCTATTTAGAAAAATTTGAGGAAATACATAAACTAACATAATTCAATTAATTTTGTTAAGTTAATATGTAATTGAGTCATAAGTGTAGGGCACTTTAACTATAGATAATATATGTGAAGAAAGTTCGAGTGTAAGTCCCCATATGGTAACTCGAATATTTAGTCACTATTTCGATGACTACTGTAAAAATGGAGTTCTCCAAATAAGAGAAGCTTTCCATAGGTCAGAGTGGTTTTAGGCTATTTTATTGTAAGATTTTAAGTCTTGGGATGGTTTAAGGCTATTTTTTCAATCTTAGATGGCAGATGGTCGTTGTCACTAGTAAACATTAACTCAACTTCGCCATGGTTGTGTAAAAAGGGACATAATTTAGGTAGTTTGGATGCTTAATTGTCATGTAACCCTTTTTCCTCTATGAAAGCGTCATTTATTATGTTGACTTCAATAAGGACACCTGCCGTACTCAGCGAGTGTAAAGTACAAAGAGGACTTTAGATGAGATAGCTTTGCAATACTTATATATCTTGTCCTACTTGAAGGCTTCTTGGGTTTAAATACTAAGAAACTAAGCTACCTATAGAACTTATAGATAGATAATTTATAATGAAATAACTATGGATAGCAAGAATCTTGTTAAAGATATAAATAGATATCCATTAATACTTGTAGTACATAGATAGATAGATAATTATTATTTCTTTTGGAAAAGATAGATAGATAGATAGACTTGTATGAATCTTGTAAAATAGCTGAGTAGGTCAAATAGGGCATTAATCACAAATACCGACGTAGGACCCCTGCAAGGGAAAGGGATAAGGATTTGAAATTAAACTTGAGTGCATTATTTTCACTTCTTTTCATCATTTGATGGTCAGACCCCCCTTGCCAATACCTGTGGACGCATATATTAGGTATATCTATCTACTTAGATAGGTTAACCCATGTTGAAGATAGGTGTAAACTAATAATAACTTTGTTTGAATCATTATTACTTATGTACTAACTAGCGACCAAAGAAAAAAAATTATGGTGTTGGGGATATTTTTTCCAGGGTTATTTTTCTTGGGAGGATGGAGGTACCCTCCCATACACTAATTATAAATTTTCTCTGGACCTATAAGAAGGTTCATTACTGTAAAGGAGAACAATGTCATAAGAATACTTAAGCTACAGACAAATAGACACACACACTTACATCGTGTTACTTTTATAGGTATCAAATTCTTTAGGTAGGTAAAGATGAGGCAACATGACAATTTATATATAGCATTTGTCGGTCTACTTACTAAAATCTAAAGCAGAAGTGTTTAAAAAGTGTTTGTAAATGGGCCGAGCATTTGATAAATTAAAATTTTACGCAAACTTTACTAGAAGCAGCACATATGGCAGACCTAACAGAAAGCAAATATTTTAGGCTAGGGTTGTTCGCCTATTTTAGCCAATATTTAAATAAAACTAATACAGATTTCTGTTCTAAAATTTCTATTCATCTGCCTATCTATCTAGAAGCTAATGTTAAAGGTGAAATTTAAATTTCTCGGCTATTGTTGAAGATACAAGTCATAAATTTGTTGTGAAAATTCCTATGAAACTCAAGTTTAAATTTTATCTTTATTATTTCTCGGATGCTATAAGAGTTAGACGACTGATTTATTGGCTTTACTCTTTATGGATGTTGTCCTTATTTGTATATTTTACTATTTAGAATATTTTAGCCATTTTGTTGAAATACTTTTAGGTAGTATTTGTGGCCTTCAAGCGAGGCACAAATATGTTAAACTATCTATCTACATACAATATACATCTATCTTTCTGTATAAGCTATATTAATAGCGTGCCTCTAAAACGGAATTCTGTGTATTTATTTGTGTGTGTGTGTGTGTGTATGTATGTGTGTGAAAAAGCTTTCCTTACAAAGAGCACGTTGTGTCATTTTTTTACAGGTATTTCAAGATAGGAAAAGAAATTGGTACTAGAAATAGATAGCTGGATATTGAGATACTAAAACTAGCATAAAACCATCCTTAAATCTGAAAATAAAATAGTCTGAAACAATTCAGGGACCTATAAGAGGCTTACATAAAATTGAGAACTTAATAGGCTCAATAGTTATTAAGATCTCAAGCTTTAGACAAATAAAAACCTTCCTACTTAAGTAAGGAGCAAATTTTCTAATGGTAAAGTTGTTAAAAAAGTCAAAAATCCTACCTATACCTTTTAGAAAGAAAGAAAAAAATATTACATTTTGTAAGAATTTAAATAGGTTTTTGCTAATCAATATTTTTCAAGAACGACTTTAATTAATATTATCATATAAATCTTTGCCTTCTCTGTTCTATATATTAATTAAGTTTTTATTAGTAAAATGAATCTATATCTATTGCCTCTATTTAGTTAAGCAATGAGAAAAGTTGTAAAAACTGTTAAAAAGCTCTGAGGCCGAATTTACGCTTCAGACATTTTTAGGCATTTTTATTGAGGGGAGAAGAATGGCTGCCGATGGATAAGGGGGAAGTGTAAAGAGCAAAGAAAAAGGGGAAAGGAGGTAGAATAGGCCACGCTGTGTTGACCGCCAAAAGTGTTTAAACTCTCTTTTAGGCAAAAAAAAATGACGCGGATTTTTTTCCCTTCCTGAAAGAATTAAAAGTAGAAGATGTGTGTAATGTGTATTTTTGTATTTGGATAATCCTTTAAATTTCATCAGAAATGCTAAATTTAGGTGCCTATTTTTTTATTCTTTTTTTTTTAAAAATCAATAGGTATACTACTTAGGGATGTATTTAGTTTGAGTTGTAACATGTATAATATTTATTTTGGCTAGGTATTATAAGAAAACCTGCAATGCTATCTCGTCAAATGTAGAATAACCTAAAAATATTTGAGTTGGGGGGAGGGGGTAGGTGTTCAGATTTTTTAAAACATTTTTTGCGATGCTTTTCTTCAATCAGGGTTTGTACATCATAGTTAGCTCTTCTCATTCATTTTTGCATTTTAGAATTGTCTTATTGATTTCAAACTTTAAATCAGGATTCCTGTAAATTTTTACATTCTAAAAGTGTACTTCCATTTGATTTCAGAGCTTCGATTTGTTAAGGAGGTTGTCATCCGTGTTTTCTTATGCTTACGTACATGTAAATCAACTTAAAAATGAAAATGTATTTATTGTTCTTGCCTTTCATTAATAGTTTGATGTAATAGTACATCAAGTACACGAGAATAGGCATCATTTCAATTTTATTCATTTTCCCTATCATATGATTTCAAGATTAAATCCTATCCTATTCTATAAAGTAATAAGCTTTTTTTTCTCTGTAACATGGGATCTCACTAACCGCTGAACTGATTTAGTTCTCCTTTTCAAGGAATCTTCAAATATGTCCCAGGATGATTTTAGGCTAGCTCTTCTTTAATATAGAACTAAAGAAATTATCAGATTAAAAGTAAAAGCAGTTTTTAATTGAATAACATTCTTCTACTTAAAATAACTCATAAACTATCCTTATTTGTCATTGAGTTTTTCTTACAAATTGTTAATCTAAAAAGAAAACAATGTAGAGAAGTCAGTATGAAAGATTTATAGGCTACACAGAAAGTTTTGCATCTAATGTTAATCTTAACAAATCAGCAAAATTCTTTTGTTGTACTCAAGCTATCTGTAGGAGTCTAGAAGTCACATGGGCTTGTTTTGAAAAAATAGCTACCTTTCTCAATATTTTATCCCATTAATGTGCAAAATTGTAATGTAGCTAGCTGGTAGTGTTTTATTCTATTACATAAAGTAGCAAGGTTTTTTTTTGTCTGAAGCTTAAGGTTTCAATAACTACTGAACCTATTGAGTTCTTCAGGTAGGGAAGCTTCACATAAGTCTTTGGCTAGTTTTAGGCTACTTTATTTTATATTTAATTTTGGTTTTGAGCTATTTTCAGTCCTTTCTTACCCGCGTATGAAGAATACTTCCCCTCTATGCTAGGTACAAAGCCACTTGTTATGTTTAAAAGCGAAGCTTTTCTATAATTAGGGTCGGTCCGTCCGTCCGACACGGATAGCTTTTTTCGTTAATTTAGACATGTTAAAATTGTCCTATCGATTTCAAATTTTGCATGGTGATTCCTTTAGTAGTTAGGTACGATTTAGAAAGCGTAGCAACTCTATAATCATTACCAGAATGTCCGTACGTCCATTTTAAACATGTTGATTTTTTTACATTTTAACAACAAATTTGTATGTGACCTAATTATCCGATTGGTCTGATTTTTGGTATACTGATTCCTGGGACAACAAAGTACAATATTATAAGCGAATCAACTCTATAATCAAGTCCTAAAAATGTAAGTATGTCATTATCCTGTATCAAGCAGTTTTTCAACAAATTTACTGACAATTTTGCTTTGACTCTTATACATTCGCATTCTGATTATTCAGTTCTGACATTATACAAGTGTTAATGTCCGTTTTTCCTACCGTTTCAGAGCTTCGCTTTTATGGATGTTGTCATCCTTGTTAAGCAAAAGATTGTCTTAAACTATTCATAAACTCAACCTTGCTATTATTGATACCTACCTAGCAAATTGAATTGATGAGATCTTAATTGACAGGAGCCTGTGGATGACAGCGGGACAGAATCTGATGATGAGACTGATGTTGATGCCGGGGCTGATCAGGAGGAAGATGATGATATGGAAGGTACACATAGATAGATTGGTTGGTAAATAGATAGATGGTTTGATTTAATCATACATAGAGATTTTATGATAGGGATTTTATGGGATAAGACAATGGCCGATAAATTGCTCTACATCCCCAATGATTATACACAAAATTAACCCATATGTAGATTACAATTAGTATTAACTCTCATCTTAATGAACCAAACAATCAAAATTTAAAAACCAAAGTCCCCAAAGTTGTCAATCTAACGAGTAAAAAAATATTCCTAAAAAATTTGTGACTAGAGTAATAAGCACCCCAATGTCACCTTCCTACCTGTAAGCAAACGGTTAATTATAAGATAGATACCTAGATAAACAGAAAAAAAACTAAAAGATAAAGAGAAAAATCCAAGAACTGACCAATTTTACCTTAACAGTTTCTATCCAGCCTAGATTCCAGAGGATCAAATTAATTTCGAGAAAAAAAAACTTTTTTCCCATATCGCTTCGAAACAATTAATATCCAGTGGATTACCGGTTCTCAGCCATACGGAAAAATTATGTCTAGCATCGAATTATGTCCAGTTTTCTACGAATATCTCAGGGCTAAAAAATTGGTTTTAATCGTATAATTGTACTTATTGTATCCGCGGAAAGTTGTAAATAATACGATGCGAGAAATAACAATTATCATATTTTAGTCGTTGACAGCGGTGTAGGCCTGAACACGCGGTCAGCCGGTAAGGTTGGCGGGAAAAGCAGTCTGCTACCTCCACTACGCAGGAAGGAAGAACAACAGCTGATTCCTTGCGCCAGGAATAAATCTATAGCATTTGATTTTAACTGCTGTTTTTTTTCTTCAAATTAACACTAAACAAGAGCATTTAATTTTATAAGTAGCGCAGTAATAAGAAATATTTTTTTGAACCCTTATAGCTATCTAGTCAAAGAAATACTAATTTATTAAATTTAATTGCTAACTTTATCAAAAGCATTAGTTCTTGCCTTTTTATTTTAATAAAATCTGTAAATACCCAAGGATGATTATGTACGTACGTACATCCACAATGATGACCCATTCTGTAGATTATTTAGTAATTGAAACGTTTGGACACTCAACCAAACCATTCAAAATTAACCAAAGTCCCCAAAGTTGTTAAACCAACGAATAAGAAAACTTTATTTTATAACTTTTGGGACTAGTGTAACAGACCATTGTCCTCTCTATCTCTAATCTTAACTATAGGTAAAGATGACTGAGTTTATTGAAATGATAATGATTTATTTGAAATAGTACAAGCAGTATGGAAACAATTCCAGCTATCTCAGCTCAACCAATGGATGATACTGATAATCATTCTAGTGAGGAGGAGTTAGAGGTATTCATAGATAGATAGATATGTTGACACTTGTTGGATATATAGATGGAGTGATAGATAGCCATTTCTTTTTAACCTTTAGATGACACTGATAACCATTCTAATGAGGAGGAGTTAGAGGTATAGATCTAGATAGATATTTAGACATTAGTTGGATATATGGATAGATTGATAGACAGCCATTTCTTTTTAACCTTTGGATGATACTGATAACCATTCTAGTGAGGTGGAGTTAGAGGTATAGATAGTTAGATATGTAGATAGTTGGATATATAGATAGATAGATACTAGTGATAGACAGCCATTTCTTTTTAACCTTTGGATGATACTGATAACCATTCTAGTGAGGTGGAGTTAGAGGTATAGATAGATAGATATGTAGACATTAGTTGGATATATAGATAGAGTGATAGACAGTTACATTGACATATAGACAATTAGACAAGCTATCTATAACTCAATCAATGAAAGATATCGATGACCATTTATGTAAGGAGAGATCAGAGATTGATATAAAGATATGTACATTCAAACAAATGAAAAGAGAGTAAAGTTCTTTAAAACATAATTTTTTTAATATAAGAATATTTGTTTGTAGGACATTATTGGTGAGAGTAGAAAAGTGTACGTCTCTGAGACTGTTGTCCACCACACAGTCAAACCAGGAGTTGTTTTACCTGCTGGGGCTGGAGCTGTCAGCAGTGCATCTGTGGCGGTTGGAGCTGCCGGCGGCGGCAGTGGCTCAGCCGTTGGAGGTGCTGTTGGTAGAGTTGGCGGCGTCGCCACTGTGGAGAAGCGGAAATGGAGCGAGGTGGACCAGGGGAGCAGCAGTAGTGCCGCGAGCTCGGCGGCGGCCTCGTCAAGCAGCAGAACTGGCAGCGGCAGCTCAGGAGACGAGGAGGTAACTAACATTATGAGAAGGAAAGATAGCAAGATTGAAAACAGATAAATATATCTGGGGAGTTAAAGAGATAAGACAATGGACGCTGAACTGATAAAAACCCCTATCATAAAAAAAACAAAATTACTCTATCTATTTAAAACTATGAGTTGAAAGTTTGGAACCCACAAATCAAAGATCAATAAAAGCACCTACACAAAATTTTGGAACTATCGAATAGGATATTAATAAACTCTTTGTATTTGTGTAATTTACAGTCCAATGTCCCTTCCCTACCTATATAATTTTGTTCATTCATGAAATTTTTAGTTGTAAGCAAGAAATCTAGATACCTAACTAAGTACCTAGCATTTTTATTCAATAGTTCTGATTGATGGAAACAATAGAGGCAAAACACCTATTTTTAAAACAAAGATTAGGGTAAAGCGGGGCGATCTCGGTTTTGAGGTGAAGTCGGTATTTTTTTGACCACCTTCATTAAATGACATTTTTCTCCATGTTCTAATCGACAGACAGAAAAAAACATAAAATCAAATTTGTTCCTTATTAAATTGCCTACAAAAAAGTATAAAATGAAATTTTTGTGAGATGAATTTTTAGGTTACTTATTGGGTCTTAAAGTCGGACGACAAAAATTTTTTTTTTCGATTTTTTTGCTTCGGTCGGAAAAACGGTAAGTTGGACAAAAACTGGTAAGAGCTAGGGCTTAGACGTCTTCAGGGGACTTATTAAGAATCTAATAGGCTATCCATTTCCGTTTAAAACTTTAAAAAAGCTTGTATAGTTTTTTCTTAAATCGACTAAAAGTGAAGCGGGGCGAATTCGGTTTTTTCACTTTTTATACTAACTTTTTCAATTTTATATAAAAAAGTCAAATTTTCGAGAAAAAAAGTCAAATTTCTCGTACTTAGAAATTTTTTTTTTTTTTTGTAGAAAAAATTGTCCGATCTTCATAATTTTTTTTTGTGAATGCTCTTTATTACATTTAGCAACTTTAACCCTTTTGGGCATGCTGTAATTAAATCAATATGTCATAGGTTTTTTGAAGCTGGAAAATCGACCACAGATTTTGCCAAACTTTTCTCTTTTTTTCAACTTGATTTTTTTAGGAAATTTTGCTAATAGAACTAATTTTTTTTTGGCCAAATCTATTCAAAATTGCCTGAATTTTAAGGATCAGGCCTTTAAAGTCATAAAAAGTTATTTTTTTCTAGTAGTATTTTTATGTTTTTTATCAAAAAAATTTTCGGAAAAAAAAGTCAAATTTCGCGTACTTCGGAAAAATTATTTTTTTTGGTAGAAAAAATTGACCTATCTTAATAATTTTTTTTGTGCATACTCTTTATTACATTTAGCAACTTTTACCTTTTGGGCATGCTGTAATAAAATCAATACGTCATCGATTTTTCGAAGCTTGAAAATGCCCTACCGACTTCGCCTCAAGGCGGGGCGAAGTCGGTGCCGTTTTAGAGATCAATTTTGACAAACTTCCCAAAGTCCTAGGTTTACGTCCTTTTAGGACCTGATCGACTTTTCCGAGATCTTTCTACTGGTCTTGGTCCCATTTAAAAAAAATAATTTTTACGATTTGCAGGTTCAAAAAACCGAAAAAAAGACCGAGTTCGCCCCGCTTTACCCTACCTTTTATACGCATTTTTTTTTGTAGGTGAGTGGGTACATGGGGTGCAGTACGACCCCAGTCCAGTTCTGTACAAGTCCCCCCCTGAACGTGTACAAGCCCCGCAGGTCGCAGAGCCCCCCACCCAAGCTGTTCCATATGGCCAGCAGTAGCAGGACAACTGATACAACCACTAATCTTCTCAAGTAAGTATAACGTAGATAGATAGCTATAGTATTTGACAGTAAATACTAAATATATAAGGATATATAAAGAGACAGACAAGACGGTCAGTTATAGTAGAACACGGTCAGTTATAAAAAAAAGAACACCTGTCATTTAATTGGTTTTTATTTGAAACTTTGTTTGACTTTCTTAATAAGATGTTATATTTTCAGAGGGAATACCAAGGTTCCTACCGGGGCTTTCAGACCAGGAGGTGGCTCAAACTCTAGCCTAGGCATACCTATCCAACATTTTGGAAGAGGTATACCTATATATAATATAGATAGATAGATAGGAGGTGGCTCAAACTCTAGCCTAGGCATACCTATCCAATATTTTGGAAGAGGTATACCTATAAGATAGATATATAGGAGGTGGCTTAAACTTTAGCCTAGGCATACCTATTCAATATTTTGGAAGAGGTATACCTATATATAGATAGATAGATAGGTGGCTCAAACTCTAGCCTAGGCATACCTTCCCAACATTTTGGAAGAGGTATACCTATACATAATAGATAGATAGATAAGAGGTGGCTCAAACTCTAGCCTAGGCATACCTATCCAATATTTTGGAAGAGGTATACCTATAAGATAGATATATAGGAGGTGGCTTAAACTTTAGCCTAGGCATACCTATTCAATATTTTGGAAGAGGTATACCTATATATAGATAGATAGATAGGTGGCTCAAACTCTAGCCTAGGCATACCTTCCCAACATTTTGGAAGAGGTATACCTATATATAATAGATAGATAGATAAGAGGTGGCTCAAACTCTAGCCTAGGCATACCTATCCAATATTTTGGAAGAGGTATACCTATAAGATAGATATATAGGAGGTGGCTTAAACTTTAGCCTAGGCATACCTATTCAATATTTTGGAAGAGGTATACCTATATATAGATAGATAGATAGGTGGCTCAAACTCTAGCCTAGGCATACCTTCCCAACATTTTGGAAGAGGTATACCTATACATAATAGATAGATAGATAAGAGGTGGCTCAAACTCTAGCCTAGGCATACCTATCCATAACTAATTTGTTGGAGGGTACCTCCATCTTTCCAAGAAAAATCACCTGTAGAAAAGTTTTGCTATATGATCGCACATTACCAGAATATTTGGAATGTATACATTCCAGCTTAATCAATATTACAAAAATACAATCAATAACAATCGATATACCTACCTAGTATTACTTGGATGTTGCAACAGATTATTATGTACTCTGATAAAGTGATGAGTTGCTCGTAGCTGGCTAAAATACTCCCCTTTCCCCCATCCCCTCCATTCCTACTTTATAAACGAACTGAAAAATAAATAAGGTCCATATTAGCAAGCTAAATTAACGACAAATATTCCACTGTCAATATATCCAGGTAAATCATATATCCATTCAAATAAATTTCCTTTGTAGGTGTTAGTGAGGAGGGAGAGGATGAGATGGACGGAGACACCAGGTCTCCTCATAAGAAGCACAGGAGCACACCTAGACCTCTGGCCGCCAGGCAGAGACCATGCCTTGACTTTGAGAAAATGCAGCAGGTACAGAGAAAAATAGATAGATGGATAGATAGATACTTAGACATATGAATAGATAGAAAGATACCCAGACCTCTGGCCGTTAGGCAGATACCATGCCTTGACTTTGAGAAAATGCAGCAGGTACAGGGATAGATAGATAGATGAATAGTTAGATACTTAGACATATGAATACATAGATAGATACCCAGACCTCTAGCAGCCAGGCAGAGACCATGCCTTGACTTTGAGAAAATGCAGCAGGTACATAGATAGATATACAAACTGATAGATAGAAATTCACCCAGACTTTTGGCAGCCAGGCAGAGACCATGCGTTGACTTTGAGAAAATGCAGCAGGTACAGATATAGATAGATAGATGGACAAAGGGATACACAGATAGATGGATGGGTGGATAGATAGATAAAGAAACACCCAGACCTCTGGCCGCCAGGCAGAGGCCTTGCCTTGACTTTGAGAAAATGCAGCAGGTACAGAGATAGATAGATACACAGACTGATGGATAGATACCCAGACCTCTGGCCGCAAGGTTGAGGCCATGTCTTGACTTTGAGAAAATGCAGCAGGTACAGAGATAGACAGATAGATACATAAATGAATACCTAGATACACATATAGATAGATAGATAGATAGATTGAGGGTCGAGTAAGATAGATAAATAAATGGACAAAAAGATTGTGTGACTTTACTAACCTAAATCTGAATTTCATTTTAATTAATGTTCTCTTTTTCAGATAAAGACAAAAGTTGTAACCTCATGGCGCCAAGGCACAGAATTATCCTTGTTTTGCTGGTAATCAAACCCGACACCACCACCTGCTAGCGGCTAAATAAACACACATATACTTGTATCTCATCCCTATACATGAGATAGCTTTATAATAAAATAAGACGGCCATTAAATTACCATCAAGAAAAGAAAAAGCCGGGAAAAAAACCTAGAGATGTGACACAAAATAGAGAGAAGAAAGATGGATTCAATGAAGGGATTGATTCTAAATATATTAAAATTCAACTGAAGAAATTGGTGAAAAAAAGTGTGTTTTCATCAGAAAAAAATTTATACTAAACTTTGAAGTCAGTTTTTGTGATTAAAATTGCTTCAAGGTTTTAAAATTGTGTCCTCTCTCATGGCCTCATAAAAGTTACCAGCGCATTGTTTATTATGTTTTTTAAGAAACATCAATTATTATACAGGATAGTCAGAAGATAGCCATTATCTATCTTTCTATCTACAAAAGCATTTTGTTTGGCAGAATTGTTCTCTTCTTTGATGTTTTCTATATATACATTTATATATATTCAAGTATGAAAATATTAATATAATTTGATAGATAAATACTTATTCTGTAATCATATTTTATTATTATTGTAATTTGTAAATGATACAATGACTTATTATTAAACCTAAAAGATTAAGTCGGTTTTTTATATCAATAGGTAATCTTTACTTAAAGATCTGTTAAAGGCAAATTTTATGATTTATATTAAAAAAGAAATTTGGTTTTAAATCTTCATACAATGACTGGCCTAATTTAGTTAGAATCTCAACTTTTAAAAACATTTCTCAGCAATTGCTTTAAAATCATTAAAGAGTTAGTTAACTGAGATATATAAATCAAATGCCTAACTGAATAGGTATCTTCTTTTAAAAAGGCCATGTCATTTTAAAAATTTCAATATTTTCCTAAATTAATTTTATAAAAATTCACAAGCCGACAAAACACAAAACCTTTGTCTTTCCTAACTCGAGAACTCTGTAGACTGGGGGGACTAGAACTTGGTGTATGCTTGTATTAATAAATAATATAGCATATGTCAGGGTCAGTCCCTAGGGTGTCGCATCTTTACTCATAATGACCCTACATTCTGACAAAGAAAATTGGCTTAATAATAAACATCAAAGCTATGAAACACCAAATCTAAAAATGTTTTAGCCAACTTTTTTTTCATAATGTATGTTCATTACATACCTACCTACTCAAAAATAAACACACACTTGATTTTAAGTTATTAAATTAACTCCACCAAAAAAATTGAAAATTTTCTTGGTAGATTTTGTTTTATAACTTTCAAAAGAAATGGGAAAATGGACATACTTACCTATCAAATGTCCCATTTAAATTTTCTCTTTTCTTAAACTGCCTATATATTCAATTTTTATCTACTTAATATTTAATCAAACTCATTTAATATTGGTTACTTGATGTAATTTTGATTTATGATAATTGGTTAAGAATTGATAACTTTTAAACTTTCAGCAGTTGGTTAATTGGCGGCTGTGGCTTCACGCGGCTGCCGAGCCCTTATTTATTTAGCTGTTTTACCACCCGTCAAAAGTTATCTGAATTTTAGCTGATTTTAAAAATAGTTTTCTGGTAATAGATATTTCCAATAGTAAGACACCCTTTTTAAAGTAATAATAATAATGTAGAAATACCTCTTATCATTTATAAATGAACAAGGATGGCAACATCCATAAAAGCGAAGCACTGAAACGGTAGGACAAACGGACATTAACACTTGTATAGTGTCAGAACTGAATAATCATAATATAAATGTATAAGAGTCAAAGTAAAATTGTAAGTAAATTTGTTTAAAAACTGCTTGATTCAGGATAATATTTATGGACATACTTACATTTTTAGGACTTAATTATAGAGTTGCCTCGCTGATTACATTATACTTTGTTGTCCCAGAAATCAATATACCAAAAATCAGATCAATCGGATGATTAGATCACATAAAAATTTGTTGTTAAAAAAAGTAAAAAAATCATCATGTTTAAAATGGACGTACGGACATTTTGGTGATGATTATAGAGTTGCTACGCTTTTTAAATCGTACCTAACTTATAAAGGAATCACCATGCAAAATTTGAAATCGATAGGACAATTCTAACATTAACTAAATTAACGAAAAAAGCTCTCCGTTACGGACGGACGGACCGACCCTAATTATAGAAAAGCTTCACTTTTAATAAGTATTATTGACAAAAATTTAAAGATTTTAAAAAGGACGAAAAATGTCAATAATACAAGAAGTGTAAATACCATTTTAAAAATATTTTTATTTGATTAAACAGAAATTATGATTTCATATCGACTTCATAGCGGATTTTTTTATCGATGGGGATTCTTGTGTTGTAATTCTGCAGTGTAATATTCAAAAATCCCCCCCCAAAAAAAAAAATCTTTGAAAATCCCATTTTACAAAATATAATCAAAGACTTCTTTTCTAATTGTTTCATTACCGAAATTTTATTTATTTCATTTAAGCTGTTGTATAATATTTCAAAACAATTATTTTTTTAGTTTTTAAGTATTTTTTTGTTAATATTACCATTCACATATAATATCTCTTGTTTTTACGGATTAAAAGGCTTTGCCTTTATATTTTTGTTTTATTTAGTTATTTTATTCTTTTTTATTATTTTCTGATATAATCGTCTTTCTTTCTATTATGTTAAAGTTTTTTTTATTATTGTGTTATTTTTAATGATGATAGATAGCCAATGATAAGGCTCTGAATTTGAAAACTTGGTTACAAATTTTAAATTTTTGTCTATAAAAAATCTTCCAAAAATTTTTGCTTAAAAATTTGGTGGATTTTTATTTTTCAAAAATTTATTTTTTGCAACCATGAATATTTTCTTATACTTTGTATAATGTATATTATTATTATTATTATTACTGTATTAGATAAAATTTCCTTATATTATTAAATGTATATTATTATATTTTTAAACTCCCTTTTCTCTTGATTCAACTCACCAAATTTTGAACTGATTATATCAAACAAACAAAAAAACTTATTGCATTTTTAATTTTTGCAATCTAGAAGTATTTTTATTTAATTATAAATTGATAAAAGTCAGAGAAAATAAAATATTCACTGTTTTAAACACCCTTTTTAGTAATTTCTCTGTAATTTTTAAAACACTAAAACACACAAACACACATACTACACATGTATAAAAAGAGAAGGGAGTAAATGTTTTACATTACACACAGATAAAGATAACCATAATGTACCCAGCACCAGGGCTCGGCAGCTGCACCTCAGCCGCGGCTAAGCCTCAAATTTAAACCAGTTTAGATACTTGCCATAAATTGGTTAGGTTTAAACTTACAGCTGATTTTTGAAATTGTCAAAGGTTGAATTCCCTGAGGCTTACAGGCGGCGGCTGACGCGCGGCTGCCGAGCCCTGTTGCTTGGGTACACAACACACAGTTTAAATGTCGTCAGAAAAAAATGTCAGATTTTTTACCTAGTCTTGAATTTTTAATTTTTTGCCCTTAATTAAAAAAAATAAATTTTGGAATAAAACTCAAATGGGCTGAAATGAAAAGAAAAATGGCGACTTTTTTTATTATGAAATATACTATGTTATAAACCATTACATACATATATAGATAATAAATATAAAAAGTATACCTATTGTTTTTTTTTAACTGTAGATTAGTTTAATAGTTAATACCTAACTAAAATTATAGGTATAAGAGCAATCTCTCTCGAGTATAACGCCAAAATTTTGAAGAATCAGCTCTCCAAAATATGAAAGTATAGTATCTAGGTTCCTGTTTTAAGGTTTTTGGTTCGTTTTACCAATTTCCATCTATTTTATATCGGGATAGTTCGGCCAAGCGTTGTAAAATTTGTCGACTGTTTTTAGAGACACCATAAGCTGCTTCGTATGTATTTATTCATGCACCAAATTTTTGTACTATTGTAAGATTAATCACAAAACAAATATAACCGCAATACCATTCTTATACCAAGTTAAGGATTATCCTTTTTCTAAAGTAACAGGGTGTTTGTCTGTTTGTATGTGTGTCTGTACCGAAGGATCTCGCTAACCGCTGAACCGATCGGGTTCTCCTTAACAGGTTATATTCTCATAGGTCCCGGGAAGGTTATTAACTATTTTGGGGAGGGTACCACCACCCTCCCAAGATAAATTTTTAAAATATTGAAATTTTTTCACGTTCTCGATTTTAGAAAGAGAGTTCAACGAGAACATAAACGTCTAACGCAATAGACATATTTTAAATATTTAAAAAAACATTTAAAGTGCCACTAGAGGCCTCTAGGGGCGTAGCCGCTAGTTAATAGAAATAATGTATCTAGATGTTCCATCTCTTTTTCGTCAAACTTAAAAAGGGGTTTATTGCAGACAAAAACCTTTGTTTACGTTTTGTTATATACAAGAAACGGGATATAATTTTTAAAAAGCTAACTTTGTTCTAAGAAAATCAACTATTCATAACTAACATACGTTTTGTGATATGCTTCACATGGCACGAGGGAAGTTATATTTACACGAATTAATTTACCCAAGAAAAGCTTTATTTTTTAGCGAGAAAAATGAAAAAAAAATTATGCCCCTTATACGTACCAAGATCTGTAAAAACATTTCAACCAATGAAATGTCTTAGATGCACCTTTAATATTCTCCTATTGGCTGATTTAGACAGTGTGTCTCTAGGTATCTATATTTGTTTCAACCAATGAAATGTCTTGAATGCACCTTTATTATTCCTCCTATTGGCTGATTTAGACAGTATGTCTCTAGGTATCTATATTTGTTTCAACCAATGAAATGTCTTGAATGCACCTTTATTATTCCTCCTATTGGCTGATTTAGACAGTGTGTCTCTAGGTAATCTATATTTGTTTCAACCAATGAAATGTCTTGAATGCACCTTTATTATTCTCCTATTGGCTGATTTAGACAGTATGTCTCTAGGTATCTATATTTGTTTCAACCAATGAAATGTCTTAAATGCACCTTTAATATTCTCCTATTGGCTGATTTAGACAGTATGTCTCTAGATTATCTCTAGTGGAATAGTCAAGAATAGAGCTTATATTGACAAATTACTAACACATTTATTTTTCTTCATTCAAACTAATACAGAAACATGTATGTAGTCAAGTAAGCATATTTATAATAGTACATTTAATTTTTAATTTCATTCAAAATAATTTTGTGGACAACGCTTCGGGTCACAATAGTCCCAACTCTCGTACTAAATAAATTATATAAAAAGACTTTTAAATGATAAAACTAGCAAAACAAGACTCAAATTTAAACCCGCTTGTGTGCAAAAAATAATTCATGAGATATGGGTTGTCTGCAATGCATGATTGGTTGGTTGGTTAGCCACTGCGGGATGGAGCCGTTCCATTATTAATATTATCAGAAATTAGGTAATTCCATTGTCTTGTAAGTTTAAAAATTCTGAGGCCAGAATAGGCTGCGTCCATAGATCTCGGGGGGTGAGGTTTGTAGGGTTTACTGTACAGTTGAACAGATGTGAAACATCATGTGGTCCCAGATTGCAGTCAGGACAGATATCTGGGATTTCACCTTTGCTTATTCTGTTCTTGAAAGAAAATAGATTCTTGCAGAATCCGGATCTTAGCTGTGAGAGGGTTGTTCTGGCTTTTCTGTTCAGATCCAGCTCAGATGGATGAATTTCTGGAGGTTTAGCATTTAGAACTCGGTTATTTCCAAGTTTGTCTATGCTTTCTCTTACTGAGCTTGTATGGATGGATTTGATGCCTCTCTTTAATTCACGTTTATTTGTGATTGGAGTGAAGTTCGCCATTTCAGGTGTATATTGATACATTGTGGGTTTTAGGTTCCTGGGTGGTCTCTGAGTATCAATATGCTTGTTGCCAGGATGATCAGGTAAATAGCAATTTAGTAAAAATTGTTTAGTTACCATTTGGCAGTGGTCTTTAACAGGCAGGACCTTGGTTTCATGATGGATATGGTCGTCATGTGCGAGTCTGTGGCAACCTGTGGCAACTTTCAAAGCTTGATTTTGAACAGTCTGAAGTCTTTTCCAATGATTGTCTGCTAGGATAGGAGTCCATATTGGAGCACCATATTCTAGCACACTGCGACCAATGGATTTATAAGTCATCACAAGAGTTTCCTTGTCCTGTCCCCATTCAGTCCCAGATAGGCATTTCAGGATGTTTATCTTGGTTTTGGCCTTCTTGATGGTGTTGGTCGTGTGGGTGGCAAAGGTAAACATGGTGTCAAATGTGACGCCAAGTAAAGTAGGGGTTCTTTCAAGTGGGACAAGTTGGTCTTTGATCTTAACTTGTGGATGGATGTTAAATTGTCTTGTATCAGTTGTGAAAAAGGTCACAGTAGATTTCTCAGGTGAAACAACAAGTTCTCTCTCTTCAAGATAGTCAGTGATCTGTTTGACATAATTGTTGATGGCATTCGTCATAGCATCAAGATCTTTACCAGTGGTATATATAGATATATCATCAGCATATTGAACAATATATATACCTTTGGGTGGTCTGGGCAGGTTCGTCAGGTAAAAGTTGAACAGAACAGGTGATGTAACAGCACCTTGGGGTACTCCTGTGAAGATGTTTCTTGATTTAGATATTCTGTTTCTGAAGCTGACTCTGGATTGTCTGCCCCGTAGGTAACAATTGAACCAACGTTTAATTGCTTCTGGCATTGTGGTGTTGTTAAGATCTTTTAGCAGCTTGTTGTGGTTCACCATATCGAAGGCCTTGGACAGGTCAATCTGCAGGAGAATTGTTCTGTCTGGTGGTCTTTTTTGATTTAAACCAAAAGTAACCTGTTGGTTAAAATCATTCAATGCTGAGATGGTGGAATGCGATTTACGGAAACCATGTTGAAAATCAGGTATTGGAAGGTGTTCATTTAATGTAGGGAGGATTAATCTTTCCAGGATTTTAACTGCTGGGCAAAGTAAGGAAACTGGACGATAGGATTTGCTGTCTGAGGGATCTTTACCAGGTTTAAGTAGTGGGATGATGACTGATGATTTCCAGATAGAAGGCATGATACTGTGTTGGACTGATAGGTTGAAGATGTCAGTTAAGTATTTGATTCCAAGGGGTCCAAGATGTTTGAGATGAAGGTTAGTGATGTTGTCTGGTCCTTTGGCTTTGGAAGATCTAGACTTTTTAATTGCTTCAGCGGTTTGATCAGGTGTAAATTTTGGTGCATCAGCTAAATCATTTTTTCTTATATCTTTGGTAATTTTACGTTTATCTTTGGTTGAAGTATGTCTTATCACAGAGGAGTATTGTTTGTTAAAATTGTTTGCTATTCTGTTAGGACTAGAGATGTATTTTCCTTTGAACTTTATAGCTTGGTTGGTATTAACCTTGGTCTTTTTCAGGTTTTTAATTAGTTTAAACAGTTTCGAGGAGCATGATTTGGAGATGTCATTTAATGTATCTTGCCATTTCTTTGTTTTGTAGTCCTTTATAGTTTTATAAATTTCTACATTTAGTCTGGCTATATCGGGAGAATTTGGGTTGGTGTTTCTAAGTTCATCCCGTCTCTGAATCATTCTCACTGTTTCTGTGGGCATTTCTGGGATGACATCTTTGATTCTGCCTGCTGGAATACATTTCTTTGATGTTTTGTTTATTATTCGGCGGAATTCTTTTTCAGCTTGATATATGTTGTCTGGGTCTGGTAGGTTGGAAAACCTTTCTTCTGTGATGTTTTGGAATTTTACCCAGTCAGCTTTTTGAAAGTTGATGTAAGTTCTTCTCTCACTTTTAATAGTTTTAATTTTAGATGAAATTTCTATCACAATTGGTAGGTGGTCCGAACCCAAAGTTTTAACTGTGGTCCATTGTGTTAGGGGGAGAAGAGATAAGCTGGCGAAGGATATATCTGGCGACGTTGGCTGTCCATTGGATGGCAACCTTGTTGGCATATTCTCGTTCATGACTCCAAAATTAGAATCAGAAATAAAGTCCGCCAGGTTGTTGCCTCTGGTGTCGTCCAAGCTGGAGTACCAAAGTTGGTCATGGGCGTTGAAATCACCTAAGACTAGGGCTTCACCTGCAGGGAACAGGGCTTGATAATCTGGCATATAATCTTGTGGGCAACTAGTGACAGGAGGGATATAGGTATTAACGATAGTTAGGTCACCTATTTTTATTGCTTGGGATTCAGTTGTGTTGTCATCTATGGGTGAAGGAAGAGGAATAAAAGGAATGGATTCATGAATGTAGATGACTAGGCCACCACCTTTGTTTCTGTCTCTGTCCAATCTGTACATGTTAAATTTAGGTATGTCCTCGATGTTAGCAGAGGCGGTAAGCTTAGATTCTTGGATCACAGCTACTAGGATGTCATTTTCATGTACAAATTTAACTAACTCAGCATGTCGAGTTCGAAGACCATTGCAATTCCATTGCAAAATTTTGGTGTTGATATGTTGGTCTGTATCAGGTTGTTGATCATTTGTTTGGGTGGTAGAATTAACACATTTGGGGCAGATGAAGTCGTTGTTATTGATGTATCTGTTGATGTTGTTGATTTCGCTGCAGTTGTTGGTTTTTCTGACATGGCACCATAATTGGCAGGTGTTACAGTAAACAGCTCTTGCTCCATTCCTGATATTGATGTTACATACGGAGCAGGGGTATAAAGGTCCTGGATTTTGCTCTATTCCGGCCCTCAAAAGTAAGATTTTGACCAGGCATGCCGGAGGGTGCTGGTCATAGCTCATAAAAATAGTTCATAATGATGGAACGGCTCTCCTTGGTGGAGTGTAGGCAGAAGACTTTGCAGCTGGTGGTGGTGGCTGGTGGATGCACGTCGTACACGCTCTTCCTTGACATCCACAATGCATGATAATGTGTTACGCAGTTGTACCTATTGTTGCTATGTCAGATGCCAGACGCCGAGTAGTGGGAATGCCTTGGCAAAAACTGCAATGCATGATAATGTGTTACGCAGTTTTTGCCAAGGCATTCCCACTACTCGGCGTCTGGCATCTGACATAGCAACAATAGGTACATTTTTTACGCCTTTAGTTATGATGCTGTTTGGGCTGAATTCAAACCCATCATCTTCCCATCGACAACTGGATTCAATACGGTTTAGGAAAAAAGGCAGGGAAATGGAGGGCTCGGCATCCGCGCTTCAGCAGCGACGAAGAATCAAATTTAAACCGGAATTGGTGTTTTGAAAAGAGAGATTGCCATATTTGGGCCAGGTTTGGACTTCAAGCTGATCTGTAAAATTGTAAATGGTTAATTTTCCTGAGGCGTACAAGCAGCTAATGCGCGGCTGCCAAGCCCTGGTCAATTGTTACTAAAGTTTACCTGACTCTTTCTATTTATTTTGGTAGCACACCAGAAGTAATGACCATTAGATCTGTGACATCTACAAACATTATCTATAATACAAAGTAGAAAGATGTCTGCCCGTCTGTCTGTCCCTTTAGATCTTGGTAACCACTGAACCGATTGGATTCTACTCTTTAGGGTATATACCTATTAGTCCTGTGATGGTTTTAAGCTATTTCTTAGGGGGTGGGACACCCCAAACCTCCCCAAAGACGAAATTTCCCCCCCCCTCAAAAAAAATTGGGGGGGAAGAGTATGGTTCGCAGCACCCGTAATTTTTCTTCTTTTTTATTTTTTTTAAAACTACCTCATGGGGAAAAAGCCCCTAGAGGCTAGGGGCGAATCCGCTAGTATTAGTTAAAGAATTATTTTCAGTAGCGACTTTACTTTGTCTGTCTCTCCGTCAGTTTGTAACGTTATGGAGAAAATGTAATTTTCCTGGCTGCTATTCAAGATAGATGGCTTAATTTTGTTGTGAAGTTTCTCTTTACCAATAAGCATCCAGTTTGTTATTTACTTGATACGTTGGTATGTTAGTAATGTATCCTATCCTTATACTAAAGTAACAGGATGTTTGTCTGTCTGTGTGTCTGTCTGTGTGTACCGAAGGATCTCGCTAACCGCTAAACCGATCGGGTTCTCCTTAACAGGGTAGATTCTCATATGTCCTGGGAAGGTTAATTTAACTATTTTGGGGGAGGGTACTACCACCCTCCCAAAAGAAATGACAAAAAAATTGAAAATTTTCTTAAAATCTGGGAGACTTCAACGTCAAATAAGGTGGTATCGTACATAAAAAATTAACTTTAACAAACAAAAACATTTAAAGTGCCACTAGAGGCCTCTAGGGGCGTACCCGCTAGTACATTATATAAAGTAGTAAGCGTTTTTTGTCTGTCCCGAAGGATCTCGTTAATTGCTGAACCGATATTGTTCTCCTTTACAGTGAAGCTTCTTATAGGTCCTGGGGAGGTTTTAAACTATTTTTTGGGAGGGTGTCTTCACCCCCCTCCCCCCCATAGAACATTTTTTTTACTCTTTTGCTACTCAAATTTAAAATGGGATGAGGTCGACTTTTCCCCCTCCTACCTTAAGTACCCCTAGAGGCTTCTAGGGGCGTAGCCGCTAGTTATAAAAAATAAATAAATATATTTGAAAGGTTTCGTGATTTTAATTCAATAAATTTATTTTGATTTAAGCATCTGCTCTATAAATCATCTTGTCCGTATTTCCATCTATAATTTTTGTTGTTGTGATTTTCTACTTGTGAATGATGTAATCCTTGTTTAGAATATTTGGTTTGTCTACAAAAATCACAATATTGTCCATTTTAAAAAGATTTATTGAAAGATTTTTAATATTGAAATTTATTTACCTTGTAATGTTTTCACCATTAAATATCATTGGAAAAATACATCTATTTCCTAAACAAATTATGTCATTTTTAGCAGGGATCTAAAGGGATAAGATAATGGCCGATAAATTTATATACATCTCTAATGATGATACACAAAATCACCCCTTCTGTAGATTACAATTAGTGGTGGAAACATTTAAACACTCAACTTAATGAACCAACCAATAAAAAATTAAGTCCCCAAAGTTGTTAATGTTGTTAATCCAACGAATAAGAAAACGTTATCATATAACTTTTGGGATTAGTTTAATAATCAGCCCAATGTCCCCTCTCCTCTCTCCCTGCATTTTAAGAATTTATTTTTATTGGGATCTTTCATCAACTTCCAACAAAAATTAAAATTATATCAAGATCTAATACAAAATGAAATTCTTATAAAGTATTTATCTAGGCAAGCTAGATTTATTGGCATAAGCGATATATTTATAAGTACTTGGATTTTGCTCCAGAGTTTCATGTACTCTAAAAAAGTAAAACTTGAAGCGGGCTAAAATATCAATCCCCCACCTCCCCCTTTACACCATTCTCTCCCCTAATACTTGATGAACGAACTGATCAATAAATGCCAAGGGAAATAGCAACCTAAATTGACGACAAATTTTCCTCTATTAAAATATCCACGCATATCCTAAATCCATTTCTAGATGAGGAGGAGTGAGAGAAAACCTCTAAAAAAGAGATGGATAATCCCTCATTTTTATGACGACACATGCTGATTTTTTTGAGCTACTTTCTCCCCTCCCATTGGCATTGGCATGTAAAAATTAAAAGTATCTTACCCTGCAAAGTAAAACAAATCTCTTGTTTTTCTATATTTCCAGGTTGTTCATTGGACGCTGTGCTACTAATTAACTCTTCTTAAAATTTAAGAATTAATGACAGGACGACGTTGCTACAAAAGTATGCACACTTGGACAAGGATCTAAAGGGATAAGAAAATGGTTGATAAAATAATGTACATCACGAATGATAATACATAGGAGTACACCTTCTGTAGATTACTATCAGTGGATGAAATGTTTAGATACTTAACTTAATGAACCAATCAATCAAAATTCAATAATAGTCCACAAAGTTGTTCATGTTAAAACTTTGGGAACTAGCGTAATAAAGAGTCCAGTGTTCCCTCCCTCCTTGACTATACAAGGTAGAAATAAGATTTATCTATATGTGTAATACTGCTCACCCTATCAAATATTTAAATTTAAACGAGATATTAAGATTCTTTTTACCTGCAGTATTTATATTATTCGCTGTTGTTGTTGAATAAAACAGGCTTAAAAATTAATAATGATCAAAACAAAACTTGCAACTGTAAAAAATAATTTTAGGAGATTTTTTATTATTGCAATTCTAGTTTTTAAAAAAATAAAAGATTTTTTTTGGGTGTGTATATTTTTCTAGGGACAATTTCTCTTGGGAGGGTGGAGTTACCCTCCCCAAAATTAGTTATAAACTTCCCAAGACCTATGAGAAACTCCCTGTAAAGGAGAGCCATATCGATTCAGTAGTTATAGAGATCCGTCGGTACAAACAAACAAAAGGCAGACGGACATCTTGTTACTTTAAAATAAGTATAACTTTCTTAACTTACCCATTTAAATCTGAGTCACTTTGAGTCTTTGAATTAGTTTGTATTGTATTATCATTTACATCAGGTGTTGTGGAAATTGCATCTTTTTCTGTTTCAATTTTCTCAATGTTCTCAATTTTCACTTTCGTAGTTTTTTCAGTTGTAGAAGGTTTTGTGATTTTTGCTTGAGACATTGTTGTTATACTAAAAGGACAGTCAGAATTTGAAATAATGATTTTAAAAATCTAGTTTTTTATATTTATATCAATATTACTTATAATCTAATTGGGGCGAGATTCTCATTTGATTTAAAGTGATTTTCAAGCACCATCCGCTTGTAATGGGATGCAATACTCTAACGCCCACTGCACTGGTGGATACTAGGTAACATAATATTCATCAGACATCCAACCCTTTGATTGCACGACCTTTGTCCGAGAAGTCCTAACTTTACATTCCACTTACTCCACCTAAGGGGGGGGGTTTTTAATGCAACCATCTCGTAATCAATGATTAAATGGCACTTAGAATTCGAATTTTTTCTGAAATTTTTCATGAGTAATCCTTGGTAGGTCTATCTTCCCTAAATCGAACAAAAAGTTGGAAAAGTAATGGCTGGCGGCTCAGCCGTTTAGCCGTTTTTTTGCCTATTTTCAGGGCAAATTTATCATTAATTACGTAGGAATCAACTTTTTAAAACACATTTTTGGTTTAATTCATGTTAAATGATAGCAATAACCATTTTTTAAATTTCTAGTACCAACAGCTACCGGCTACAACCGTTTGATAAGGTTTTTGAGCGAGAAAAAGTATTATGTTGAGATAGGTTTCGTGACTAATTTGCTCTTAAGATAGCCGAAAAATGGCAAAACGGCTGAGCCGCCAGCAGTAATCCGTTACTTTTCCAACTTTTTTTTCGTCTTAGGGAAAATAGACCTACCAAGGATTATTCATGCAAAATTTTAGATCGAAATTCGAATTCTAAGTGCCGTTTAATTATTGATTACGAGATGGTTGCATTAAAAAAAACCTTATGTCGCACACCTGATATAGTAGCATTAGGAACCATTTTTAATGCGGTGTCTGGCCGAGATTCGAACTTATCACCTCACCGACGACGAGCGGATGCGCCACGTGTTGAGCCACGTTCACGGGTAATGAAATAATTACCTTAACTCCCAAGTGATTTGAAGATTAGTTGTACTACTTGTTGGTTCTTCTTTTGCATGGTTAACCCTTAATGATTTATTTTAATTCATTTTTAGGGTGTGAGATATAGAAGTGTATAATTAATTTACTTTTTTATATATGGGTATAACACAGGATGCCAGCAAACTTGGCAGGGTCATCCAGGTAAATAGCACAAATATTCTTTGACTTAAACAAAGCATTTATGTGACTAAAACACTAAAATACCCTATAGTAGAACAACACAATATGAAATAAATGTGTGAAAGTCAATTATAGGTTCCATGTATGATCCTGCATGCCCTTATCCTACAAGTCTCCGCCAATGTTTAAATGGCCCCAGTGACCTCATTTTTTTATTTAGATAATTCAAACTTTAAACTTAAGCTTATCTAACATAAGTAAAACCTATTGTTTAAGCTTATATAAAGATAATAGTTTACCTTGTTAAAAATACAACTGATAATATGAAAATGATTGTCACTATTGTTACTAACAGCACCCAGCTACGCCTACCATATATCATCATAATCAAATAAGAAAACAAGGATGATAACATCCATAAAACGAAGCTTTTAAATAGGAGAAAAGACAAACAAATAATAACTCTTGCAGGGTGTCAGCAAACCATTAAATTGTAAGTCTAAAAAATTGTACATAAATTTTCTTGCAAAATGCAGGATACTGTAAAAGGACATACTTCAATTTTTGGATTTCATTAAAGAGATGCTTCGCTTATAATATTGTAAATTGTGGACCCAGAAATCAATATTTCAAAAATTAAACGAATTTAATAATTATTTCCTACAAAAAGTTGTTATAATATAAGTAACAAGGGTGATAACATCCATAAGTAGCGAAGTTAAAAAATTATGAATGGATATCATAAAAAAAATTATTATAGAGCAGTGTCATACAATAATCATTAAACTTGATAAAATAGAGAAATCACAAAGCCTTTAAAATCACGCAAACTTTGAATCACGAAAACTTAAAAATCCAGGAATCGATTTAAATAGCACAGCAAATAATAGACAAATCTTAATGAAAGTTGATGAAAATATGTAAAATAAAAGCATATTTAATCGGCTGATAACTTCGGCCGTCAATCCTGACGGATTGAAATCGATAGGACAATTCTAACATGTCTAGATGAGTAAAAAAATACAAGAAATAAAGTTTATAAAGAATGATACCTTGATAAACCATAAGGACCAGTAGAGTGGTACTTTTTCTGACTTAAAACTGGGGCTGAAACCCTGAAATTCAAACAACTATGAAAAAGAATCACAAAACCTCTATATTAGTATATAAATATTACTTTTTTAAAGCGAAGCTTTTTTATAATTAGGGTCAGTCCGTCCGTCCGTTAAAGTTAGCTTTTCATTAATTTAAACAGGTTAGAATTTTCCTATCAATTTCAAACTTTGCATGATGATACCTATAACAGTTAGGTACTTAGAAATCGCAGCAACTCTATAATAGTAATTAGAAAGTAAGTATGTCCATTTAAAACCTGATGATTTTTTACTTTTTGGCATAAAATTTTTGTATGTTAAAATTATCCGATTCGTCTGATTTTTGGTATACTGATTTTTATTACAACAAGGTACACTGTTATAAGAGAAGCATCTCTATAATCAATTCCCAAAAATGTATGTATTTTAGTAGTTTCGCAAAATTTTGTTTATATTTATGCATGAGTATTCTGTTTATTCAGTTCTGACAAGCTACAAGTGTTAATGGTCCTTTGTCCTTCATTGTCAGAGCTTCGCTTTTATGGATGTTGCCATCCTTGTTTTACTGGCTTCTATTTACTTTACGGGTTGTAGGTTTGTTAGCGAGTGGACTACCTGTATCTATCCTTCTGTACAGACGGACAGACAGACCAATAGACAAACCTCCTGTTACTTTACTTATCCTTATACTGAAGTAACAGGATGTCTGTGTGTCTGTGTGTCTGTGTATCTGTGTGTCTGTGTGTCTGTACCGAAGGATCTCGCTAACCGCTGAACAGATCGGGTTCTCCTTAACAGGGTAGCTTCTCACAGGTCCCGGGAAGGTTTATAACTATTTTTTTGGGGGGTGGGACACCCCCAACCCCCCCCCCCCAAAAAAAAAAAATGAAAAATCCCCCCCCAAAAAAAAAAAAAAAATTATTTAAATTTTTTTTACTAAAATTAAAAATGAGAGAGAGGGGGGGGGCGCACCCCCCCCACAAAAAAAATTTCGCCCCTCCACAATTTTTTTTTACTTTTCTTTAAAAATTTAAAATAAGAAATTGGGTTATTAAATTTGACTCTTTCCTCCTCAAGTGCCCCTAGAGGCCTCTAGGGGCGTAGCCGCTAGTTTAAACATAATTTAAAAGAAATAACTTGTTGCAATTTGTTATTAACAATCACAGAACAGACCTAATAGAATCCAAATCATACGCTTCAATCCACTTCTTGTTTACGGCATTACATGGCCTTCAAGTAAACATTTTGACGAAGCCCATTTTGTTCCGAATTTGTATCACTTTTGAAAAGTGCGACTCCAGTTACGTCATATTTTTCTTTCCCGAAAAAGGGAAGGGGGAAAGAAAAAAAAGGGGAGGGGGGAAGAAAAAAGAGATGAGAGAAGAGATTTTCTTCCCCCCTTCCCTTTTTCGGGAAAGAAAAATATGACGTAACTGGAGTCGCACTTTTCAAAAGTGATACAAATTCGTAACAAAATGGGCTTCGTCAACATTTTATAATCAGTAAAAGAAGTTGTATCAACTTTTTTTTTTATAGCTAGCCGGTCCTTTTAGTAAGTAGTAGATGTAAAGTTTTTCATAGAATTCAGATATGCAATCGGTTTTTTTGTAGACCTCTTATTTTTTAAGTAATTTAAGTTTTAAAAAAAAAATTAAGTCGATTTTAAGGTACTAAAATGCAACAAAAAAAAGAAAGAAAATGGCCATTATGACCGAGGTTAAAAAAATAGATTTTTTCAATAATTACTCAACAGAATTTTAAAAGTAAGGTGTCAAATTAAAGATCTTACTATTTTTGTTCTTACTGGCCATTTTCTTCTTTTATTTTGTTGCGTTTTAGTACCTTAAAACCGACTTAATTATTTTTTTAAAAAACTTAAATTACTTAAAAAATGAGAGGTCTACAAAAAAAACGATTGCATATCTGAATTCTATGAAAAATTTTACATCTACTACTTACTAAAAGAACCGGCTAGCTATAAAAAAAAGTTGATACACCTTCTTTGACAAAAACCTTTTAATATTTTAAATAATTTCTCATATGTCAGATTGTAACGCAAAACAACCCTCCATTTTACAATTCCCTTTTATTTATATTATCTCTTTCTTATTTTTACATTTTTTTTATGCCAACTGAACATCTGCTTCATAACTCCCTTTATCCGCTTATCTATCCATTTTTTATGCTTTGTTACTTATGGATTTTGTCATAAATTTCCTTATTTACTTTTATATGTATAGAATAATGATAATAATAAAATAAAGTTAATTTCCCGGGGAGGTCGGGGACATTGGGCTTTTTATTGAATTAGTCCCAAAAGTTTTATAATAAAATTTTCTTATTCGTTGACTTAACAACTTTGGGGACTTTTATTGAAACTTGTTTGGTTGATTCATTAAGTTGTGTGTCCAAACGTTTTAACCACTAATTGTAATACACATAAGGAGTAATTTTGTATATCATCATTGGGGTTGTAATCACATTATCGGTTATTGTCTTATCCCCCTAGATCCCAATAAATTTCCTGTATTTTGTTTATGGTGCATTATTTGCCAAGTGGACCACTTTTCTGTTCTACCTCTCTATTTTTTGGTCCGTTGAGTGATTCAAGGATGTTGGAGGGCAGAAAAAAAGTTTCCGAGTCCCTGGATGTCTAGATTTCTAACTATCCATGAAGGTGGGTAACATAAACAAAAAAACTCCATTTTTTCACGATTTAAAAAAATAATTTTTTCATCAATCTTTCATCAAACCTATACATATTATAAACCAAAATGATTGTTTATTTGACAAAGGTAGTGCAAAAAGTGGTCCACTTAGGAAATAATGCACCGTATAAAACTGAAGAAACCTCCATTGGCTTGCAGGAGTATAGGTATTTTCTTCTCTTGTATCAATTTTCTTGTTAGAACCCAGAGTTAGAGTTGTTGATACACGCTGTAGGTCCAGCATTTCAATTTCTTCTGACTTCACTTCTATGATAATGAATATATTATTACTTGGAAGTTACGCCAGATTTTTATGTACTCTGATAAAGTGATGCTGCTAGCTTGCTAAAATAACGATTCTTCCACCCGACCCCCTTATCACATTCCCTACCCTGCTAACAAATAGGCAACCTCAATTGACGACAATTTTCCCCTGTCATAATATCCACGTATATTCTATTTTCATTCTTCTAGAATATAATTGTACGTACATGCCATAATAGTTCTATCATTTTTACCAGTTCATAAAATGTCTACAATATGCTATGACCATTTTGTTATACATATTTAAAAAAAAAATTGTATAAAATTAAATAACATAATGTAAATTCTAAATTATCGATGAATAGCAGCAATTTAGAGTCCTTAGAGTATGTGCTATCTCCTAAGCTAGGGGGTACCTGGCAGCACCTAATAAATATTATTATTATTATTACCTTCTATAATATCCATTTTAGGGCCAACAAAACTGGTATTAATTTTATACTTTTTCTTTTATTAGTCGTGGAAAATTGTGGTAATAATTTGGAAAATTGAGAAATATCTTGATTTTTAACAATGAACATTAACTTTTGTTATTTTTAAAGAAACTAATATTTATAAATATGGTATCAGTTTTCAGGTCTGTTAAAAAACTATAAAACATTAAGATATAGATTTCACATTTTTTTGCAGCGAAGTTACTCTACAATTCTCTTTATGTGTCCGTACAGATACTTCTTTAGAAGAGCATCCAATATTCATCTTAGTTTGCCTGTCAGTCATGCAAAAAAGATATATAACCATTTTTGATAAAAGTTTCGTGATTTTCTCTCGTTTTTAATATTTCTATTCTAATATCCTTCTTTCTCTCTTTTTTTCCTCTCATTTTTGAAACAATGAAAGATTGCTTGATAATATAACACTATTGTTTGTATTTTTTTACTTATGGACGTTGTCATCCTTGTTAAATGATATCTAGGGTATACTAATGCATGTTAGAACAATATATATTTACTAGCGGCTTCGCCCCTAGAGGCCTCTAGTGGCCTCTAGAAGGCCTGCACCTCCCCTGCCAACCAAATTTTTAATTTAGTTTTTTTAAATGAATTTTTATTGGTGGGACCCTCCCCCAAAATAGTGATAAACATTCTCGGGACCTATGAGAAGCTACCGTGTTAAGGAGAACTCGATCGGTTCAGCGGTTAAAGAGATCCTTCGGTAGTAGGTACTATCATTTTACAAAAAAAAATAATATATATTTTATAGATAAATGTTTTAAACTTTTTCCAATATAAGAAACTCATCGTTTTACTTTCAATAAATATAGATAGAATTTTTTTATATCCAGGTTTAGAACATGATTTTAGAGTTTCTCAATGTCCATCGATTGTCAATCCAAAGCAAAGGGAAAGAGGTTTTTGTGCTTTTGTAATAATTTGCCATTATGACAATCAGATAGAATGCCAAGTGCGGAAGTGAAGGCGCAACTTCTGTTTTTTGTTTGTGTATATTAAACAAAGATGACAAATCCATCAAAGCGAAGCTTAAAAATTAGTCGGCATGACAAACGAACACGAACACTTTTAGAGTGTCAGAACATAAAAAGAAGAATAGCAATTTGAAGTCTGAACAAACTTGTATAAAAGTATGTCCTTAAACACTACCTTGTATTTTCGCAGTTTTGCAACAAATTTCCATACAATTTTGTTCAGACTTATACGTTTATTATATTCTGCTACTTCAGTTCTGACTCTCTACAAGTGTTAATGTTTGTTTGTCTACCGTTTCAGAGCTTTGATTTTATGGATTTGTCATTCTTGTTTTAAGAAAATCCTTCTTTAATCTTTAATTCTTCCCTCACATTTCTTGTGGTTTCCATGTATTTTAAGTCCGAAACTGGTGAAATTGCATCAAAATGGTATTGTAATTTTTAAGGTGGACTACATTGCATTAAATAAGGCTAAAAGTAACAGGATGTAATACGGTCTATGTCACATGTGTATGTTACTTTTTATATTAAAAAGTAAAAAAAAAATAATTGAGGGAGGGTTTTTTTTGGAGGGTAAAGTAATCTCGCTGTAAAGGAGGACCATATCGGTTCTGCGGTTAGCGAGATCCTTCGGTACACACACACACGTCACACACACAAAAAAAACTTTTTCTTTTTTATAAGGATATATGGTCATATTTTTACATAAGTTTCATTTTAAAATAGCAGGAAGAGTCAGGGAGGGAGGAGACAATGGGCAGTTTATGACACTAGTCCCCAAAGTTTTATAATAATGTTTTCTTATTTGTTGGCACAACAACTTTGGGGACTTTTATTGAATTTTGAGAGTCCAAACGTTTCAACCACTAATTGTAATCTACAGAAGGGGTAATTTTGTGTATCATCATTGATCCCCAATATATGATACACAAAATTACCACCTTCTGTAGATTATAAATCAATTTATCGGCCATTGTCTTATCCCTTTGTATCCCTGGACTAAGCAACTGACCAACACATATAACTTATTGTAGATTAGCTGCACTATGAATGTAAGTGTTGTTTTCTTCTTGGAATTATTAGTAAATTGGCACTAATTAGAATTAGGTAATTATAGCGTCGTAGATAAACTTTAAATATATACAAAGATAGAATTTATATAATATACTAGCGACAACCCACCTAGAATCTAGGGGCTTTGTATTCAAAGGATCAGAGGGGGCTAAGAAATAGCTAGAAACCGTCCCAAGGCTTAATTCTAACAAAAATTGGCACCAGACTATCACAGGACCTAAATGAAGAGAACTCAGTCGTTTCAGAAGTTATTGAGATCTTAAGATTTATATAAAAAAAAACGTATTACCTTATATTTTACTTTGCCCCAAGAGGCTTGATCAAACCAATTTTTCGTATTTTAAATTTAAAAGAATTTTTTTTTTAAATTTCTTGAGGGAGGGGAATTTTTTTTTTTTTGGGGGGGGGGGAGGGGTTAGCCGACCCCAATATTTTAATTTTAGTTTGCAAAAGAAATTTTTGTTTGTGGGGGGGTTGGTATTTTTCATTTTTGGGGGAGGTTGGGGGTGTTCCACCCCCCCCCCCCCCAAGAAAATAGTTATAACCCTTCCCGGGACCTATGAAAAGCTACCCTGTAAAGGAGAACCCGATCGATTTAGCGGTTAGTGAGATCCTTCGCTACAAACAAACAAACACTACTTTGTATTATAAATGATATCGATCTCTGGAAAATCAGGGTGATAAAAACCAAAAGTAGCGAAGCATAATATTGAAGAAAAACATTAAATTTATTCTATTTCATTCATGGACAGACAGGTATAAAGACACATTGAAATGTTAATCTAATTTGACTCCACACACCCCTTTATGTAAATGACTTTTGTTACATATGACCGACAGACAAAGTAAGTTATGTACTGGATGCTTTTTAGTAATTGGTATTTTCACCAAAATAAAATTGGTAGTTTATCTTTAAAAGCATTCGAAAATAGTTTTGCTTAATTGCAACAAATTGTTAATCTAGCAATACAATGTATAAAAAATAAAGCAAAATGGTTTTTGTTTTTGAATATCCATCCCAAACATGTGTACATATTTTATTTGTAAAGCTTTAATTCTATGGATGTTGTGATCCTTGTTAAAAGCGAAGCTTTTCAATAATTTAGCATGTTAGAATTGTCCGATAGATTTTAAAGTGTGAATGGTGATTTAGAAAGCGTAGCAACTCTATAATCATTATCAGAATGACCGTACGTCCATTTAAAACATGTTGATTTTAAACCTTTTTGGCAACAACTTTTTGTATGATATAATTATTCTATTCATCTGATCTTTAGAATACCAATTCCTAGAACAACAAAATACAATGTTAATAGCGAAGTATCTATGTAATAAAAATCCGACTCTATGAGTTATTGTTGGTTTTTCTTTCCTTCTGATATTAGAGCTTTGCTTTTATGGATGTTGTCATCCTTGTTTATCACTGAACCATTGAAGTAATTACGTATATATTCAGTAATTGGACACAAGTCCTCCAACAATGGCTAAAAGTATAAAGTTTAAATGTTCCAGAATGTTCTTGTACAAGATTGCCTTTTCTTTGCAGATTTTCTTTGGATTTCTTAGGTAAAATGCGACATATTATCTTGTTGTTTGGAAATGCCTAGGCATGAGAAAAGCAATTGTAGGACACGCAGTAAACACTCGTGCAATCAAAAGATATTTTCTGGTGAAATATGTAATATTAATCTGTTGTTTTAAATTGATTCTCTTTGATATTATTGAACAAAGTCATATTTCTATAACAATTTATTAGGAAAGATGTGTATCTTGATGTTAAAGGTTTGTAAACATTAAACTTGTGTAAAGTTGTTACTGAGTGCTATCTTAATTAATTGCTTAAGTTTAAATAATGAGAAGTATAAATACGAGTATAGACTATTAAAAAAAGAACAAGGATGACAACATCCATAAAAGCGAAGCACTGAAACGGTAGGACAAACGGACATTAACACTTGTATAGTGTCTAAACTGAATAATCAGAATATAAAAGTATAAGAGTCGAAGCAAAATTGTAAGTAAATTTGTTGAAAAACTGCTTGATACAGGATAATGTTTATAGACATACTTAAATTTTTAGGACCTGACTATAGAGTTGCTTTGCTTATAATATTGTTTTTTGTTGTCCCAGGAATCAATATACCAAAAATCAGATCAAACGGATAATTAAATCACATAAAAATTTGTTGTTAAAAAAGTAGAAAAATGAACATGTTTAAAATGGACATACAGACATTCTGGTAATGATTATAGAGTAACTACGCTTTCTAAATAACTACTACAGGAATCACCATGCAAAGTTTGAAATCGATAGGACAATTGTAACATGCCTAAATTAACGAATAAAAGCTATCTATCTCGGACGGACGGACGGACGTACGGACGGACGTACGGACGGACGGACGGACCGACCCTAATTATAGAAAAGCTTCGCTTTAAAAAAATAATTATCATATTTTGTATTAGCTCAAACCTAATTATATTTGCTCTGTCTAAATATATTCCATAAGCAAAATCATAGACGTCCAAGAGTAGGGGTAGAGTGGTGTTTACCTTCCTAAAACTTTGAAACCCCTCATTAAAAACCCCTTAAAATTTTTGAAATGCATTAGATTACCTTTGGGACCCCTCGTTTTACCATTTTGAAATAAAAAGCTTGGACGTCCTTTAGCTAAATATTGATTTATCTTGATGGTTTATTTAGTTTGGTGAGTCAAGCAGTTGTGTTCACTCATATGCATAGGTAACATTCTTGTTTTTAGTAGCGAATCTACTTTATAGCTCTAGGGAATAACCATAAAAAGTCCATAAAATGTCTTTCAAGTATGGTTTTACATATATGAACATACATAAAACAATTGTTAGTCGATCCGAATGTAATTGTTTAATATGTCAATCTTATAAATCTGAAATATTTGTTTATGTAATAATCGATATATAATTAATTAGATGTTACACCAGATTTTCATGTACTCAGCTGGCAAAGATAACGATTCCCCCCGTCCTACCCCTTTACCTATCCCTTCCCATCCTCATAGATGATCGAAGGGACCAGTAAATGAGTTTCATATTAGCAACCTAAACTGACTACAAATCATTTCCCTCTATAGTTATATCCTTGTATATTCAATACATGTACATTTATTTAATCTTAAGAAGTGGTGATTTCAAATTCATCAATCTTGGTAGTGTACATCAAAATTATCGTGCTTTGTCTTATCCCTGAAGATCCCTGATATTTTTTGTAGTGATACACGCAAATTCGGAGGGGAAGGAGTTTATTCTGGAATATTTTCTATTGTTATTGGAACTTTGGGCTGTATCATCAGGTCAGAGTTATTCATGGTATTATAGACAGCTTTCCGCGGATATTAAAATAAAAAGTTATTAGATTTAACCCAGTTTTATTAGTACCGAGGGACCGAAGGCCCAGGCTAACAAAACTAATATTTATTTTATGATTTTTATTTTACTAATCGTGGAAAAGTGTATGCAATTTAATAAATGATTTTTCAGTATGGCTGTGAACTTGTACTAATCCTGCGGATATTAATCGGTTTCGAAGCCATACTTAAAAAGTCTGTCCGTAGGGGATAGCTCTTATTATCAATTTAGACATGTTACAATTGTCCTATCAATTTCAAACTTGGCATGATGATTCCTGTAACAGTAATATAGAATGTTTAAAACTTAGCAGCTCTTTAAGCGTTACTAAAAATTTTTAAGTCCAATCATCTATTAAAGTAAGTACGTCCTATATTTAAGTATCCTTTACAAAAGCAACTTTGCATTTAATCCTTATACTAAAGTAACAGGATGTTTGTTTGTATGTGTGTGTATCTGTGTATCTGTGTGTCTGTGTGTCTGTACCAAAGGATCTCGCTAACCGCTGAACCGATCGGGTTCTCCTTAACAGGGTAGATTGTCATATGTCCCGGGAAGGTTTATAACTATTTTGGGGGAGGGTACCACCACCCTCCCAAGAGATATCACAATAAATTCAAAAATATTAAATATTTCCGCCGCATAGTGTCGCTAGCGTAGTCGCGCTGCGTAGACGCATGAATTTAACAATTGATAACATAGACAAGTTATTACTCAAATTAGATATTTAAAATAAAATAAAACATTTAAAGGCCAGTAGAGGCCTCTAGGGGAGTAGCCGCTAGTATAATATATCCACTTACAGAGCAGATGTTTAGTGTCATAAAAAATGTATACCAAGAAAGTATAAATACAAGGGTACGACGGACAAACGGACGGAATTTTGCATTATAGAGTACCTTCTCTATTAAAAAGATCTTAATGTTGGTATTTTCATTATTTTGTGTTGACATTCTTATATTTAGTTTGAAATGTGTGAAGCCAACCTTCTCTACATATGACTACCTGGCCTTAATGGTAAGAAGCATCGCTACTCTATAATCTAATATATAAAACTAATAATTAGATTTCTTTGCAGTAGTTAAAAAGATATATTTGTTTAGTAAAGGTTTGGAAAACAACAAATCCACTCTTCAATTCGATATTTTTCTCTCCACATATGCTCTCTCTATCTATTTTTTTGAGCATTACTGGCGGTAGAATAACAGACCAATTAAGAAATCAAACAAAAAAATAATACGTTTATAAACATTCATAGCTTCCAAGTAAATCCCATTTTCCTTTAGTACTACGTTAGGACTGACCTACAGTCAGTTAAAGTGTGATATAGAGCAACTTCGCTTATATTTGGAATTGTATGAATAGTTTTAGAAGATCTTTTTCTTTAGATTTTGAATATTGTGGCATTTCTGTTTTCTCTTTGTTTGATTTTTATCAGGTAATTCTTTCATTAAACGAGAAATTCTTTATAAAAAGAGGCCAAGAAAATAGCTTAAAACCATCCTAGGACATTAATAAAGTTTCCCTGAAAATTACAATCAAATCGAACAACAGTTTCCGAGATCATTAGCCTAAAAAAAAACTTCTTTATGTTGCAGGATAATAGTTCAACTTGAGTCTTTAACCTTTTTAAAAAATAATAGTACAAGTTACCAAAGGCTTATTTAAACGTGAAATTAGTAAAGTACATTGATCCTCCTGATCGATGAAACTACCCTTTATCTAAAGGGTGAACAAAAAAAAATGCGTAGATTTTTAAAATCAAAATTGCGCGGCTTGTTAATAGTAGAAAAATGTTACGCATACCATTAGAACCGATAAGAAGTCTATTTTTTGGAAATATAAGAACGATTTCTCTGCTACGTATAGTTAGGGAGCTACGTGTTAAAATGTCCCAACTGACATAAAACTTGACTTGCGAGTATATAAGTAAATATTATATAGACAATAATTCTTGCAAAAAGACGTGCGTACATTTTTAAAATTCAAATTGCGCGGCTTGTGTTAATGGTAGAAAAATGTTACGCATATCGTCAGAACCGCTATGAACTGTATTTTTTTGAAATATAAGTGTGGTAATACGACACCCAGACGGACAGGCCGTTTACAGAGTTGCTTCGCTGTGACTTATGATAACAAACCCCCTGCACTAATCTTATTATATCACCATCTATCTCATGACCGCTGTTGACCCCGCAACCCAGCGGTCAAACTGGCCTGCCTAAATGTGGGGAGGGGACTCAAACATGCAACTATCACGCGTCCCTCACGCGCTTATATAACCGGGAGGCGCTGCCTCCCCTTTTTCCACCGCTGCCCCCACAGCCTGTCTACCGCCGGGAGCTAAGCCCTAGCGTCCCACACCCCCTTCAAACCTAACCATTGTTATAATCTGTTGTATATATATAGTAAACATTGCTTGTAAATATTATTCAGTTTAAATATATAATTTCTGTATGATTGAATCCTGCTTGTTTGTTTGGTAGAATAATTAAAGGCTAGGGCTCGTTGAATCCGAACTCGTTACCCCGTGGGCCGAGAACGCTCGGCTTACCAGAACTTGGTGTCAGCTGTGAGATCGAGCCGTATCATTTTGTGTATCATCATTGATCCCCAATATATGATACACAAAATTACCACCTTCTGTAGATTATAAATCAATTTATCGGCCATTGTCTTATCCCTTTGTATCCCTGGACTAAGCAACTGACCAACACATATAACTTATTGTAGATTAGCTGCACTATGAATGTAAGTGTTGTTTTCTTCTTGGAATTATTAGTAAATTGGCACTAATTAGAATTAGGTAATTATAGCGTCGTAGATAAACTTTAAATATATACAAAGATAGAATTTATATAATATACTAGCGACAACCCACCTAGAATCTAGGGGCTTTGTATTCAAAGGATCAGAGGGGGCTAAGAAATAGCTAGAAACCGTCCCAAGGCTTAATTCTAACAAAAATTGGCACCAGACTATCACAGGACCTAAATGAAGAGAACTCAGTCGTTTCAGAAGTTATTGAGATCTTAAGATTTATATAAAAAAAAACGTATTACCTTATATTTTACTTTGCCCCAAGAGGCTTGATCAAACCAATTTTTCGTATTTTAAATTTAAAAGAATTTTTTTTTTAAATTTCTTGAGGGAGGGGAATTTTTTTTTTTTTGGGGGGGGGGGAGGGGTTAGCCGACCCCAATATTTTAATTTTAGTTTGCAAAAGAAATTTTTGTTTGTGGGGGGGTTGGTATTTTTCATTTTTGGGGGAGGTTGGGGGTGTTCCACCCCCCCCCCCCCAAGAAAATAGTTATAACCCTTCCCGGGACCTATGAAAAGCTACCCTGTAAAGGAGAACCCGATCGATTTAGCGGTTAGTGAGATCCTTCGCTACAAACAAACAAACACTACTTTGTATTATAAATGATATCGATCTCTGGAAAATCAGGGTGATAAAAACCAAAAGTAGCGAAGCATAATATTGAAGAAAAACATTAAATTTATTCTATTTCATTCATGGACAGACAGGTATAAAGACACATTGAAATGTTAATCTAATTTGACTCCACACACCCCTTTATGTAAATGACTTTTGTTACATATGACCGACAGACAAAGTAAGTTATGTACTGGATGCTTTTTAGTAATTGGTATTTTCACCAAAATAAAATTGGTAGTTTATCTTTAAAAGCATTCGAAAATAGTTTTGCTTAATTGCAACAAATTGTTAATCTAGCAATACAATGTATAAAAAATAAAGCAAAATGGTTTTTGTTTTTGAATATCCATCCCAAACATGTGTACATATTTTATTTGTAAAGCTTTAATTCTATGGATGTTGTGATCCTTGTTAAAAGCGAAGCTTTTCAATAATTTAGCATGTTAGAATTGTCCGATAGATTTTAAAGTGTGAATGGTGATTTAGAAAGCGTAGCAACTCTATAATCATTATCAGAATGACCGTACGTCCATTTAAAACATGTTGATTTTAAACCTTTTTGGCAACAACTTTTTGTATGATATAATTATTCTATTCATCTGATCTTTAGAATACCAATTCCTAGAACAACAAAATACAATGTTAATAGCGAAGTATCTATGTAATAAAAATCCGACTCTATGAGTTATTGTTGGTTTTTCTTTCCTTCTGATATTAGAGCTTTGCTTTTATGGATGTTGTCATCCTTGTTTATCACTGAACCATTGAAGTAATTACGTATATATTCAGTAATTGGACACAAGTCCTCCAACAATGGCTAAAAGTATAAAGTTTAAATGTTCCAGAATGTTCTTGTACAAGATTGCCTTTTCTTTGCAGATTTTCTTTGGATTTCTTAGGTAAAATGCGACATATTATCTTGTTGTTTGGAAATGCCTAGGCATGAGAAAAGCAATTGTAGGACACGCAGTAAACACTCGTGCAATCAAAAGATATTTTCTGGTGAAATATGTAATATTAATCTGTTGTTTTAAATTGATTCTCTTTGATATTATTGAACAAAGTCATATTTCTATAACAATTTATTAGGAAAGATGTGTATCTTGATGTTAAAGGTTTGTAAACATTAAACTTGTGTAAAGTTGTTACTGAGTGCTATCTTAATTAATTGCTTAAGTTTAAATAATGAGAAGTATAAATACGAGTATAGACTATTAAAAAAAGAACAAGGATGACAACATCCATAAAAGCGAAGCACTGAAACGGTAGGACAAACGGACATTAACACTTGTATAGTGTCTAAACTGAATAATCAGAATATAAAAGTATAAGAGTCGAAGCAAAATTGTAAGTAAATTTGTTGAAAAACTGCTTGATACAGGATAATGTTTATAGACATACTTAAATTTTTAGGACCTGACTATAGAGTTGCTTTGCTTATAATATTGTTTTTTGTTGTCCCAGGAATCAATATACCAAAAATCAGATCAAACGGATAATTAAATCACATAAAAATTTGTTGTTAAAAAAGTAGAAAAATGAACATGTTTAAAATGGACATACAGACATTCTGGTAATGATTATAGAGTAACTACGCTTTCTAAATAACTACTACAGGAATCACCATGCAAAGTTTGAAATCGATAGGACAATTGTAACATGCCTAAATTAACGAATAAAAGCTATCTATCTCGGACGGACGGACGGACGTACGGACGGACGTACAGACGGACGGACGGACCGACCCTAATTATAGAAAAGCTTCGCTTTAAAAAAATAATTATCATATTTTGTATTAGCTCAAACCTAATTATATTTGCTCTGTCTAAATATATTCCATAAGCAAAATCATAGACGTCCAAGAGTAGGGGTAGAGTGGTGTTTACCTTCCTAAAACTTTGAAACCCCTCATTAAAAACCCCTTAAAATTTTTGAAATGCATTAGATTACCTTTGGGACCCCTCGTTTTACCATTTTGAAATAAAAAGCTTGGACGTCCTTTAGCTAAATATTGATTTATCTTGATGGTTTATTTAGTTTGGTGAGTCAAGCAGTTGTGTTCACTCATATGCATAGGTAACATTCTTGTTTTTAGTAGCGAATCTACTTTATAGCTCTAGGGAATAACCATAAAAAGTCCATAAAATGTCTTTCAAGTATGGTTTTACATATATGAACATACATAAAACAATTGTTAGTCGATCCGAATGTAATTGTTTAATATGTCAATCTTATAAATCTGAAATATTTGTTTATGTAATAATCGATATATAATTAATTAGATGTTACACCAGATTTTCATGTACTCAGCTGGCAAAGATAACGATTCCCCCCGTCCTACCCCTTTACCTATCCCTTCCCATCCTCATAGATGATCGAAGGGACCAGTAAATGAGTTTCATATTAGCAACCTAAACTGACTACAAATCATTTCCCTCTATAGTTATATCCTTGTATATTCAATACATGTACATTTATTTAATCTTAAGAAGTGGTGATTTCAAATTCATCAATCTTGGTAGTGTACATCAAAATTATCGTGCTTTGTCTTATCCCTGAAGATCCCTGATATTTTTTGTAGTGATACACGCAAATTCGGAGGGGAAGGAGTTTATTCTGGAATATTTTCTATTGTTATTGGAACTTTGGGCTGTATCATCAGGTCAGAGTTATTCATGGTATTATAGACAGCTTTCCGCGGATATTAAAATAAAAAGTTATTAGATTTAACCCAGTTTTATTAGTACCGAGGGACCGAAGGCCCAGGCTAACAAAACTAATATTTATTTTATGATTTTTATTTTACTAATCGTGGAAAAGTGTATGCAATTTAATAAATGATTTTTCAGTATGGCTGTGAACTTGTACTAATCCTGCGGATATTAATCGGTTTCGAAGCCATACTTAAAAAGTCTGTCCGTAGGGGATAGCTCTTATTATCAATTTAGACATGTTACAATTGTCCTATCAATTTCAAACTTGGCATGATGATTCCTGTAACAGTAATATAGAATGTTTAAAACTTAGCAGCTCTTTAAGCGTTACTAAAAATTTTTAAGTCCAATCATCTATTAAAGTAAGTACGTCCTATATTTAAGTATCCTTTACAAAAGCAACTTTGCATTTAATCCTTATACTAAAGTAACAGGATGTTTGTTTGTATGTGTGTGTATCTGTGTATCTGTGTGTCTGTGTGTCTGTACCAAAGGATCTCGCTAACCGCTGAACCGATCGGGTTCTCCTTAACAGGGTAGATTGTCATATGTCCCGGGAAGGTTTATAACTATTTTGGGGGAGGGTACCACCACCCTCCCAAGAGATATCACAATAAATTCAAAAATATTAAATATTTCCGCCGCATAGTGTCGCTAGCGTAGTCGCGCTGCGTAGACGCATGAATTTAACAATTGATAACATAGACAAGTTATTACTCAAATTAGATATTTAAAATAAAATAAAACATTTAAAGGCCAGTAGAGGCCTCTAGGGGAGTAGCCGCTAGTATAATATATCCACTTACAGAGCAGATGTTTAGTGTCATAAAAAATGTATACCAAGAAAGTATAAATACAAGGGTACGACGGACAAACGGACGGAATTTTGCATTATAGAGTACCTTCTCTATTAAAAAGATCTTAATGTTGGTATTTTCATTATTTTGTGTTGACATTCTTATATTTAGTTTGAAATGTGTGAAGCCAACCTTCTCTACATATGACTACCTGGCCTTAATGGTAAGAAGCATCGCTACTCTATAATCTAATATATAAAACTAATAATTAGATTTCTTTGCAGTAGTTAAAAAGATATATTTGTTTAGTAAAGGTTTGGAAAACAACAAATCCACTCTTCAATTCGATATTTTTCTCTCCACATATGCTCTCTCTATCTATTTTTTTGAGCATTACTGGCGGTAGAATAACAGACCAATTAAGAAATCAAACAAAAAAATAATACGTTTATAAACATTCATAGCTTCCAAGTAAATCCCATTTTCCTTTAGTACTACGTTAGGACTGACCTACAGTCAGTTAAAGTGTGATATAGAGCAACTTCGCTTATATTTGGAATTGTATGAATAGTTTTAGAAGATCTTTTTCTTTAGATTTTGAATATTGTGGCATTTCTGTTTTCTCTTTGTTTGATTTTTATCAGGTAATTCTTTCATTAAACGAGAAATTCTTTATAAAAAGAGGCCAAGAAAATAGCTTAAAACCATCCTAGGACATTAATAAAGTTTCCCTGAAAATTACAATCAAATCGAACAACAGTTTCCGAGATCATTAGCCTAAAAAAAAACTTCTTTATGTTGCAGGATAATAGTTCAACTTGAGTCTTTAACCTTTTTAAAAAATAATAGTACAAGTTACCAAAGGCTTATTTAAACGTGAAATTAGTAAAGTACATTGATCCTCCTGATCGATGAAACTACCCTTTATCTAAAGGGTGAACAAAAAAAAATGCGTAGATTTTTAAAATCAAAATTGCGCGGCTTGTTAATAGTAGAAAAATGTTACGCATACCATTAGAACCGATAAGAAGTCTATTTTTTGGAAATATAAGAACGATTTCTCTGCTACGTATAGTTAGGGAGCTACGTGTTAAAATGTCCCAACTGACATAAAACTTGACTTGCGAGTATATAAGTAAATATTATATAGACAATAATTCTTGCAAAAAGACGTGCGTACATTTTTAAAATTCAAATTGCGCGGCTTGTGTTAATGGTAGAAAAATGTTACGCATATCGTCAGAACCGCTATGAACTGTATTTTTTTGAAATATAAGTGTGGTAATACGACACCCAGACGGACAGGCCGTTTACAGAGTTGCTTCGCTGTGACTTATGATAACAAACCCCCTGCACTAATCTTATTATATCACCATCTATCTCATGACCGCTGTTGACCCCGCAACCCAGCGGTCAAACTGGCCTGCCTAAATGTGGGGAGGGGACTCAAACATGCAACTATCACGCGTCCCTCACGCGCTTATATAACCGGGAGGCGCTGCCTCCCCTTTTTCCACCGCTGCCCCCACAGCCTGTCTACCGCCGGGAGCTAAGCCCTAGCGTCCCACACCCCCTTCAAACCTAACCATTGTTATAATCTGTTGTATATATATAGTAAACATTGCTTGTAAATATTATTCAGTTTAAATATATAATTTCTGTATGATTGAATCCTGCTTGTTTGTTTGGTAGAATAATTAAAGGCTAGGGCTCGTTGAATCCGAACTCGTTACCCCGTGGGCCGAGAACGCTCGGCTTACCAGAACTTGGTGTCAGCTGTGAGATCGAGCCGTACAGAAACTAGCCTATTCTACCTCTGATTGGACCCTTTGGCAAGTAAGGGGACAATCAGCCGCCAACTGAGAAGCCAACTGACCCGTGAGACGGCCTTTTTAGGTCGAATTTCCATCATTTTGAATGCAATATGTGGGCCTCTGGCCTACGGCAAGCAGATTTAGCCTGCTAAAAGCGCCAGTTAAGACGCTTTTTCCGTGCCGTGTAGGAGTAGCGCTAGGTGCGCAACCACGGCAATCGGATAATTTAGCTCAGACGGCTACAGAACTGAGTCTAAATTGGCAAGTGTAGCTGGGACAAGCCCCAGGACACCCAGGCCAAACCTACGAGACAGACAGCTGGGTGCTGGTCTCCTTAAGAAGGCAATGTGTGGCTGCGAAGCTTCAGCACACAAGTAAGCCCTACCACTGCGACGGATAGCAGATTTTGAGCCACAGGCACGGCAGGACGGGACATTCCCTGCCGCTGCCTCCCAGGATTCGAACCCGAGGCGCTGCAGGACGGGCCATTCCCTGCCGCCATTTTCGGGATTCGAATCAGCGGCGCTGTAGGACGGGTCATTCCCTACCGCCGTCACCCCTCTGAACCTTGCAGGACGGACATTCCCTGCTGCCAGTGCTTCCAGAATCACACCTAGAGCTCCTAGTGATAACAACACATAAGTGTGTATAAATGTCAACCAAGTGATAAAAAATAAATATAAAATTGTTGACCCAGTGATAATTAATAAGCTCTAGTGATTCGAAGCTACAGTCTAAGCCACCATGGTAAGCGATACCACCATAGCTGCGGTTCGGCCACCACCGAAGTTTCTGCCAACCCCAGCCGAACGAGAGGCCCCCTTGTCTCAAGGGCAGGACCTCCACTTCCCCTGCCATGTCAGGGTGAGGTTTCCTACTCCTGACCCTGCCCAGCATGTACAGGTTGATGCCATGATCGATTCTGGCAACCGTGTACCAGGGTCTGCTGTAATTTCTGAACACCTCATGCACGCGATGGGCGTACAACGCATGTTGATTCCGGACAACACCCAAATCCTGACTGCTAACGAGGAAGGCCAGCCCCTCCAGGTAATAGGAAAATTAAAAGAGTTATATATGGCAGTCTCACACACCCTTATACTCCATCTATACCACGTGACTGTGGTCCGGAACCTCTCACACCCTCTGAACCTAGGAGGGTATTTTCTCAAGGAGTTTGGAACTAGGCTCTGTTTCGACATGCAACCACCTTGCTTGTGGGTGCGTGGGGAGTTTATCCCACTCCGTGGCGTCCCCATTGACCGGGAGACAGCCGAGAGAGAGCTAAGTTATGAGGGGCCTCTGCCAGGCCCCCTGCCCGAGCAGCCGCGTGTGGTTGAGAAAGGCACACACTGGGTGGACGCCGAGCTGAACGCACACAAGGGAGCTAACCTGCTAGCCATGGGGTTGCCCCCAGTGCCCAAGGTGCCGAGGGAGAGCCTGCCAACAACGTTCCCTGAGATTGCCAGCCCTCCAGAACCAATCTTCTCCGCCGACACCTTTATCAACGGCCAGCCGTGTCCACCTGGCCCCCTCTACCTGGGACCTCCAGCCAGTCCACCAGCCAAGCCCGAGTCCAGACCCGTCAAGTCGCGGTCTGATGTACCCGGAGCCACACTCAACTCTCAGGCCTCAGCCTCTCCCGGCGCAGTGCCCGTCAAGTCGTGGCCGGCTGCCTCCGGAACCATGCATGGCTCCGCTACCTCAGCCTCTCCGAGCGCCGAGCCCGTCAAGTCGCGGCCGGACGCCCACGGAGCCAAGGCTGGACCCAGCACTTTGGCCTCTCCCAGCGCCGAGCCCGTCAAATCGTGGCCGGACGCCCTCGGAGCCACACCTGGCTCCGACACGTCAGCCCCTCCAGAAGCCGAGCCCGTCAAGTCGCGGCCGGTGGGTCCCGGAGCCAAAGCTGACCCCGCACCAGCCACGTATAGACTAAGCGCTGTCACTCCAACTGATGGCCAGCCACCCCAGCTCCGCACAGCCAAGCGGGTGGTCCTGCCTGGCCGCGGGGTCATGGCGGTCCCTGTTGAGCTAGTAGGCCATCGCACCAAGGATGCCATCCAACTAGCTGCCCCAGAACAGAGGTTTGGGGAGGATCTTGTTATCCCAGAGGGCCTGTATGCCCACAGGCCTGGCTCCGCCACTGTGTTTAGAGTACTTGTGGTAAATGAAGGGGAGATGCCCCTCTTGCTGGATGCTGGCCTCCCAGTGCACACTGGTCCGGAGGGGTCAACAATTCAATTTTTCCTACCCATCAATTTAGACAAAAGTTGACCTGCCAGCCTTCAAAGACATCCTGGGCCACCTATATTTTAAATATCAACCCATGTTGATAATATGTTTTTTGAAATAATTTGGGGCCAAAGCTGCAGAACTCTAAAATCTAAGAACGTATTATTGACATTGTTAAATTGGCTATACTTGCTTAAATCTGATAAAATCAAATATCCGCATGTTGGAAATTGTCCAACTAAAATAAGTCCTATATAAGTTCAAAAATTATTTATAACACAAAAAATGGTACAAAATGCAAAAATGTGGTTTTTTTTCTTAGTTTTTAAGATATGGGTAGGTTTGGCAAAATTTTCTTATTGAGTCCTCTGTATGCTTTTCACATGTTTATTAAAGAGAATTTGTTGGTATTGCAATTAGCTTCATATTTCACGATATATATGGCATCCGGTTTTGTTCGTTTTTTGCATTATCTTAAAAACTAATAGATCGATTAAATTTCATCGATGTTGTAATTTAGAATTATTCCGACGCACGTAGAGGGAGGAAGGATCTATTTTTGCGGAGTAATATCTAATAAACAAAATGAAAACATACGAAATAGCTAAATAGTATAAAAATCTGTTATATTTCATGTAGGTTAGTTAAAATAAATTTTTAAATGTCAATTTTATTGTTTTATATTCATATAATTGATATTATTCTTTCAGCCTACTCTTTATGTCTTCGTAAGTCTGTCTGCTACGCTATGCGAGTACTTGTGTGTGTGTGTGTGTGTGTGTGTGTGTACTTAGACTGAGGTTATACAATACATAGTAATAACCGAAAATACATACACAATTAAATTCAAAACATAAACGATTAACAAACGCATTCATTGGCGCGCTATAGCCTGTAATACAGGATTAACAATTGATTAAAATGATTTTTAAATGGATTAAATCAAGACAATTTAGATAAAATAATCAAGATATTAAAAATTAAAAACGCGCAAATTTGAAATTTGCAGCTAGTGAAAAACTGGTTGTACTTACAAAAATTTTTACTTCACATGATATTTAGCCAATGCAATTGTCTACAAAAAAGTATTTCAGAGTCTTCTTGATTTGACAACTCCTTCCCGCCCTAAATGTCCAATAAAACATCGGGAACGGCAAAATCAGACTTTAAAAGTCATTTTAACGGTCTTTGACCTTCGAGGTCATGTATTTTTTTTTTCATAAATGGACTCCCTGACCCATAAAACCCCTAATTTGCTGTATTGGGCATTAAAATCGGCCAAAATACGGCTAAAAACGAATTGTTGACCCAAATCTCCGTTTTCGGACCAGTGTGCAGTGGCTGGGGAGCTGGTCAAACCTGACATTCTAGAGGTCTCTGATACGCCTCCCCCGCGTCTCCACTCGTTCCAAGAACCTGCTGAGCCTCCAGAAATGCAGGAGTTGTGGGAGGCCCTGGAGATGGAAGACAATGAGTTCCTACGCAAGGACCCCTTGCTCAAGAAGGAGGTCTGGACTATGTTGTCAGAATACAGAGACGTCTTCTCCAATTCTACCCCCGGCTGCACAGATGTGGTTGAGTTGCAGCTGCGCCTCAAGCCAGGGACCCAGCCGATCCGCCAGAGATTTAGGGATCTGAACCCGCGGCAAGAGGCTGAACTGGAGAAACAACTGGACACCTGGCTACAGGAGGGAGTTATAGAGCCGTCAGACTCCGCCTGGAGCAGCCCCCTGGTGCCCATCAAGAAGAAGGACGGGAGCACCCGCTGGGCCGTCGACTACAGAGCCCTCAACAAGTGCCTGGAATTGGACAGCTACCCCCTGCCTAGGATCCAGCAGTTGGTAGAACGAGCTGGCGGGCACCGTGTCTACAGTGCTTTAGACGCGGTGGCTGCATACTACACCATCCGTGTGTCCGAGGACAGCCGGCCCTGCACCGCCTTCACCACCCCCAGGGGCTTGTATCAATGGAAAAGGATGCCCTTTGGCCTGGCTACGGCACCGTCTGTCTATTCCAGGTTTATTGCAGGGGTCCTAAACCCACTAGGCACAGCCAACCTCCAGTCATACCTTGACGACGTCCTGACCTTCCACCAGGATACCTGGGCCCACCTGGCCAGGCTCCGAGAGGTCTTGGAAGCCCACCGCAGGGGAGGGATCCGCCTCAAGCCAGCCAAGACCAAGCTGTTCCGATCCAAGGTGGATTATCTGGGCCACACCCTCAGCCGTGAGGGGATAGCCATGCAGGAGGACTATATTGACCGTATCCTGGACTGGCCAGCCCCCAGCACCCCCAAGGATTTGCTGGCGCTGCTGGGGTTCTTTGGATACTACCGCCTGTTCATCCCAGAGTATGCAGACCTCACCTACGAGATGAATCGGCAGAAGACAGCCAAGACCCTAACCTGGACGCCTGAGATGGAAGCCCAGCTGCTGCAACTCAAGGACAAGTTCCGCAAGGCCCCCATCCGAGCGCCGCCCAGGTTTGATTTGCCAGCGGTGTTCCAGCTCACCACAGACTTCAGCAGCCGCGCCATCTCTGCCATACTGAGTCAATGCCAGGATGGCAAGGAGAGGCTGATTGCCGCCGTGGGGCGCAAGACAACCGACCCTGAGACGCGCTACCCGTCCTGGAAGGGAGAGATGGCCGCCATTATGTATGGGATCCGAAAATTCCACGGCATCTTGTCCTACCGCAGCTTCCAGATCAACACTGATTCCTCAGCCTTGCTACAGATGAAATCACTGAACACATCCACAGGGATGGTGGCCCGCTGGCAGGAGGAGCTAGCGGCCTTAGACTTTACCGTCTGCCACCGGCCTGGCACCCAGAATACCAACGCCGACGCCCTCAGCCGCCGGGAAGATGCCAACATGCCAACGGCTAGCGCCGAAGAATTAGCAGAGCAGGCTGAGTATATCCACAACCTTTGCCAGCTAGGGGAGTCCGCAGCTAGCCGGCCCCCTGCCGCCCGACTGGATCCAGCTAGAGTATTGGAGGCTCAGACACAGGACCCCCTTCTGCTCCGTGTCCGCCAATGGGTGGCTGATGGCAAAGCCCCAACTAAGGCTGAGATGCGTGGCAAGGAACGAGACGAGCAGCAGTATGCCAGCCGCTTCCCAGCCCTGGGGCTTGACGAGCATGGCTGCCTCACCACCACTGACCAGACCCTGACAGGGGAGAGGACAAGATACCTGCTGCCTTCGGCCCTCCAGCAGGACGCGTTCTTTCTAGCCCATGGGACCCCCATGGCTGGGCACTTTGGGATGGACGCGACTATCGCCCGCGTTGCCATGCACTTCTGGTGGCCCAACCTGGCCCGTGACATCCGTCTGATGGTACAGACTTGCCCTGAGTGTGTCCAGAAGGTTACCAAGGAGAGACTGAAGCAAGGGATCCACGTGCCCTCCCGCCAGGGGTATCCACAGCAAGTCCTATTCATTGACCTGGTGGGGCCACTGCCAGAGACCCCAGCTGGGAACCGCTATATCCTCACCTGCCAAGATGGGTTCAGCCGGTTTGTCAGCCTCTACGCCATCCCCAACAAGCGCACTCTCACGGTGGCTGAGACCCTGTTGCACCGCCACCTGGCCACGTTCGGATGCCCCCTGAAGATCCATTCCGACAATGGAATGGAATTCACCCGCCAGGTATTCCAGGAACTGGCCTCCAGACTTGAGATTGGCCTGACACATCCACCACCCTACAACCCGCAGTCCAACCGAGTGGAGAGGTTTCATAGGACGCTCAACACAGGCATGCGCCTGTTCCTAGACAGAGACGATAACAACTGGGAGCCCCACCTGCCTGCCATCGCCTTCGCATACAACACCAAGGCCTGCAGATCCACTGGCGTGACCCCGTTCCTGGCCTTCTTTGGGAGAGAGGCCAAACTTCCGGTGGACATGGTACTACGGCTGCCAGAGACCGAATATGCTTCAGTTCCAGCCAACGTCCAAGCTCTCTTGCAGCGCTACTATGCAGTGTATGATGCCATCCAGCAGAAGGAGGAGGGAGCCATCCGGAGGAGCGCGGCAGCTTACGAAGGCACGGCCAAGTATGAGGTTGGAGACTTGGTCTGGTACCTGGCCCCCCGCCTGGTGCCAGGGAAGGCAGCCAAGATTACCAAGAGATGGACTGGCCCCTGGAAAGTAGTGAGGCAAGCTACAGAAGTCCATTATGTCATCAAACCTGCCTCTCCAGTAGCCAGGATCTCAGAAGTTACCGCGCATGTAGGCCGACTGCGCAAATACACTGGAGATGTGACTGCCCACCAGATCCCAGCAGATATCCAAGTTGATATGGACGGCGACGAGGATGCCACCGAGCTGCCAGTTGGAGCGGCGGCGCCCGCAGCTAGCGACCCAGGACAGCTCCCAGTGCACCAGCCAGCCGCAGCCGCCCCACAGCCTAGCGGCCAGGATCGTGACCCAGTAGAGGAGAACCTGCAGGAGCAGCCCAACGAACCACCGCCGCCGCCGCCCGCTCCAGAGCCACCCAGAGATGCCATCTGGAATCCTGACGCGGACATGGAGAACCTGCCAGCCAGCAGCGAGCCTGTAGGAGAAGAACCAGCCACTGCGATGGAAGAGGCCGCCCCAGAAGACGAAGCTGAAACCATGTGCCCCCTGTTGATGACAGCCATCCCCATCCGGGTAGGAGCTAGGAGACCAAGCAACCTGAATCAAGCAGGCGCCCCCATGGAGTTCTATGCGCCCTTTGCCATCGTCATTCCCCCCTTAGGAACCACCAGAGTCCGCCTAGGCCTCCGTGTCCAGTTACCAGCCGAGGCAGAGCTAATCCTGCAGACGAGGCAAAATTTCCAGCGGCGGGGCTTGGCCGTCGCCAACCCACGCCTAGAAGCCAACCAGGAGCTGACAATGCTGATATCCAACCACAGTCAGACCGAGCAACGAGTGTCCCAGGGAGCCTGTGTAGCCCGAGCTGTCCTCCATCGAGCTGTGCCCCAAGAACTGCCTGTCCAGCGCAGGCATAGGCTGTCGTATCCCCAGGTTCAAGGCCTGGTGGCTCAGGAGCCACGCAACCCTTGAAGGGGAGGTTGTGGTAATACGACACCCAGACGGACAGGCCGTTTACAGAGTTGCTTCGCTGTGACTTATGATAACAAACCCCCTGCACTAATCTTATTATATCACCATCTATCTCATGACCGCTGTTGACCCCGCAACCCAGCGGTCAAACTGGCCTGCCTAAATGTGGGGAGGGGACTCAAACATGCAACTATCACGCGTCCCTCACGCGCTTATATAACCGGGAGGCGCTGCCTCCCCTTTTTCCACCGCTGCCCCCACAGCCTGTCTACTGCCGGGAGCTAAGCCCTAGCGTCCCACACCCCCTTCAAACCTAACCATTGTTATAATCTGTTGTATATATATAGTAAACATTGCTTGTAAATATTATTCAGTTTAAATATATAATTTCTGTATGATTGAATCCTGCTTGTTTGTTTGGTAGAATAATTAAAGGCTAGGGCTCGTTGAATCCGAACTCGTTACCCCGTGGGCCGAGAATGCTCGGCTTACCAGATAAGAACGGTTCCTGTGCTACAAATAATCTAGGAGCTAGGTGGTAAAATGTCCCAAAATTTACTTGCAAGTCAAGTTTTAAGTCAGTTGGGACATTTTAACATGTAGCTCCCTAACTATACGTACCAGAGGAATCGTTCTTATATTTCCAAAAAAGAGACTTCTTGTCGGTTCTAATGGTATGCGTAACATTTTTCTACTATTAACACAAGCCGCGCAATTTGAATTTTAAAAATCTACGCATTTTTTTTGCTCACCCTTTATGTAGATTAGAATTAATTGTGGAAAGGTTTGGACACCGATACTTTTTGTACGACCAATCATAAATAAACCCAATCGCTAATAATCCAGCGTTTGGTAGAACGTGTTTTTAAGATTACATTTTTTTTATAAAATTGTTTTCAGTTTTGTTAATGTTAGTTTGGCTTCTCATGATCATCATCATCGCCATTTATCTCCTCTTTCCAGAGCATAGGCCACGCACAATGGTTCTCCATTTATCTTTGAATTGTGTCTTTAGTCTTACCTCTCTTCTTTGATCCATGAGATCAATGGATCTTTGAGTGATCCACAGCTTTTGGTTAGCCTTTTTGAAACCTAATTTTTCTTGGCCAGTATCATTATAAACTTTTTTGATACCTTGCCAAATATCTTCCACTCCATCTTCCTCTTGAAGAGTCAGCAACTCAAATCTATTCTTTAGAGTGAGCTTAAACTCTTGTAACTTTACAGAGTTTTGGAGGGTTGTTAAATTATATTTCTTCCTGGGGTTAGGCTTTGTGTTCTGCTTTTTAAATCTAAGCCGAACTTTAGAAGATAGAAGATAATGGTCTGAATTAACATCAGGTCCTCTTTCAACCCTGACATCAAGGAGAGAACCTTTAAAGCGTCTAGATATACGTATGTGGTCTATCTGGTTAAAGGTTCTTTGATCTGGTGATCTCCAGGTGGCAGTATGAATCTTTTTGTGTTTAAAGATGGTTTCACCAATGACAAGTTTGTTTTCAGTACAAAAACTTACAAGTCTATCACCATTGTCATTTTCCTTGCCATTACTTAAGCCTAGGCCATATCTGCCCATGACTTCTTCTAATTCTCATTATTACTCCCCACTTGAGCATTGAAATCTCCTAGGAGCATGGTCAGATCCTTTTCTTAATGACCATTTTTAAATACAGAGTCAAGCTGGTCATAAAATTCGTTTTTGACCTCTGTATCTGCTTGTTCTGTAGGAGCATATGCTACTATAATTCTCAGTTTGATGTTTTTAACTGAGGATTTGAAATAAGCCTCCATAATTCTAGGACCATGGGGTTGCCAACTGATCATGGCCTGCTCTGCTTGCTTGGTCAGCATAAGAGCCACCCCTTGATTATGGCCTAGATCCTCATTCATATGACCTGAGTATAGTATTTTCAAGCCAGAATGATGTTTAAATGTGGTAATACGGCAGCAGACGGACGGGTAGTTTACAGAGTTGCTACGCAGTGGCTTATCAAGTCAAGCCTTCTGCACTAATCCTATTATATCACCATTCACCTCATGACCGCAGATGACCCCGTCGCGCAGCGGTCAGATTGGACTGGCTAAATAGGGGAGGGGCACAGACATTTAGCAACCCCGCGCCCCTCAGGCAACTATACAACCGGGAGATGGTGCTTTCCCTTTTACTACAGCTTACCCCACAGATGTCTACCGCCGCGGGCTACGCCCTTGTCTCCCACACCCCCTTCAAACCTAACTTATTGTTATAATCTATTTTGTATATATATAGTAACCACCCATTGTAAATGTATTCAGTTAAATATAATTTCTGTATGAGTAAATCCTGCTAGTTTGTTTTGGTAGAATACTTCAAGGCTAGGGGCTCGTTGGATTCGAACTCGCAACCGGTGAGCTGAAACGCTTCGGCTTACCACAACTTGGTGTCAGCGTGTTTCAATCGAGCCCTGCAGAAACTAGCCAATTCTACCTCTGATTGGACCCTTTTGCAAGTAAGGGGACAGTCAGCTGCCAACTGAGAAGCCAACTGACCCGCGAGACGGCCTTTTTAGGTCGATTTTCCATCATTTTGAACGCATTATGTAGGCCTCTGGCCTACGGCAAGCAGATTTAGCCTGCTAAAAGCGCCAGTTTACGGCGTTTTTCCGTACCGTGTAGGAGTAGCGCTAGGTGCGCAGCCACGGTAATCGGATAATTTAGCTAAGACGGCTACAGAACTGAGTCTAAATTGGCAAGTGTAGCTGGGACAAGCCCCAGGACACCCAGGCCAAACCTACGAGACGGACAGCTAAGTGCTGGTCTCCCTGAGAAGGCAATGTGTGGCTGCGAAGCTTCAGCACACAAGTAAGGCCTACCACTGCGACGGATAGCAGAATTTGAGCCAAAGGCACGGCAGGACAGGACATTCCCTGCCGTTACCTCCCAGGATTCGAACCCGAGGCGCTGCAGGAAGGGCCATTCCCTGCCGCCATCTTTCGGGATTCGAACCAGCGGCGCTGCAGGACAGGACATTCCCTGCCGCCGCCATCCATCGACCCTTGCAGGACGGACATTCCCTGCTGCCATTGCTTCCAGAATCACACCTAGAGCTCCTAGTGATAACTACACATAAGTGTTTATAAATGTCAACCAAGTGATAAAAAGAAATATAAAATTGTTGACCCAGTGATAATTGATAAGCTCTAGTGATTCGAAGCTACAGTATAAGCCACCACCAGCGGTCTACACACACCATGGTAAGCGATACTACCATAGCTGCGGTTCGGCCACCGCCGAAGTTTCTGCCGACCCCAGCCGAGCGGGAGGCCCCCTTGTCTCAAGGGCAGGACCTCCACTTCCCCTGCCACATCAGGGTGAGGTTCCCTACTCCTGACCCTGCCCAGCACGTACAGGTTGATGCCATGGTAGATTCTGGCAACCGTGTACCAGGGTCTGCTGTCATTTCTGAACACCTCATGCACGCAATGGGCGTGCAGCGGATGTTGGTTCCAGACAACACCCAAATCCTGACTGCTAATGAGGAAGGGCAACCCCTTCAGGTAATTGGAAAATTATATGAATTATATATGGCAGTCTCACACACTCTTATACTCCATCTGTACCACGTGACTGTGATACGGAATCTCTCACACCCTCTGAACCTAGGAGGGTACTTTCTCAAGGAGTTCGGAACTAAGCTCTGTTTCGACATGCAACCCCCCTGCTTGTGGGTGCGTGGGGAGTTTATCCCACTCCGTGGCGTCCCCATAGACCGGGAGACAGCCGAGAGAGAGTTGAGTTACGAGGGGCCTCTGCCAGGCCCACTGCCAGAGCAGCCGCATGTAGTCGAGAAAGGCACGCACTGGGTGGATGCTGCGCTGAACGCCCACAGGGGGACCAACCTGCTAGCCATGGGATTGCCCCCAGTACCCAAGGTGCCTCTGGAGAGCCTGCCAACGACGTTTCCCAAGATTTCCAGCCCTCCAGAGCCTATCTTCTCCGCCGACACCTTTATCAACTGCCAGCCGTGTCCACCTGGCCCCCTCTACCTGGGGCCCCCAGCAATCCAACCGGCCAAGTCCGAGCCCAGGCCCGTCAAGTCGCGGTCTGATGCACTCGGAGCCGCGCCCAGCCCCCAGGAATCAGCCTCTCCCGGCGCCGTGCCCGTCAAGTCGTGGCCGGACGCCCTCGAAGCCACGCATGGCTCCGATGCCTCAGCCTCTCCCAGCGCCGAGCCCGTCAAGTCGCGGTCGAACGCCCACGGGCCAAGGCTGGCCCCGGCAACCCGGCCTCTCCTAGCGCCGAGCCCGTCAAATCGTGGCCGAGCGCCCTCGGAGCCACGCATGGCTCCGACACCTCAGCCCCTCCCGGCGCCGAGCCCGTCAAATCGCGGCCGGTGGCTCCCGGAGCCGAAGCTGACCCAGTGCCAGCCACTTACAGGCTAAGTGCTGTCACTCCAACCAATGGCCAACCACCCCAACTCCGTACGGCCAAGAGGGTGGTCTTGCCTGGCCGCGGTGTCATGGCTGTCCCTGTTGAGCTAGTGGGACACCGCACCAAGGATGCCATCCAGCTATCTGCCCCAGAACAGAGGTTTGGGGAGTATCTTGTCATACCAGAAGGCCTGTATGCGCACAGGCCTGGCTCCGCCAGCGTGTTCCGAGTGCTGGTGGTAAATGAGGGGGAGATGCCTCTCCTGCTGAACGCCGGCCTCCCCGTGGCTGGGGAGCTGGTAAAGCCCGACATTCTGGAGGTCTCCGACAAGCCTCCCCCTCGCATCCATTCGTTCCAAGAGCCTGTTTAGCCCCCAGATATGCAGCAGCTGTGGGCAGCCCTTGAGATGGAGGAGAACGAATTTCTGCGCAAGGACCCCCTGCTCAAGAAGGAGGTCTGGACCCTGCTGTCAGAGTACAGGGATGTCTTCTCAAACTCTACCCCCGGCTGCACTGATGTAGTAGAGTTACAGCTGCGCCTCAAGCCAGGGACCCAGCCGATCCGCCAGAGATTTCGGGATCTGAACCCGCGGCAGGAGGCTGAGCTGGAAAAACAACTGGACACATGGTTGCAAGAAGGAGTCATAGAGCCTTCGGACTCAGCCTGGAGCAGCCCCCTGGTGCCTATCAAGAAGAAGGACGGGAGCACCCGCTGGGCCGTCGACTACAGGGCCCTCAACAAGTGTCTTGAGCTGGACAGCTACCCCTTGCCCAGGATCCAGCAGCTGGTAGAACGAGCTGGGGGACACCGCGTCTACAGTGCCTTAGACGCGGTGGCTGCGTACTACACCATCCGAGTGTCCGAGGACAGCCGGCCCTGCACCGCCTTCACCACCCCCAGAGGCTTGTACCAATGGAAAAGGATGCCCTTTGGCCTAGCTACCGCACCATCTGTCTACTCCAGATTTATTGCAGGGGTCCTGAACCCATTGGGCACGGCCAACCTCCAGTCATATCTTGATGACGTCCTGACCTTTCACCAAGACACCTGGGCCCACCTGGCTAGGCTCCGGGAAGTCTTGGAAGCCCACCGCAGGGGAGGAATCCGCCTCAAGCCAGCCAAGACCAAGCTGTTCCGAGCCAAAGTAGACTATCTGGGCCACACCCTCAGCAGTGAGGGGATAGCCATGCAAGAGGATTATATTGACCGCATCCTTGACTGGCCGGCCCCCATCACCCCCAAGGACCTGCTGGCGCTCCTGGGGTTCTTTGGCTACTACCGCTTGTTCATCCCCGAGTATGCCGACCTCACCTACGAGATGAATCGGCAGAAAACGGCCAAGACACTGACCTGCACAGCCGAGATGGAAGCACAGCTGGTACAGCTCAAGGACAAGTTTCGCCAAGCCCCCATCCGAGCGCCACCCAGGTTTGACTTACCAGCCGTGTTCCAGCTCACCACAGATTTCAGCAGCCGTGCCATCTCTGCCATACTCAGCCAATGCCAGGACGGCAAGGAGAGGCTCATTGCCGCCGTGGGGCGCAAGACAACCGACCCCGAGACTCGCTACCCGTCCTGGAAGGGAGAGATGGCCGCCATCATGTATGGAATTCGGAAATTTCACGGCATCTTGTCCTACCGTAGTTTCCAGATCAACACTGATTCCTCAGCCTTGCTACAGATGAAGTCACTGAACACATCCACAGGGATGGTGGCCCGCTGGCAGGAGGAGCTAGCGGCCCTAGATTTCACTGTCTGCCATCGTCCTGGCACCCAGAACACCAATGCTGACGCCCTCAGCCGCCGGGAGGATGATAATATGCCGACAGCCACCGCCGAAGAATTAGCAGAACAGGCTGAATACCTCCACACCCTTTGCCAGCTAGGGGAGCCCGCAGCTGGCAGACCCTCCGCAGCATGGCTGGATCCGGCCCGAGTCTTAGAAGCACAGACCCAGGATCCCCTCCTGCTCCGTGTCCGCCAGTGGGTGGCCGACGGAAAGGCCCCAACTAAGGCTGAGCTACGAGGCAAGGACCGGAACGAGCAGCAGTATGCCAGCCGCTTCGCAGCCCTGGGACTCGATGAGCATGGCTGCCTCACCACCACCGACCAGACCCTGACAGGGGAGAGGACAAGATACCTGCTGCCTTCGGCCCTCCAGCAGGACGCGTTTTTCCTGGCCCATGGAGCCCCCATGGCTGGGCACTTTGGGATGGATGCCACTATTGCCCGCGTCGCCATGCATTTCTGGTGGCCCAACCTGTCCCGTGACGTCCGCCTGATGGTTCAGACTTGCCCTGAGTGTGTACAGAAGGTCACCAAGGAGAGGCTGAAGTTAGGAATACACGTGCCCTCCCGACAGGGGTATCCACAGCAAGTCCTGTTCATTGACCTGGTGGGGCCCCTACCAGAGACGCCAGCCGGGAACCGCTACATCCTCACCTGTCAGGATGGGTTCAGCCGGTTTGTCAGCCTCTACGCCATCCCCAACAAGCACACTCTCACGGTGGCTGAAACCCTACTGCACCACCACCTGGCCACGTTCGGATGTCCCCTGAAGATCCACTCCGACAATGGGATGGAGTTCACTGGCCAGGTATTCAAGGAACTGGCCTCCAAGCTTGAGATTGGCCTGACACATCCACCGCCCTACAACCCGCAGTCCAACCGGGTGGAGAGGTTCCATCGGACGCTCAACACAGGCATGTGGCTGTTCCTGGATAGAGATGACAACAACTGGGAGCCACACTTGCCTGCCATCGCCTTCGCCTACAATACCAAGGCCTGCAGATCCACGGGTGTGACCCCTTTCCTGGCCTACTTTGGGAGAGAGGCCAAGCTTCCGGTGGACTTGGTACTCCGGCTGCCAGACACTGAATATGCCTCAGTCCCAGCCAACGTCCAAGCCCTCCTGCAACGATACCACGCCGTGTACGACGCAATCCAGCAGCGAGAGGAGGGAACCATCCGAAGGAGCGCAGCCGCTTACGAAGGCACGGCCAAGTACGAAGTTGGAGACCTGGTCTGGTATCTGGCCCCCCGCCTGGTGCCAGGGAAGTCAGCCAAGATTACCAAGAGGTGGACTGGCCCTTGGAAGGTAGTGAGACGGGCCACGGACGTCCATTACGTCATCAAACCTGCCTCTCCAACAGCCAAGATCTCGGAAATCACCGCGCATGTCGGCCGACTGCGCAAATACACAGGAGATGTCACTGCCCAGCAGATTCCAACAGACATCCAAGGCGACCTGGACGGCAACGAGGACGCCACTGAGCTGCCAGCCGGAGCTGCGGTGTTGCCAGCTAGTGAACCAGGACAGTTTCCAGTGTACCAGCCGGCAGCCGCCGCCCCACAGCCTAGCGGCCAGGATCGTGACCCGGTAGAAGAGAACCTGCAGCACCAACCCAACGAACCACCGCTGACGCCGCCAGCCCCAGAACCGCCTAGGGATGCAGTCTGGAACCCTGATGCTGACATGGAGCCCCTGCCTGCCAGCAGCGAGCCTACAGGAGAAGAAGCGGCCACTGAGATGGAAGTGGCGGCCCCAGAGGGTGAAGCTGAAGCGATGTGTCCCCTACAGATGACAGCCGTCCCCATCCGAGTGGGAGCTAAGAGGCCGAGCAACCTGGACAAGGCAGGCGCCCCCATGAAATTCTACGCGTCTTCTTCCATCGTTGTTCCCCCCTTGGGAGCCTCTAGAGTGAGCCTAGGCCTCCGTGTTCAGTTACCAGCCGAGACAGAGCTAGTCCTGCAAACAAGGCCAAACTTCCAACGACGGAGCCTGGCTGTCGCCAACCCGCAGCTGGAAGCCAACCGGGAGTTGACAATGCTGATATCCAACCACAGTCAGACCGAGCAGCGAGTGTCCCGCGGAGCCTGTATAGCCAGGGCTGTCCTGCACCGAGCTGTGCCCCAGGAAGATGTTGTCGTTCGCAGACAGAGGCTGCCGTATCCCCAGGTTCAAGGCCTGGTGGCTCGGGAGCCCCGCAGCCCTTGAAGGGGAGGTTGTGGTAATACGGCAGCAGACGGACGGGTAGTTTACAGAGTTGCTACGCAGTGGCTTATCAAGTCAAGCCTTCTGCACTAATCCTATTATATCACCATTCACCTCATGACCACAGATGACCCCGTCGCGCAGCGGTCAGATTGGACTGGCTAAATAGGGGAGGGGCACAGACACTTAGCAACCCCGCGCCCCTCAGGCAACTATACAACCGGGAGATGGTGCCTTCCCTTTTACTACAGCTTACCCCACAGATGTCTACCGCCGCGGGCTACGCCCTTGTCTCCCACACCCCCTTCAAACCTAACTTATTGTTATAATCTATTTTGTATATATATAGTAACCACCCATTGTAAATGTATTCAGTTAAATATAATTTCTGTATGAGTAAATCCTGCTAGTTTGTTTTGGTAGAATACTTCAAGGCTAGGGGCTCGTTGGATTCGAACTCGCAACCGGTGAGCTGAAACGCTTCGGCTTACCACATAAGCAGGTTTTTTCTAGGGAAGGATTGTTAGCCCCAACCAAACCCCCTGGACTGGGGGAAGTGACCAGAATTCAGTCCGGCATCTACCCTGGGACCTTTCCAGCACAGTAGGACTCTTCTGGTGTATCTCCTAGGGTCATTGATGCACGGTGCAGGATGGACGGTGTGCACGTACCTGGTCTCCCATCCATTCTCATGATGCAACATATCATATTTTAGTTCTGTTAATGTTAGTTTGGCTTCTCATGATGCAACATATCATATTTTTAGTTCTGTTAATGTTAGTTTGGCTCCTCATAATGCAACTTATCATATTTTTAGTTCTGTTAATGTTAGTTTGGCTCCTCATGATACAACATATCATATTTTTAGTTCTGTTAATGTTAGTTTGGCTCCTCACGATGCAACATATCATATTTTTAGTTCTGTTAATGTTAGTTTGGCTCCTCATGATGCAACATATCATATTTTTAGTTCTGTTAATGTTAGTTTGGCTCCACACGATGCAACATATCATATTTTTAGTTCTGTTAATGTTAGTTTGGCTCCTCATGATGCAACATATCATATTTTTAGTTCTGTTAATGTTAGTTTGGCTCCTCATAATGCAACATATCATATTTTTTAGTTCTGTTAATGTTAGTTTGGCTCCTCACGATGCAACATATCATATTTTTGGGGTAAGATCATCTTTATAATTTCTAGTAGCAAACATACTCTATACGAGTTTTTGTATGTCTGTCTTTCTATCAGTCAGTTTTAATATCCTGGCAAGTGCACTTTCTACCAGGAATTTAAAGGGACAGTCAATGGCCAATAAATTGATGTACACCCCCAATGATAAAACACAAATTACCAATTCTGCAAATTACAATTAGAATAAGAATTTTTAAAACTTTAAATTCAAATCATTAGTTTCATTTACATACCCCTTTAATTATGACTTCAAACTTATAACAAAATTATAACAAACCTGTGTTATTTTTTTTCAGGAAACAGAAATGATGGTTGGCTTTTATTCTGTTATTTTGGGTAATATTTTTATTCTAAATTTTTAATCAAAATGGATAAAGATTGAGGCAGAAACATGGTTGTCTGTCGGGTTATAAGATTTAAAATATCAGTAATTTAAAAAATATTTAAAAAACTATGTCTAGCATCGTATTATAACCAGCTTTCTACGAATATAAAAATGACAATTATAAGATTAAAACCAGTTTTTTTAGACCGTGCCTTCGGTACCTCTGGGCTAAGAAAACTGGTTTTAATCTTATAATTGTACATTCTATATCCGCGGAAAGCTGTTTATAATGCGATGCGAGAAATAACTATTACAGCATCCAATCGGTTAGCTTTGATAAGATGGACGGACAAACGTTATTATACTTTGTGCTAACAATTCTATTAAAAAAAATCTAGTTTGCGGTTTGGTTGAATTTCTAACTGCGCTAACCCTAATAATTCTTTCTTGGACTTCCCTGTCTTGTCCAAGGAGAAATAATCAAGGTAAGACGACTTTTATCAAAATTTACTTTTCAAAATACAAAGTAAGATATTTTTGATGTCTTACTATATTTATGATCTCTAAAACTGACAATTCAAAAAATTCTAATCATTTATCTGAGCTTTTTAATATTACAGCCCTATTCTGGAAAGTGTATTATTTTATTGTTTCAGCTAAAACGCGCTTTGCATTTAGTGCAAAATCTCAACCATGTCAATCTTTTTATTTTGAGGGGGGTAAATTGAGAGTTTCAAAGATTAGAATGGGATAATCTAATGCATTTTTTTTTATTTTGATGGTAAAAATAGTTTTTTTTGAGGGGTAAATAGAGGGGTTTTAAAGTTTGAGGTGATTTAAAATTCCATTTTTCCCCAACCTTCGACGTATATGCATTTCAATATCTAAAAATATTTCATTCTAATTAGATATTACCATTTGCAAACACATAACAAATTAATTATGAAGTAGCGATGATTCTCTAAAACTAAATCTTGTTGATAGGAGCTGCAAATTTTTCTGGTGAACCAAAAAAGACTCCAAAGTTGGCATTTCAGAGGTTTATTTTTATAGCAAAGCTTTTTCATAATTAGGTTTAGAATTGTCCCATTGGTATGATGATTCCTGTACCAGTAAGGCACAGTCCAACAGTTCAAGTGTAACACATTTGTAATCGTTACCAGAAAGTATAACATATTAATATTTAACTTTTTCGATTACAAATTATCAGTGGCGTGCGAAGCACTTTGTCTAGAGGGGGCATTTTGAAGATTTTGTAAAATTTTGCCCCCCCCCCCCCTAAAGCAAAGTGCCCCCCCGGGGGGCATTTTGATTATATATACTAATTTTAAATAAGGGCATTTTAAGGAGTGGGATTATTTGATTATGGGCCTTCTAGTCCTTATCCCTTCTTCCCCATCCCTATTTCCCATTTATATTCCCCATCTCTTCCCCCCCCCCCATCTATTCTCCCCCATCCCATCTCCCCACCCTGCAATGACCGAAGGGAAGGGAGCTAGAAAGCATCTTCGAAAAAAGAGTACAAAAGATAATTTAACCTCCCCCCCCCCCCTCCCCACCACAAAACATTTTTTATGGGTGGAAGGGGATGTTATAAAATCTTAGCAGGAAGGATGAATAACCCCATTAAAAAAATTTGGGGGGGTGGGAGATAAAAACACTCATTTTGGAAATAATTTACCAAAAATTAACCTAATATGTAAAACTGATTTTAAATATTTCTTTATTGTATGATAACAAGGATGACAACATCTTTGAGTAGCAAAGCACAAAAAATCATTAATAAGAATACAGACAAGTAGATTTAAAGAGCATCTGTTGAAAAAAATATATATTTTAGATAGAAAAAGTCACAAATCCTTTTTCCTGTATGTTGTGTGATGAAAGTCAAAGTAAATTACGTACTGGATGCTCGAAACAGCGAGAAATTTTTTTTTTTTTAAATCTTATAATCCACAAAAAAATTTATCGTACCATAAAAACCAAAGATATAAAGAACTATGTAAAAAATAAAAAAATTACTTGTCCTTTCAACCACAGATATATAAATAAAAGGTTAAGTTAGGTCAGGGGTTGGGCAATTGGCCCTGCAGGAGCTATAAATAGGTGAAAAGCTACTGTGAAAATACGACGAAATGCACTATAAGAGGCAATGTCACAAAAGGGACTTTACCCAAAATTTAAAAGATACAAAAATAGCCAAAAACTTCCTGAAAAGCAGTCCGACCTCCATGAATTTTTAATAGTTAATTATACTCCATAATGATGGGAATGTTAACATTAAGTTTTAGCCTTCTATCTTTAATTGCAGTTGAAAAAATAAAATTTACCCCTTAGCATTACTTACTGACAGCCATATTAAATTATAGAGAAGCTAAAAAGTTATATCAACATATCCTACCCTCTTTAAATGGCACTTTAAAACTCTGTTAATTTTTGATTAAGTGGTGTTTACAATGATTTATAAGGGCAGTGCGTGAAGCGCACCTAAAAATATTTACTCCCTCTTTGAACTAAAATCAATTAAAGACAACAAGAGTGGCATATTTTATCAAGTTAGGAATATAGAGTGTAGTTAGTTTTAAGGGTTTTTAATGAAAATTGCCATAAAAAAACATGTCTTTTTGTAAGGGTATGAACACAAAAAAAATGATAAACTTATCCTGAAAATAATATGACATCATAAATAGTTATTCATTTAGACAGACATACAGTGTTGAGAAAAAGGCTTAGATAAATATCAACGATGTTTCTTTTTTATATAAAATAACTTTTTGATTAAATATTTGTTGTTTACACCAGTTTTTATAGAAATAAAAACAAAATATACAATGTGATAAAAAGCAGAAACCATTTGGAAGGGCGCGAAGCGCAAATTTTTTTCTTCAAATATGCAGGGAGGGAGGGGTTTTTGGGCTATTTATTACACTAGTCCCCAATATTTCATATAAAATTTTCTTATTCGTTGGCTTAACAACTTTGGGGACTTTAATGGAATTTTGATTGGTTGGTTAATTAAGTCGAGTTTCCATACATTTCATCCACCAATTGTAATCTATATAAGGGGTAATTTTGTGTATCATCATTGGAGATGTAAAAAATTTCTTTGGTAAAAAGTTTATATTATACAAAATAAAATACTTCCTATTACCTGGTTTGTTATGTTCAGTGAAAAAAGATTATAACCTAATTTCTACACTAATTAAAAAATTTGGTAAGGTTAAACGAATAGTAACTGTCTGTTTGGTGCGAAGCGCTAAATTTTTTTTTTTTGATTATTTCTTGATCTTTTTTTTTGGAAACTGGGATAGTTTTGCTTTTTTGTAGGGTAGGGGGCAAAAAGGGGCATTTTTGTTGACCAGGGGGGGGGGACAAAATGGGGCATTTTTGTTGACCAGGGGGGGGGGCAAAATGGGACATTTTTCAACATTTAGGGGGGGGGGGCGTTTTGATCGCTAGGGGGGGGGGGGGCGATTGCCCCAAATGCCCCCTTCGGTTCGCACGCCACTGCAAATTATACTATAACAGATAATAATCTATTCACCTGATTTTGGAATAATAGTTTTTAGGATAACAAGGTAAAATGTTTTATGCTAACCATCTCTATAATCAATTCCTAAAAATATAAGTATATCCCTAGACAGTATCCTGAATTTAAGCAATATTGCAACAAATTCAAATACAATATTGTTTAGACTTAGAAATTTGTTGTTCATTAATGATATGCAAATTTTATTTCGCCTATAAGTAACAAAAGTTTTCAGGAATGATTTTTATCAATATCCATATATAAAAGTATTAGGATGTCTGTCTATCCCTGTGTGGGTGTCTGTAACATAGGATTTTATTAACCGCTGAACCGATATGGTTTTACTTTACAATGTAGCTTTTCATAGGTAATAGAAAGGTTTATTATAACTATTTTGGGAGAGGTTCCCACCACCCTCCCAAGAAAAATCTTTTAAAAGTAAAATTGAAAATTAAAGGAGGTAGACTTACACACCCCAGCCCCACCTCAAGTGCCGCTAGAGGCATCAATTGGCTACGCCGCTAGTTTTTATATACCTTAACAAAAAACTAAAAATATTTGTTTTAGAAAGAAAGAGGAGAAAATAGAAAAAGTTATCGACAGCGAATAACCAATCACAAATATCATATAAACAGTATGGCTTTGAAACCGATTAATATCCGCAAGATTATAACTGGTTTTCAGCCACATTGAAAAATCATGTATAGCATCGTATTTTAGACAATTTTCAACGAGTATTAAAACAAAAATCATAATATAGATACCAGTCTTAAAATGTTTTATTTTAATATCTGCGAAAAGTTGTCAATAATGTGATGCGATAAATAACTATTACATATTACTTTTTTGTTTGTTTGTTTGTATAATTTTAAAAAAAGAAACACAATAACAATTTAATTTTTATTTGACTAGATAGATAGATAATAAACAACACGAGGTAACATAAAATAATAATAACCAGTAGCGTAGCAATGTCAAACTAACAGTATTTTTAAAGGAAAATATGATAGTTAATTTCTGAGAGGTTTTGAAAACAAAATATATAATATGAATTCTTGTCCTTTCCACCCAACAAACAACCAACCCTTTGATTTCACAACCTTTGTCTAAATTTGCATGGTTATGATTAGCACCTGTTCAAGCATTCTATTTACACTTATTTTTAAATTTCATGCACCTGACATAGCAGCAATGTTTACAATTTTTTTAAACGTCTCTAGTATGACGCAGTGTGTCCCAGTTTCAAACCCGATGCCTCTTCAATTGCAAGCTGTAACATGACCAATTACGATAATGGACGGACATACCAAAGAAGTTGACTAGCTTCGCTACTTAAAAAATAGATGATAATAATTAGAATTTCAATCTGCCAGCAATCATTCCGGCCAACCCATCCACCAGGTTCTCTATGATTCCAGATTCTGAAATATAAATTATACATTAGTCCAAGAAAGGATATTAATAGCGCAGCAATAATGTTATTCCAAAATATACTATACTAGCCTCCTCAAGTGCCCCTAGAGGACTCTAGGGGCACTTGAGGAGGAGAGAGTCGAATTTAATAACCCAAATTTCTTATTTTAGATTTTTAAAAAAAAGTAAAAAAAAATTTGGGGGGGGATTTTTTATTTTTGGGGGCGTTGGGGGTGTCAGACCTCCAAGAAAATAGTTATAAACCTTCCCGGCTTACGAGAAGCTACCCTGTTAAGGAGAACCCGATCGGTTCAGCGGTTAGATCCTTCGGTACAGACACACAAACACACAGACATCCTGTTACTTTAGTATAAGGATAAGTAATTCATTATTCATTGTATTTTGACAGTGGGTAAAAAATATTGCCAAAATTACAGCAACAAACGAAATTGACAAAAACACACCTAAATATTGTCATAAATGCAATGAAAACTTTTGCTAGTTGTAGAAGTGGCAGAATTTATGTTTGTCTATCTGTACCAAAAGATCTTGCTTAACGCTGGGCTAATATATATCTTTTTTACAGAATATCTATTTTAAAAAAATCCCCTAAAATTTCTAATTTCTTGAAGAGTGTACATCAATATTGCCCTATAACAAAACTCCTAGCCCCCCCTCATCCTGGTGTTTTACGTACGTTTTCGTTTAAAAACCTAATTTTAAACAAGTGAGTTGGCCCCTAAAACGCACTTTAGAGTGCCCCTAGAGGCCTCTGTGACGTAGCCTACATTAATATAAGGGTAAAAAGAATATAATACCTGCTTGTATCAAAGATCCTGCCAGATTACCACCAGAGCTGGAACTACTTGAACTGCTGGAGGATCCAGCAAATGTTTCTAATGTTGAAGCAGCCACCTAGAAGAAAATTAGATATAGGATATATGTGGATATATTATCTGGGTAATATTTATCGTCAATTAAGGTTGCTAATATGGACCTAAGTTCTTTGATCCATTAGGAGGGTGAGGGGATTAGGTAAAGGGGATGGATTGGGTATATTGTTATTTTTGCTAGCTGCAAGTATTACTGTATTAGAGTAGACTAAAATCTAGTGCAGCATCCATATTATAATTTATCGTAAACTAGAAAAGATTAAAGATCTTAACTCAAGCCTAAATGAAAATCTATCGTAAACTTAGACTACAACTTGGATTAGTTGATTTAATTAGAAATTAATTTAAAATGTGGTGGTCACAGCAACAAATTCTAAATTACCTAGGCTAGGGGCGAAAAGCCGCTAGTAATGAATATAAAACATCTAACCTGGGGTAAGCTGGGTAGGCCAGGTAAACCAGGAAACAGAGAGGAAGCCTCGTTGGTTGCTTGTGGAATTATATTCTAAATAAAATGATTGTTTAGCCCTAGAAATATCATAGTAAATTACATTAATTTTAGTTAAGTATGTGAAGTAGACACCTCTGCTTTGAATTGCAATTTTTAAAAGAAAAAGTTTCGGCACTTTTGTACAAAGTAAAGCCCAGTAAGTCATAAAGTGGCGCCGCCTGGCATTTTATTTGTAGGGACAATCTCTCTTTTGAGGATGGTGGTACCCAGGGGCGTTCAAGCTTTTTTTTTTGGGGGGGGGTAAACATTTTTTAAGGGGGGGGTAAAATGGCGCGCGAAGCGCGCCGCAATTTTTTTTACCACCCCCAAAATTTTTACCCCGGGGGTAAAATTTGCTTGGGGGGGGGGGGGGTAATTACCCCCCCTGAAATCTGTTGGCAGGGGTAAATTTAGTTTACCCCCCCCAAAATTTACCCCCGGGGTAAAATTTTTTGGGGGGGGTAATTTAAATTTTATTAAATATATAGTATTTAAAATGCGCACGAAGCGCGCAAAAATTTTTTTTAATAAAGATTTTTTATTATTGGGGGGGGGGTATTTACCCCCCTAAAATTGTTTGGGGGGGTAAATACCCCCTCCTAAATGATTGGGGGTGCCTAGGGCACCCCCAAGATAGGGGTAAATTTTAAATGGGGGGGTAATCGCCCCATTACCCCCCCCTTGGACGCCTATGGTGGTACCCTCGCCAAAATGGTTACAAACCTCCCCAGGGCGTGTAAGAAGCTATATAGGTTTAATGGTTATCAAGATTCTTAGGTACAGACAGACAAACACAGATCCTGTTACTTTTAAATAAGAATATTTATACCTGTAGTAGACCGCCATTATTGTTATTGAGATAATTGAGCAGTTGATCTGATGAGTCAGGGCATTGACGGTATAACTAGATATATAGATAGTTAATTAGATAGATAGATAGATAGATAGATAGATAGATAAATAGATGTATAGATAGTTCAATAGATAGATAAATAGTTAGATAGATAGATAATTGAGCAGTTGATCTGATGAGTCAGGGCATTGACGGTATAACTAGATATATAGATAGTTAATTAGATAGATAGATGGTTAGATAGATAAATAGATAGATAGATAGATAGATAAATAGATGTATAGATAGTTGAATAGATAGATAAATAGATAGATAGATAGATAATTGAACAGTTGATCTGATGAATCAGGCCATTGACAGTATAACTACATATATAGATAGTTGGATAAATAGATAGATAGATATATAATTGAGCAGTTGATCTGATGAATCAGGGCATTGACGGTATAACTAGATATATAGATAGTTGAATAAATAGTTAGATAGATAGATAATTGAGCAGTTGATCTGATAAATCAGGGCATTGACGGTATAACTAGATGTATAGATAGTTGAATAGATAGATAGATAGATAAATAATTGAGCAGTTGATCTTATGAATCAGGGCATTGACGGTATAACTAGATGTATAGATAGTTGAATAGATAGATAGATAGATAAATAATTGAGCAGTTGATCTGATGAGTCAGGGCATTGACGGTATAACTAAATATATAGATAGTTGAATAGATAGATAGATAGATAGATAGATAGATAGATAGATAGATAGATAAATAGATAGATAGATAGATAGATAGATAGATAGATAGATAGATAGATAGATAGATAGATAGATAGATAGATAGATAGATAGATAGGTAGGTAGGTAGATAGATAGATAGATAGAAAGATAGAAAGATAGATAGATAGACAGATAGATAGATAGATAGATAGATAGATAGATATAAAGTTTGTAATACCTGTTTACAATTAGTTGGTGCTGCTCTATTAGCATGACCAATTATAGCTGCCCTGAAATTATAAAATATTAAAGGGTCTAAATAAAAGGGTGTGCTTATAATCAGTAAATGTAAATATTTAGTCAAGTCTGTAATGCTATTTTTAAAAGCGAAGCTTTTCTATAATTAGGGTCAGTCCGTCCGTCCGTATGTCCATTATGTCCATAACCATAATCCTGTTTCAACAAATTTACTCATAATTTTGCTTTGTCATTTATTCATACCTTTTTTAAAAGCGAAGCTTTTCTATAATTAGGATCGGCCAGTCCGTCCGTCCGTCAATCCGTCCGTCCCTAACGGATAGCTTTAGGCATGTTAGAATTGTCATATCGATTTCAAACTTTGCATGATGGTTCCTGTAGTAGTTAGGTACGATTTAGAAAGCGTAGCAACTCTAATATCGTTACCAGAATGTCCGTACGTCCATTTTAAAATCATCCGATTGATTTGATTTTTGGATTACTGATTCCTACTACAATAAGGTACAATATTATGAGCGAAGCATCTCTAATCAAGTATTAAAAATGCCAGTATGTCCTTAAACAGAATTCTGTATTTAAGAAGTTTTGAAACAAATTTACGTATAATTTTGTCAAACCTTATATTTTCATATTTTGTATATTCAGTTGGATGTTGTCATCCTTGTTTTTTGTATATCTTATTCTCTAATTTTATACCCAACTCTCCTCTTCCTTTCTTTCCCCTTTCCCATTTTTTTCTCCTCTTGCCGTCTTTTCCATTTTTATTTCTAGTGGACTAAATTAAATACTGGTTAATACGTGGTTTCCATGTTGGCGACCTACATTTATGTAAGTCTAAGAATTAATAATTTTTTCCCCTGTGATAATTACTATTCACGTAAATTCTAAATCCAAAGATTTACCTCACAAATGGATACAGACCCATATTATCTAATCCAAAGTTTTGCATCAATCTGAAATAGAGTAAAATATATAAGCAAAAGCTGCCTGATCTTTTATAGGACTTATTTATCCTTATAAATGTAACAGGATGTCTGTCTATCTATCTGTGTGTATTAAAGGATCTCGCTCACCGCTAGCGGCTAAACCGATAATTTTATCCTTTACAGTGAAGCTTCTCTTAGGTCCTATATATCTATTTTTTTAGAAAATACTTTAAAAAAAAGTGGATAAACTTACCTAATTGCTTGTCCATGTGCAGTACTTTGCCTTTTCTTCCTAAATAATATACATCCATTCAACACATTTTATCCCATTACAATAAGGGTATTTTGATCAAAATAACTCATGAATCGAATGGGTTCTCTATTTTAGGTAGTCTATATGTAGGTCCCGGGTGGTTTCAGTCTATTTTATTTTTAGATTATTAAAGTCATGAAATGGTTTTATGCTATTCCCATGTCCTTTCATACCCTTCTAATGCATAGTTACTGAATGCTAGGGGTGCAGCCGCTAGTTATTTATAGTAGAACAAAATCTGTCTGTCTGAATCTTAAGATTTCGTTAACATAACTGATTGGGCTCTACTCTTCAGGGAATATAAATACTAGTCCTACGCTGGTTTCATGCTAATATAATTTTTATAAAAACAAAAACAAAAAAGGGGTTTGAGGAACGCCCATCATACCATGGTACGACCCCGCCCCCTGAAAATAAATGACCCCCCCCCCCATTTTTACGGGTTACGAAAGCACCTTATACCTAAATGGAGATATGTCCTTAAATTCCCCCCCCCCCACCCCCTCGTATAAAAAATAATAACAGGTAAATAATGTATTACCTTGAAAGCGTTTCATCAATCTTTTGAGAAGGCTTAAAATCATCATCATCCAAATTTTCTTCCAGGCCAGCATCACTCAATTCATCTTCTTCTTCCCCAACATGGACATCAACTCTAGACTCAATATTTTCCCCATTATCCTCCCTGCCATCATCTGACCGACTTTGTGCACTTTTTCCCCATTTTCGATTGCCGGACACAAGGTTTGAAATGAGGTTTCCGGCAAAACCGCTGGCCAAATTTCCGGCAATACTGTCGGCTATCCCCTCCAGAAATCCTCCATCTGAACAAGGAAAATCATGTCCATAAATAGCGTAGAAATAGCAAGCCAATTAAGTTATCCAAAAGTAAAAACAAAGCCATTATTTATAATTTTAATTCTTAATATATATAATTAAATGCTTAAACTTCTATGTGGCTACCTTCTAACCAATATGATCTAACCTAACTTGATCTAAAGTAATGAAACAAATTAAACCCCCTTCCCCATTTTTTCATTTTAATTCAAAATTAGGGAAAGGGGTATTTATAAATGTGGTTTTGTATACTTACTGTTTTGAGTTTGTTGTGGGAATTGTTGAAATTTTTGCCCGCCGAATTGCTGTTGCCCAACAAATTGTTGCTGTGGAAACTGTTGAATTTGCTGTCCTGGAAACTGCTGAAATTGCTGTTGGTTGACAAACTGTTGCTGCTGGGGGAATTGCTGAAATTGCTGTTGAGGAAATTGTTGAAATTGCTGTTGACCTACAAAATTTGTATCAATAGATATGTTAAAAATATGAAGATGCGCCAGATTTTCATGTACTCAGATAAAGTAATTTTCGCAGTTGGCACGAGAAGAATATCACATTTCTCTTAGAATAACGTTACAGACTAATTGACGAACATACAGACAGACAAATTGAATCATAGTAAACCTTTGGGATCATGGAAAGAAAACAAAGTCCTTCCTAAATTAGGACAGAAGTCACCTTCCTAGGAAGGACATAAGTAGCCTTCCTTAAGTGAGAATTTCTTAGATGAAGGGCATAACATGCCTCCCTGAACAAAGATTTTGCAAGATTGAGGACATAAGTAGCCTCCCTTCACCTCACAAAACCTAGCTTTTTGATCCTTCACATAGCAAAATCTTGCATAAAATTGGTTTTTTGTCCATCACATAGCAAAATATTGGAAAACTTAGCTTTTCTGTCCTTCACATAGCTAATTCTTGCAAAACATAGCAAATTCTTGCAAAACATAGGAAATTCTTACAAAACATAGCAAATTCTTGCAAAACATAGCAAATTCTTACAAAACATAGCAAATTCTTAGAAAACTTAGCTTTTCTGTCCTTCACATAGCAAAATCTTTCAAAACTTAGCAAATTCTTGCAAAACATAGCAAATTCTTGCAAAACATAGCAAATTCTTGCAAAACTTAGCAAATTCTTGCAAAACATAGCAAATTCTTGCAAAACATAGCAAATTCTTGCAAAACATAGCAAATTCTTGCAAAGCATAGCAAATTCTTGGAAAACTTAGCTTTTCTGTCCTTTACATAGCTAATTCTTGCAAAACATAGCAAATTCTTACAAAACATAGCAAATTCTTGCAAAACATAGCAAATTCTAACAAAACATAGCAAATTCTTGCAAAACATAGCAAATTATTACAAAACATAGCAAATTCTTGCAAAACATAGCAAATTCTTACAAAACATAGCAAATTCTTGCAAAACATAGCAAATTCTTATAAAACATAGCAAATTCTTGCAAAACATAGCAAATTCTTGCAAAACATAGCAAATTCTTGCAAAGCATAGCAAATTCTTGCAAATTCTTGCAAAACATGGCAAATTCTTGCAAAACATAGCAAATTCTTGCAAAACATAGCAAATTCTTGCAAATTCTTGCAAAACATGGCAAATTCTTAAAAACTTAGCTTTTCTGTCCTTCACATAGCTAATTCTTGCAAAACATAGCAAATTCTTACAAAACATAGCAAATTCTTGCAAAACATTGCAATTTCTTGCAAAACATGGCAAATTCTTAGAAAACTTAGCTTTTCTGTCCTTCACATAGCAAATTCTTGCAAAACTTAGCAAATTCTTGCAAAACATAGCAAATTCTTGCAAAACATAGCAAATTCTTGCAAAACATAGCAAATTCTTGCAAAGCATAGCAAATTCTTGGAAAACTTAGCTTTTCTGTCCTTCACATAGCTAATTCTTGCAAAACATAGCAAATTCTTACAAAACATAGCAAATTCTTGCAAAACATAGCAAATTCTAACAAAACATAGCAAATTCTTGCAAAACATAGCAAATTCTTGCAAAACATAGCAAATTCTTACAAAACATAGCAAATTCTTGCAAAACATAGCAAATTCTTACAAAACATAGCAAATTCTTGCAAAACATAGCAAATTCTTGGAAAACATAGCAAATTCTTGCAAAGCATAGCAAATTCTTGGAAAACTTAGCTTTTCTGTCCTTCACATAGCTAATTCTTGCAAAACATAGCAAATTCTTACAAAACATAGCAAATTCTTGCAAAACATAGCAAATTCTAACAAAACATAGCAAATTCTTGCAAAACATAGCAAATTATTACAAAACATAGCAAATTCTTGCAAAACATAGCAAATTCTTACAAAACATAGCAAATTCTTGCAAATCATAGCAAATTCTTACAAAACATAGCAAATTCTTGCAAAACATAGCAAATTCTTGCAAAACATAGCAAATTCTTGCAAAACATAGCAAATTCTTGCAAAACATAGCAAATTCTTGGAAAACTTAGCTTTTCTGTCCTTCACATAGCTAATTCTTGCAAAACATAGCAAATTCTTACAAAACATAGCAAATTCTTGCAAAACATAGCAAATTCTTGCAAAACATGGCAAATTCTTAAAAACTTAGCTTTTCTGTCCTTCACATAGCTAATTCTTGCAAAACATAGCAAATTCTTACAAAACATAGCAAATTCTTGCAAACCATTGCAATTTCTTGCAAAACATGGCAAATTCTTAGAAAACTTAGCTTTTCTGTCCTTCACATAGCTAATTCTTGCAAAACATAGCAAATTCTTACAAAACATAGCAAATTCTTACAAAACATTGCAAATTCTTACAAAACATAGCAAATTCTTGAAAAACATAGCAAATTCTTACAAAACATAGCAAATTCTTGCAAAACATAGCAAATTCTTGCAAAACATAGCAAATTCTTGCAAAACATAGCAAATTCTTGGAAAACTTAGCTTTTCTGTCCTTCACATAGCTAATTCTTGCAAAACATAGCAAATTCTTGCAAAGCATAGCAAATTCTTGGAAAACTTAGCTTTTCTGTCCTTCACATAGCTAATTCTTGCAAAACATAGCAAATTCTTACAAAACATAGCAAATTCTTGCAAAACATTGCAATTTCTTGCAAAACATGGCAAATTCTTAGAAAACTTAGCTTTTCTGTCCTTCACATAGCTAATTCTTGCAAAACATAGCAAATTCTTACAAAACATAGCAAATTCTTGCAAAACATTGCAAATTCTTACAAAACATAGCAAATTCTTGCAAAACATAGCAAATTCTTACAAAACATAGCAAATTCTTGCAAAACATTGCAAATTCTTGCAAAACATGGCAAATTCTTAGAAAACTTAGCTTTTTTGTCCTTCACAACATAGCAAATTCTTGCAAAACATAGCAAATTCCTATAAACATAGCAAATTCTTGCAATTAGGGTCCCAAACTCAAAAACAAAATTTTCAGCGTGATCCGACCACCGGTTCTCAAGATACGGTGACCTGGTACCTTGGTACTGACGGTAAGATTTGGGAAATGGTTCAAATCCTTAGTAAATTTGGCAAAAAGTCCAAAAATTTTTTGACACTTAGAATATTTTTGACCTGGTGTCCTCTCAGTAGGTATGCTTGGTGTCACCTGGGTATTTTTTCTTCAAAAATTTGAATAAGTGTCAAAATATTTTTGGACTTAGCCAAATTTACTAAGGATTCGAACCATTTCCCAAATCTTACAGTCGGTACCAAGGACACCAGGTTACTGTATCTCAAGAACCGGTTGTCGGATCGCGCTGAAAATTTGTTTTTGAGTTGGGGACCCTAATTGCAAGAATTTGCTATGTTTATAGGAATTTGCTATGTTTTGCAAGAATTTGCTATGTTTTGTAAGAATTTGCAATATTTTGCAATAATTTGCAATGTTTTGCAATAATTTGCTATGTTTTGTAAGAATTTACTATGTTTTGCAAGAATTTGCTATGTTTTGTAAGAATTTGCTATGTTTTGCAAGAATTTGCTATGTTTTGTAAGAATTTGCTATGTTTTGTAAGAATTTGCTATGTTTTGTAAGAATTTGCTATGTTTTGTAAGAATTTGCTATGTTTTGCTAGAATTTGCTATGTTTTGTAAGAATTTGCAATGTTTTGCAAGAATTTGCTATGTTTTGAAGAATTTGCTATGTTTTGCAAGAATTTGCTTTGTTTTGCTAGAATTTGCTATGTTTTGTAAGAATTTGCAATGTTTTGCAAGAATTTGCTATGTTTTGTAAGAATTTGCTATGTTTTGCAAGAATTAGCTATGTGAAGGACAGAAAAGCTAAGTTTTGCAAGATGAAGGACATAAGCAGCCTTCCTAATGTAAGAATTTGTCAGACAAAGGACATAAGTCACCTCCCTTAAGTTAGATTTTGTTAGATGAAGGACATAAGTAACCTTCCTTAGATCAATTTCCAGTGACTTCTGTCCTAATTAGGAATGACTTTGTTTTCTTTCCATGATCCAACCTTTGCTTATAACAAATTAAATTATAGAGTAGCTTCGCTACTAAAAAAAGAATTACTAACAAAAATCAGAATAAATAGAATATAAAGTATAGATATATAATCCAGATAAATTGCTTTCTGCTATTTTGTAGCGACTTGACAATTACCTGATACTCATAACTCCAATTAAATGTCGGCACAAGGTCCAGGGGTTGGGGACATACATACCCTAACCCCCTCTGTTGTTTTACTTTAATGAACAGACAAAGTTTGTTACAGAGAAGATGTTCAATTTGTTCACATTCTACTTTTGAATACCTTGAATAAATTGCTGTTGTGGAAACTGTTGAAACTGTTGTTGGGATCCCACAGGTATAAACTGTTGTTGTCCAACAAATGGTTGTTGTTGCTGTAGAAATTGCTGTTGACCCCCGAACTGTGTTTGAAACTGGTTTTGCGGCCTCTGCTGGAAAGCCTAAACAAATATTTTATGTCACATAACTATAAAAACACTATTACAGACTATTACATAAGATTAGTTTTGATGAAATCTTATGATTCCTGTGCTGTCATGAACAAGCCTGTAAACTAGAGAACGTCAACAAATTAAAAATCCAAAGAAAAAAGGCGAAGACGCAAACTACATGCATAGAAACAAACATACATCCTACTACTTTACTGACCTCTCAATAATGCACAGTTATATGTAGATAAAATAATTGGAAATTATTTTCCAGTATAGCTTTAAAACCGATTAATATCAGCTGGATTTTAACGGGTTCTCAGCCATGATGAAAAATCATGTATAGCACCCTATTATAGACAATTTGGTTACCTGTTGAATAAATTGACTGCCAAGATTCTGGACAATTTGTCCTGCAGGGCCTAACTGCTGGTTATTACTGCCTAATTCAGCTTGTACAGCCTAAATAAGCAATAACAGTAGACAGTTTGAATCATCAAAAAAACGAAGTAGTGGGTTTCGACGTATTTTCACAGTAGCTTTTTATATGCTAATTAAGGTTAGGTTAGGTAAATGTTAATTATTGCAATTCAGGGTTGGGAAAAAGTCTCTGAGGGTTAGAGCCCCCCACAGGGCTGGAAATAGGAGAAAAACTACTGTGAAAATATGACGAAACCCACTACTTCGGTTTCTTTCCATGATCAAATATACTTCTGGATAGATATGATTAGATATCTAGAAAGTTTACATTACATATAGCTAGATAGAATATTGCAGTCTAAACATTTATAGCTAAAATGTCGTCTTAGTTAGAATATTTGAGAACTTTTAAAATGGAATTTTGGCTGATACTTTTTCCTTCCCATAATCGATTTTAACTTTAGAAGATGGCCTTTGCCACGATGCATTGCCCCCCGGAATCACGAAACTTTTTATGATTATTTGTTCGAATTAATTCATTAGTTGGTTACAAGAATATTTTTTTAGAAGGAGAGTCTAGTGAGGTGAGAAAGTCGCTAAAAAACAGCATGTGACGTCATAAAAATGAGGGATTGTCCATCTGTTTTTTAGGGGTTTTCTTTTCCACTCCTCCACTTCTCATCCCTCATTTTTATGACGTCAAAATTATTTTTGAGGGACTTTCTCAGAGTTTATGGTGAATTCTAGGGCGATATTAAACAACAGTATATGCATAATAACTCAATTTTTGTTAAATTTTTGTTGGGTTGTCTAGTTTTCTGATATAAAAAACTGAATTTATTTTTACCTGGACAATAGGGCTGTTAGGTCCTTGCAGCTGGGAAGCAAACTGAAAACAAATTAATCAAATTAGCAAAAGTTCAAATAATACATTGTCATTTACGGTTTTTTTTACAAACTTAATTATACATAGAAAATAAAACAATCTTATAAAATGTTTTGTTTTGGTATACAGAATAACAATTCCTTTGCTACGTATAGTATAGGAGCTACGTGGTAAAATTTTCCAACTTTTTCTCACATTTTTCAACATAGCTCCTAAACTACAAATAGCACAAGAATGGTGGTTAATTATTAAAAAAATTGAGTTTGTGACGATTCGAACGGCATGTATAACATTTTTCTACTATTAATACAAGCCGCGCAATTTGAATTTCTAAAATATGTTCACCAATAATGTGAATGGATTATTTCTGTTGTCCCAAATAAGTTATTGAGGATCTAGACTTTCGCTATCCTCGCAAAAAAAATAACAGGATCCGAGTCTATGTGTCTGTCAGTATGTACCGAAGGATCTCGCTGACCGATGAACCAATATGGTCCTTCTTTACAGTGTAGTTTCTCATAGGTCCTAAGATGGTTTGTAACTTTTTTTGCGATGGATAACACCCCCCTCTAAAGAGAAATCGCTATTAAACATTTTTCACATAAAAAATGTGGAAAATTCTATTTAGTTTAAGAAAATGTACTTTTAAAAACGTTCCAAAGCCTAAATTGATATTCTATATGTGTGCTTATTTTTTTAGAATTTCAAGACTTAATTCAATACATGTTCCAGATATAGAAAAAGGAGTAGGACAATGGAAGAAAACATACATTCCCCTTTCTATCCTTATATAAACGTAACAGAATTTCTGTTTTTCTGTTTGTACCAAAGGATTTTCAGTGTAGCTTCTCATAGGTCTTGGGCAGGTTTATAACTGCTTTGGAGAGGCTAGCACCTTCCTACAAACAGAAATCGCCAAAAGTTCAATCCAGGTTTAAAATTGTAATACCTCCCCCTTACAAGCTAATTTTAATAGTAATAGCAGAAAAATCATTAGCATTCTATTGTCACCCATATTCTCTCTCTCTCTCTCTCTCTCTCTCTCTTTCGTTCTCTCTCTCTCTCTCTCTCTCTCTCTCTCTCTCTCTCTCTCTCTCTCTCTCTCTCTCTCTCTCTCTCTCTTTCGTTCTCTCTCTCTATCTATTTCTCTTTATCTCTCTTTATCTCTATCCCTCCCCTCCCAAATTATGTTTCTCGTATTCATTCGAATCCGGTGGATAGGAACCGGTTCTCATCCACCGGATAGAATCGAATTATATCCAGCTTTCTACGAATATAAAAATGTACAATCATAAGATTAAAACCAGTTTCGGCACCTCGGGGCTAAAAAAAACTGGTTTTAATCTTATAATTGTACATTCTATATCCGAGGAAAGCTGTTTATAATACGATGCGAGAAATAACTGTTCTGATTTAATTAAATTAAATATGAAATAAAAATGAGAATTAGTTTCAAATTTCATCAAATCTGAAACTGAATTTTAAATAAAATTTTTAGTATATTTCTTGATACAAATTTTACATTTTTACAGTAAAACTTTTCTATATTTATGGACAGATGTAACGGACAGATCGAATCGTTAAGGCCTAATATAATTGTCCTAACGTTTGCAGTAACAAAAAAGTACAATTTAGAAAGCGAAGCAACTCTATTTTTGGCTACTTATCGTGAACAATTTAAACTTTTTAAACATTTTAAAATCATTTATATGTAAACCTTTTACATGAAATAATAATCATCAAATCTAATTTTTTATTGTTATTTGCAAATGATCTTATGTACGACTGTCGAATTTTCGAGCTTCGCTTTTATGGATGTTGACACCCTTGCCATATTGTATAACCTATTTATAGAATTTATGTAACAAGCTTACTGCAAAATTTTCTTTTTAAACGGTCCTAGGACAAACGCCGGAGTCCCTAACGTCGGAGTGGACAAACATTGGGGTGGAAACTTAACTTAACCTAACTTATTTCAAACTCTCTTATAGTTTTTTTTAATGCCTAACCCTTGTGGGGGCTTACTTGTATATTCATATCTTAACCTAACCTAACCTAACCTGTATATAAATACTTAATTAAATTAATATTTTAACACTCCTACGCTTGTCCACTCTGACGTTTGGGACTCCTGCGTTTGTCCTGGAACCTTTTTAAACAACTGTCAAATAAGGGAAATGTTTAAGTGTATATACAATTCATAAAAAGCTAATAAAACCACCCACTAATGATAAATTTTACGTGTTATAGACAGCTTTCCGCGGATATTTAAAAGAAAAATAAATATGAAGTGCCTAAGGCCCGTTTTGACAAAACTGATATCACGTTCTACCTTTTTCCCCGTTTTCAAGTTTTGCCATTTATTTACAAATTGCCAAAATATTTGAATTATTACGAAAATACGATAAATGACTATTATATTTATGATTTTCCTTATACGCTTTCTTACGAATTATTTTTGAAGTTTTAGTGTTTCAAATCAGCTTATACCAATAACGAAATTAATTCGGGAAAAAATCACGAAACCTATACGTGGTGTTCAGCTGTCGTTGGGGGGCAACACATCGTATAATTGACTACCTCTCCATTTGCCCCCCAAATATTATTTTAAATTTATTTCACTTGTTGGTTATACCTTATACCTGGTTCCAAATAGTCTATGTAAAAGATATTTGAAGATATAAACATTTCTTAAACAATATAGATAGAAAAAGATATTTTTTGTTTGTTTGAAAGACAAATAACTTTGGATGAAGATTCCTGAAGAAATATTCATAAAGGCATAAAACAATATAGACCAACAATATAGAAATTTCCTAGGCTTGCATTGGTACTAGTGTCAGGAAACCCTTATGCTAGCCACAGAAATTATCGAGATTTGGCCCATATTCGTAGGTTTAGATATTAAGGTATAAGACAATGAATGATAAATCATTATGCACCCTTAATTGTGATAAACAAAATGAACCCTTCTGTAGGTTGAAATGAGGTGTGGATAGGTTAATGGACAACTTAAGTGACAGAAAGATAGAATGTATTTATGGAACTTTGGGGACCTGGATAATATGTCCCATGTCCCCATCCTTTCTGGGTATCACCTTATGCATACCTTGGCCCAAATAGGTAAATACATGCACCTACAAATTGATATTGTATACGTGGATATATCGACAGGGGAAAATTTGTAAGGTTGCTATTATGGACTCATTTATTGGTGAGTTCATTCATCCAGAAGGAGGTAAGGGAAGGATGGGGTAAATAGGTGAATTGGGAGTATTTTTCAAGCTGCGAGTATCATTTTATTTCAGTACATGAAAATCTGGTGCAACATCCAAGTAATTATACATCTATTCGCCTACAAGAAGATTGAAATACGATGAAGTGAACTTTAATTTCCGAATGTGTACACAGTTTCCTCGGTGTTTCCTCATCCTATCTCAATATTCAATACTAGCTAAAAAAATCTTCAAACTTAAAAAAAAAATCTAAATTTGAATGTATAAACGATTTATACACAATACAATTAAAATTTTAATTTTTCAAATTTTGATTTTTAAATTTTTTTTTTAGGTGGTGGTAAATATTGAGATAGGATGAGAAAACACCGAGGAAACTGTGTACACATTCGGAAATTAAATTTCAGTTCATCTGAAATACTGATAGAAAGATATACAATGTAGGTAAACCAATATTTCTTTCAGTGAAGGCCGTAAATTAAATATTATGTAATAGAGAGGCGATTTTTTAAAGACGAAGTTACAAAATTAACTACTTTTTTTAGGTAAAGTTTTTACTTTAGTAACTATTGAAAAGTCACTGTAAAAATGTTTACTAAGATATAACTTGAAAAATTAATATGAAACAAAATTAAAGAGATTAAGTTCTAATGAAAGTGAAAGGTTTCTATACCTTGATATGTACACAGATAGCACTAAAAAATCCTGAATATAATTAGATCTTACAGTTAAAGTATTGCCTTTTTTTATATCTTGGAGGGAGGGGACAATGGGCTGTTTATTCCACTATATCCCAAAATTTTATAATATAATTTTCTTATTCATTAGATTAACAATATTCATTGAATTTTCATTGGTTGGTTCATTAAGTTGAGTGTCCAAATGTTTTAACCACTATCTGTAATCTACAAAAGTAGTAATTTTGTGTATCATGATTGGGAATGTACATCAATTTATCAGTCTTATCCCTTTAGATCCCATGTTTTATATGGGCTATCAACTTTACTTGTCCATGATAAATCTATGGCCCTAACTGTTTTATTTGGTGCATATCTTGTCCTATTTACTTTTGGGTGCAAATTCACTCAGTGTCTAGGTAAAGAGACACTCTACATTAAACAAGTTATACCATGATGGCGAGAGGGGACATTGGACTGTTTAATACATTAGCACCCAAAGTTTTATATTTACATTATATTATTCGTTAGCTTTTAAACTTTGGGTAATTTTATAACTTTGTGATTGGTTCTTTCAATAGCTATCAGTTACCAAAAGTTAAAACCAATAATTGTTTTCAACAGACGGATTAATTTTGTATTATCATTGGGTATGTAAATTAATTTATCGGCCACTGTTTTATCCCTTAAGATCTCCGAGAATTATGCAATAGGGAATAGTTATTTCTCGCATCGTATTATAAACGGCTTTCCGCGGATATAGAATGTACAATTATGAGATTAAAACTAGTTTTTTTAGCCCCGAGGTGACGAAGTCACCGGCTAAAAAAACTAGTTTTAATCTTATGATTGTACATTTCTATATTCGTAGAAAGCTGGATATAATACGATGCTAGACATAGTTTTTTCGTATGGATGAGAACCGGTTCCTATCCACCGGATTCGAATGAATACGAGAAAAAACATTACAACCTCTTTTTGATAGTAAAATTTAATTTATAATTTTAGTTTTTCGTTTAGGTAAACATATTAGCATTGTATTGTTAGTTTAGGTTATAATGGGAATAGAGTAGCACTACAGGTTTAAAGAACCGGATTTTTAATTCCTAGGTTAAAGCCACCCATTTAAAGAAAAAATAGTATTAAATTGGATAGGAAACTTCCTTTACAAAACAAGAAACAATAATTTTAGAACTAGACTTAAAAATTCAACATTTAAACAAAAAACTATGTTTGTAAAGTTGGGAGTTTCCCTTAGTGCGCCCAGGTAAGATAATATTCTCTAAGGAGATCGAATGGTTCGGTTACACAGAGAACCCATATATTCCTATTTTCAATCTAGGACAGAGATAGGCGTCAAGTTGGGGGGGTAAAGGGTTGTTTATCCACCCTCAGACTTTGAAACCCATTATTTCAACCCCTCTTTAAATAAGAAGCCAGTACGTCTATGTAGAATTAACAGACATGGATATTAGGTAATTTCAATCATATTATGTTTGGGCTAAATTTCTTATAATAAAACATTAAGGAATAAAATAGCATAAAATTATAACAAAATTAAATCTAAAAACAAAGCAGCCTAAAAACCTTCCTAGGTTCTAAGTGAAGCTTGCCGAACAAGACGAATAATTGCGATAAACAAATTAATCCTTCGGAGATGGGTTTTTGAAAGAAGAATAATGATTGATTGAACGAAGACGACAGGTCTAAAAAATTTCGAAAAAACGCGGCATTCTTCTTTCAAAAACCCATCTCTGTAGATTAGAAATTTTGGTTGAATGTTTGGAGGTTTGTCCTTCCCAATTAAGACCTTATAAAAGCATCCAAAGCTTTATTCCAACGAACAAGAGCCTTTTGGTAATTAATTTACAGTCTAATCGAATGAACTATTATGAACTTTAAAACTTAAATACAATAAACAATATTTAAACCAAATTAGTATATATGAATATTTTAATATCTATTTCTTATTTACAAGTCCCTTTAGATCATGGATATAGAATATTAAAGTTGCTGATATGGAACTAATTTATTGGTTAGTTTGTTCATCCATTAGGAGGGTAAGGGGTAAAGGGGGTGCATAGGGATTATCGTTATTTTAGCCTGCTTCGATTTTCACTTTCTTAGAGAACATAATAATCTGGTGTAACATACAAGGAATAATATATCCAGTGTATTAAGGTCACCGTTAAGTTTTTTTGCCATGTAAATCAAAGACAGATAAATCAAATAACTCTCTTTATACATTATTCATCTTCAGCTGTATGAGATATATGTTTAAGACATTTTTTGCTTCTTATTGAAAGATTTTGAAATTTTGTTTAGTTTCCCGTATTTGTATAAAAAAAATTCTCACTTAACTTTTCATGCTTCTTGGACAGAACTCTTTTTTATCCTATAACATAAAGTAGTAAGGTTTTTTTTTGTCTGAAGCTAATGATCTAGGAAATTGGTGATCCCAATTCGTTGTATTATGATCCTTTAAATATCTTTGGGTTGTTTTATATTTTCCTATCCTTGATGTTAGGGTAAAAAACATGTTATTTTGGAAATGTGAATTTTGAGTTAAAACATGAAGATAGCAAGCTTTAGTTTAAAAGATAACATCGCATATGCAAGTTTCAAATATATTTGAGATGTATCTTCCTTAAAATAGAATAGACAAAGAATATTTTAGTAGAATTGACATCCATATTTATTTAATAAAAAGAATTCAAAAGTAAAAGAAAAATTCTCATGAAGTTTTATCTTACTTACACCTAAAACATTTTCCGTGATTTTATTTAGCTACAGTATGGCTTTAAAACCGATTAATATCTGTTGGATTAGAATCAGTTCTCAAGCCAAACTGATAAAATATAAATCATGTCCCAAATTATATATTTTATATTTAGTTGTGTGTTCATATTTAGATGTGTTTATTCTATATAGATTATTCTATGTTGCATATTATATTTCTATGCATAAGATTTATGACAATATTTCTATGTTTAGTAGTGTATTCTATAAAGATTATTCTATGTTGCATATTATATTTCTATGCATAAGAGTTGTGACAATATTTTCATGTTTAGTTGTGTGTTCTATTTAAATTATTCTATGTTGCATATTATATTTCTATGCATAAGATTTGTGACAATATTTGGTTGGTGAGAATATTTCAATATGTCCTACAAATCTCTCAGTCTAGGGACAAATGTTCAAATTAGAAAAGTGCCACTAAAACAACGCTTGGGCAATTGATGAGCTAAAAACAAAGGTTGCTAAATAAAGGAGTTCTTTAAAGAAATGTTGATTTGATTAATGCCTGAAAAGGGGACTGATATTTTTTTAAGAGAGGCGATTTCTGGGACCTATAAAAAGCTTGACTGTAAAGGATGCCTAAATCGGCTCTGTGGTTAATGAGATCTTTTAGTACAACCTTCTCATTTATTTAGGTATCCTATTACATAAAGTAGTAAGCTTTTTTCATGTCTGTAGGGAAAGATCTCCCTAACCACTGAACCGATATGGTTCTCCTTTACAGTAAAGCTTCTCTAGGTCCGGATATTTTTTTTTTATTTTGGGGGAGGGAATCCTCCAAATAAAAAATTAATCCCCAGAAAATATATTTTTACTTTTCTCTTAAAACTAAAAACTCCTCAATTTTAATTTGACCTAGAGGTTTCTAGGGTGTAGCCGCTAGTAAATCATACAATTTCTCAAAATAAGACTTATAAATTTGCTTTACTTAATAAAATACTTAAAAACATTAATTAGTGTCAAGGTCTAAGTTTAGTTAAAAAATGAATCAGGATATTCAATGAAAAACAATTTGTCCCTAGGTCTTTTGTTTCTATTGAAAAGAAATTGGTTGGTGTCTGATGCAACATATTAGCCCATTTTTAACCTATTTCCACCCACACAATATACAAATGTAAAATTTACAGGGTGTCTGTTAAGTCTTTTTTGGTACAATAGTCTCATAGTTTTAAAAATCTAATCTAATGGATTGACTCATTTTTACCACTTACACAAACAATATCCAAAAATCTTTTATATTATATTTGTATACACATTTTTAACCCACTGCTCACCCACACAATATACAAATCTACAAATGTAAAATTTACAGGGTGTCTTCATAATCGTTTTGTTGTAAATTAATTCATTTTTAACCCACCTAATTAAAAACCAAAATCTTTTATTTTTATACAAGGTATGAAATTAATTTATTGTAATATACCTAAGTATGGCCTTTTTAACTTTCCAAAATCTCATGTAAATTCACAGGTTTCAAAAGATATTGCGCCATAAATGACAAATATGGCGAAAAATTTCATTTTATATAAATTTACAGGGTGTCCACAGATTTGGATGAGAAATTTAGTGCTATAGAATGCAGGGAGTAAGGGAGGGGACAATGGGCAATTAATTCAATTTAAGAGGGTTCGCTGAAAAGCAATGAAAACCAGATTTATCAAGAAAATTTTACCAAAATTGAAAAGGGATCATGGTAACCTAATTAGAACAAAATTAGTTCTAAGAAAAAAATCATTTACTTGAAAATTAAATTATCAACACATCACAATGTAGTAAACATTCTGTAATTAATCACTAGAAAAATCTTGTTTAGAACTACCTCAACCTTTCTGATATATTTATAACTGACCCTAAATTAATAGATTATTTAATACATAAATATCACAGTAGAGTTTCTATACATGAAAATACATTTTCTTGAGAAAAAATATTTGTTAAAACCAGCGATAAATAACAAACTTTTCTGTCTGCATATTCAAAACTAGCTCAGCTAGTTAGCGGGGCATTGATGCGCAAGTCCCCAAAATCAGTAAGAATCTGCTGTATTCGTGCACATTCCCTTTAAGCCAGTCCCCAAAGTCTGAGACTCCTTAAAAATTGAATATTCGATCCATTGTCCCCTCCCTTACTCCCTGTATAGAATGTCTTTTAATATTAGACTACAATTTAAATTCATTTAAAAATTGATTTTGAATTGCAATATTTCTCACCCAGTATGCATATGTATTTACATAACCACAATAGAAAGAAAATTGTGTTCATATTTAGATATAAACAAGAATAAAAACAACCATAAAACCATGCAACAATACAGACAAAAGGACAAACATATATATATTGTTGAAGCACATTTTCTTATGATCAAAATTTAATAAAAAAATAAAATTATTTGTCTGCTTGGAGTAGACAATAGGATAGTACATTTACATTTAAAATATTTATTTCAGTATTGAAATATTAATCGATATATTATTACCAGATCTTTATGCCCTCTATCAAATACAGTAATGCTCGCAGCTGGCTAAAATAACGATACTTCCCAACCTCCCCCTTTGATACATCCCCTCCCCTCCTACTGGATGAACGAACTGGCCAATAAATGAGGTCCATAATATCAAGCTAAAATGACGACAAATTTCCCCCTGTCATTATGTCCATCTATATCCTACATCCATTGAAATCATATACAAGAAAGTTTAAGAGTAAGATTATAAATGTAATATAGGTTGTATAGTAATTGATCAATCAGTCAAATGTATACTGGCCTATCACTGGTCATTTGTATTGTATGACGTCATTGTACACTATAAGCTGCTTTCTTAAGATGTTTATTATAGAGTTGCTACTTTTCCTAAAGTTAGAAAATTCTGCTTAGTATTACAAACTTCCAAATTGATAGTACAATTCTAACATGCTTATACAAATGAACATAGCTACCCGTTGCAAAGTGAGGTACACACCCAAATTGTAGAAAATTTTTACTTTTAACAATTTGTCAAGCCCACAGCTGTAAGTAACATTTACAACTCGGGGAAACATTTTTCATCTTTACATAAAGCTTTATTTATACTTTCTTAGATATTTTCTAGAATGGCTGTTTTCATTTTGGGAAAAACTATTTTGCTTTAAAGCTGGTCACAATCTAATTGTCAATACAGTTATATTAATATTTACATTGGTCCTGAGATGGTTAAAGGCTATTTCATTTTTTAAAGATTCAAGTCTTGGTATGGCTTTATGCGATTTTTCCTCTCATCCCTTATCATCCAAGTACAGAAACCATAAATGGTAGAGGCGCATCCACTTGTAATTAACAAAACAACATTGTATTTAACATGTGTGGCTCGGGATGAGGCTTATTGGGTGGCTTAGATATCTGCTTAGTTTACAGTGGGGCTTATTGAGTGGCTATTAAAGTCATGCAGCTTACGGGTAGCCTAATTGAATTATGTTGGCTGCAGCCGAGGCTTATTGGAAGCATAGAAAAACCGCGCGGCCAGTTGTAATGCCGCTATAAGCCACGCGGCTAATTATAGCTTGAGAGACCCGCATTTCATTGATGACTAATCAGATTGTTAATAATACATTATAAAGTCTTTGTTAATATAAAAGTAATGTGTCTGTGTGGAGGGAGAATGTATCCCCATCCTCTTAAGAGAAATCGCCCCTAGAATAAAATGACTTCTATAAAAAGTAATTTTTTTTACTTTTATTTTTCAAGGTAAAATTAATATTGTAGGGTTGACTGTACTTTAGGGACGTAGCCGCTAGTTTGTAAAAGCACTGCCAAAGTTTACCTGACTTGGATTGGTTTGAAATTGATTGATACTTGATGACGCAAGCTGACCAGCCTGAGGACCAAGCTAAAACAATATATCTATAATACAAAGTAGAACGATGTCTCTCTATCTGTCTGTCTGTCTGTCTGTTTGTACCGAAGGATCTCGCTAAATGATGAACCGATCGTATTTTCCTTTACAGGGTAGCTTCTCATAGGTCATGAGAAGGTTTATAACTATTTTCTTGGGGGATGGGACACCCCCAACCTCCCCAAAAATGAAAAAATCCCCAATAGGTTTATCTAATCTCTTGGAGAAAAAGCCTATAGAGGCTAGAGGCGAAGCCGCTAGTTTATAATATAAAATGACAGGATCTGTGTCTGTCTGACTGTACCAAAGGAATTTGCTTAACGATAAATTGATAAAGTTCTCCATAACATTGTAGCTTGATAAAGTCCTGATAAAGTGTATAGCTATTGTCGAGGAGGGTGTTACCACACTCCAAAGAGAATTTGCCTCTAGAAAAAAACCTCCTTATTTTTTTGCTTTTCTTTTTGGAACATTAGATTAAAACACTAGAGGGAGAAAGAGTTAAATAATTTTATCTCCCCATCGCAACCACCTTGTGCAACCTTTCTATTGGGTCACAGCCAAGTAGCAGAAAATAATATAGAAGCAGGCGAAAGAGGTCTTTGAAAAGGAAGGGAGGTAGTTGTCTGTATATACATCTATACTATAGATCTGTTTTTGGAGCTAAAATTCATAGTGGTAGGGGGGTTAACTCCTCCTCCTACCTTAAGTGCCCCAAAAGGCCTTTAGGGTCGTAGTCCCTTGTTTAGAATATCGTAAAAAGAAAAAATCAAGGGGCTAATGGAACTTTATTAAGTTTATTTTTAAATTCCTGAAAAATTTGCTATAATATAATGCTCAACATAAAATTTTAGTATAGCTTGGAACCGGTTCTAATCAAGAGGATATTCGTAGGTTTCTAAGCCATACTGGAAATGATTTTTACCTGGTTTGAAACAGCGCTTACAACAGCATCTTCGGTTTGTCCCATAAACTCACAAATCATTTTCTAAATAAAACGATATGTAACTACTTGGATGTTGGACTAGATTTGCATTTACTTTAATAAAGTAATACTCGCAGCTGACTAAAACAAAACACTGCACCTACCACCTTTACCCCCTCCCTCCCCTCCTATTAACGAACTGACCAAAAAATAAGAACCTTATTTTTTAGCAACCTAAATTTTCCCCTGTAAAAATATCCATTTATTCTATATCCATTTCTAAGCATTATTCAGTAAAATGATATTTGTTAGAAGCTTTACTTCTCGGTAACCAAAGTATGCTTTCCCGACCGACCAACAGATTGTTACTATATATATACTAGCGGCTACGCCCCTAGAGGCCTCTAGTGGCACTTTAAATGTTTTTGTTTGTTAAAGTTAATTTTTATGTACGATACCACCTTATTTGACGTTGAAGTCTCCCAGATTTAAAGAAATTTTTCAATTTTTTTGTCATTTCTTTTAGGAGGGTGGTAGTACCCTCCCCCAAAATAGTTAAAAACCTTCCCAGGACATATGAGAATCTACCCTGTTAAGGAGAACCCGATCGGTTCAGCGGTTAGCGAGATCCTTCGGTACACACAGACAGACACACAGACAAACATCCTGTTACTTTAGTATAAGGATAAACAAATTACCTAACTTTGGCTACTTTTCTCTATTATTTGATTTTGTGCAATTTTAACTGTGCTTCCCAACGAAAAGTTCATATTCATTCATTAGCAAATAGACGGCTTAACTGTATTGTTTCTCAACCTATGGAGAGCATCTTTAAATATAAGGAACGAAGGACAGACCCGATGAATTATAGAGTAGCTTCGCTACTAAAAAGGCTATAACCTGTAAGCATTGATATTCATCCATCTTATTTACATTCTTTAATACTTTATCTATGGAACCTAAAATTAATAATAACATTAATTATCATTTATATTTTACAAATGGTTATACTATTAGCTGGACCTTACACCAAATTTTCATAAAAAACTTACAGGGAGCTAAAATAACGATTTCCCCTTCCACACATTTCACCTCATCTACTCCTGTCATACTGGATGAACGAACTGACCAATAAACGAGTTACATGTTCGCAAACTAATTTGACAACGATTTATGGTAATATCCTCTTAGAAATTTTTTTCCATTTTGAAAATTTGAGTAACTCCCCCCCCCCCCCCCCCCCCCCGACAACGAACAACTCTGGCCGCAGCGCTCGGCTCACTAGCCTGCCTAGCCGCAGCGCTCGGCTCCCTAGTCTATAACCTAACCTAAACCTAAAATTTCTAAGAGGAGAACGGCAGATTTTTCTATTGTCATAATACCCATGATTATTATACAGCACTTTGTCCCCCACAAAAAAATGTTCGGGGGGGGGGGGGGGGTAGGATATTTTACACAACATCCAATATTTTGCAAAATTTGACTCACCTATTATACTTGGTTGAGGACCCGTTTTTTCATCATCTAAAATCCTAAACAAATATATTTTTAGTCAACAACCTAAACTACTAAAATACTATCTGATTTTCGATTCTAGGAGTAATTTGTTCAGCTGCTATTTGATATAGAGAGTTGAAATTTGTTGATGTTTTTACCGAGACTGGTCTGTCTGCTATGCTTTGATTTGTTTATAAGAAATATCTTAGAGAAGGTTTGTCCAACAACTTGACTATTCATGTTTAAATATTATTTTTCTGTACATATTTGGTAACCACTGAACCATTTAGGAAGCTTCTAATGCCTCCTGCATGGGAGAATTTACTGCCCCCTCCCCTAGATGCTAGGGAACCATCCTTAAATATTTACATGAAGAAAGAAAGGTTAAGGCCATAATTTAAGAAAAAGCACCAGGCCAGATATAACCTATAAATATAAATTCTTTAAACTCTATCTTTTTTTCAAAATATGGTGGTGCTACGAAATATATTTAAAAAAAAAAGAAGATATTTTTTTATGTTTTATATGACCTTAGCTTGACACATATGACAACATCTATAATTGCAAAGCTCTGAAGTTGTATAAGGATAAACGAAAATTAACTCTTGTTAATAAGTAAAATATTAACCCTTTACAGTCGGGCCCCTTGCCGCACCTTAATCGGTCGGGGGGGGGGGGGCGTTCAATGCCCCCCCTAATTATCTCAGTTCCTATTAGAGCTAGAGGGCTAAATTTTTTTGTGCAAGTCCCCTGTTTGATAATGAATTTCCGACCTTTTATAAGTCTAAGTCAATTTTTGCTTCCTTCACCCTTTTATTTAACAACCTTTGTTTTTAGGTCTTTTTTTATTTAAAAATTTCAAACCGCTGTAATTTTCTTATTTTTGAAGCTAGAAGAAAAATTTTTTCCCAGAAAATGTTTATTTTTATGTAAATTTTACATTAGAAATATCAAAATATAAATTTCAGCGGCCGCAGCTGTACTTGGCAGCTGCCAGCCGCCGCAGTCGGCGGTCGGCGGGAAAACGGCGGCGGATCTTCATGAAATTTTAATACGTTATGTAGACATGTAAGAAAAGCTTAAGTTTAAAATTTGAAGTCTCTAAGTCAAAAATTGCGGCCACAGGAGCCTTTTAAAGATTTCTGGAGACCTGGAGGATCAGGACCTGCAGGATCATACCTGGAACCTGAAAGTGACTTGAACACCTGTATTTCATATAAGGATGTACTACTAGAGGATTTTTTAGTATTTTAGTATGATAAAATGCTTTGTTTTAGTCAAAAAAAAAATTTGCTCTTTACCTGGATGACCCTGCCAGGTTTGCTGGCATCCTGTGCCCGCCAGGATGGAGATATTCAAAAAATTCCAACTCTCAGTTATGTGTCATACCCATACTTAAAAAGTCAAGCAGTTTGGGCTTTTTATCTTTCACACACAGAAAATGAGATAGAAAAAACCGGATGGGGGGGGCGTTCAACGCCCCCCCCCCCCGACCGTTAAGGGTTAATGTATAAATTAAACTTTTAAGTAAATTTGTTTAAAAACTGTTTAAATAGAGGATATTGTTTAAGGACATATTTACATTTTTAGGTCTTGTTTAAAGAGATGCTTCGCTTTTATCATTGTATCTTGTTGTAATATGAATCAGTATCAAACAAATCAGAAAATAGGATACTTATAGATGTATTATCCATACAACTACCAGCCCCAAGTGGCAGAGACCTATTTCTTCTGCTAGCAAATAGATTTTTGTTTTTTATGTAGGTACCTGTCTGTGCTTATATTTCCGACTCAAATAGCTGATTTTACAAAATTAGGATAGGTTTCCTGCCCTGAAGAAGAGTTACTTATAGCTTATTCCCCCTCTATTCTTTCACTTTAATTTATTGTACAAATCATTATTTGTAAATTATTTTCCTTTTCTATGAATGTTAACATACTTGTTACAAAAAGAATTTTCAAAATTGATTTTAAATAATGATAACGTCTAAATTTAGAAAAAATTATATTCAGCAATTTTATTTTCCTTTCATAATAATGGAAAATTTATCTTCTTGAAAAGCAAATTTGTTTTTATAAAAAATGTTTGAATTTTGAAATAAGTTACTATTTTGTTAATTTGTCAAATAAAAAACCTCAGTTTTTCTCAGCAACTATGAAAGATAGAGTTTTTATTTTTCGTTTGTAGATTTTCGAAATTTTAGGGCATGTTTCAGCAATTATAACAATAAAAATATCTTTAAGTTACTTCTTCTAATTCTAAGTTTTTGGTGAAAATTTTGGAATTCCTTTAAAGTTATGGGGGTGTTAAAACGGTGGTAGTGCAATATTACCCCTGGGGTGGTAGTGCAATATTACCCCTAGGGTATATGCACAAACTTTTAAAGGAAAGTCCTAAACTTTGAAAGAATTCAATATAAAAAAACGAAAAGAGTATCTATAAAAATTATTGCTGTCTGTTTGTTTTTTTCTGTCTGTCTGTAACTGTATGTTTGTATGTCTATCTGTCTGTCGTTCTGTCTGACTGTCAGTTTGTCTATCTGTCTACTCATTTGTCTTTCTGTTTGTCTGTCTATTTATTTATCTATCTATCTATATATCTATCTATAAGAGGTTAACTCACAAACAAAATATGAATTTTACATATTTATTCAGACATTACAAAATGTTTCGTGCATGTTTGCACTCTTCAGATGTCAATGTAAAATCAATGTCAATCTATCTATCTATCTATCTATCTATCTGAACCCGCGACCGTGGCTCAACACGTAGGGCTCGTCGTCGGGGAAGTGATAGGTTTGAATCTCGGCTTAATACCGCGTCATAACTATAGACATTAAAAATGTTTCCTACTGCTTTTATGTCACGTGCGTGATATTAATAATTAGAGTAGGGGCAATACCTTGGCTCAAAACAGGCGCAACTCATTACCATGCACAGTTAGGACTTCAAGGCAAAGGTCGTGCAATCAAAGAGTTGGTTGTCTGAAGGTTGTTACTTAACCTAATACTTAGGGTAGAAGTGAAGAGATTTGGCTTCCCTTAGTTATCCTGGGTTTTTGGACCCATGGCGTAAGAGTGTCATGGACAGCATCCTCGCCCATATGAGGTAAAATAGCTATGTATCTATCTATCTATCTATCTATCTATCTATCTATCTATCTATCTATCTATCTATCTATCTATCTATCTATCTATCTATCTGATACTTACTCTACTGGAACACATAATACTTGTGAGAATAAAAGGAATAATAACACATTCATCTGAAAAATAAAAATTTCCATTCAAAAATATTTTCAAAAGTTTATAATTTAAAATTCATTACATTAAATAAAGGTCTATAACATTGAAAAAACAAAATAGCAATGATGAAAACATCCATATTTAGCGAAAATAATATTGTATTATATCCTAAGCTACAGAAGGAAAAATACTTAAAATACCTATTTAATTGATAAGCAATGATGAATATATTTATTAATTCATTTTGACACAAAAATTCTTCTTTACAAAATGTTGATTAATTTCTAAGGCTGCGCTACTTGTTGACATAATTTTCATTTTTGTAAATTTATTAGTAGCGAAATGTTCGTCTGCTCATATTTCCACCTGTTTCGTTTTAGGGGAAACTTAATTTCCTCGCATCCTATGAAAGATAGACGGCTAAAAATTCTTTTCAACAATCATCATAAGGTGTACAATTAAGTATAAAAAATCCATGGCAGTTGGACTTCTTTCAAGAAGCTTTTTAACCGCTTTTTTCTGTTTCAATTAACTGTCACCATGGAATAAAAAACTTTCTTTTCATGCAACATTAATTTGAAGTCAATTTGAATGTAAACAAGTATAAAAATACCGTTTTAAACATTACCATAAGATTAAGTGTTAAAAAAATGCACTTAAGTGCATAGGCGTTCAAGGGGGGGGGGGGTAAAACCTCCCCCCAAAATAGAAAATCTCTAACAAAAAAAATTTTTGCGCGCTTCGCGCGCATTTTTAATACTAAATTTTTGTTAAAATTTAAATTACCCCCCCCAAAAAATTTTACCCCGGGGGTATATTTTGGGGGGGGTAAACAAATTTTACCACTGCCAACAGATTTCAGGGGGGGTAATTACCCCCCCCCCCAAGCAAATTTTACCCCCGGGGTAAAAATTTTGGGGGGGTAAAAAAAAATTGCCATTTTTCCTCCCCCAAAACCGAATTACCCCCCCCCTTAAAAAAATTTTACCCCCCCCCCAAAAAAAAGCTTGGACGCCCTTGCTTAAGTGTCAATTAAGTGTAAAACAAGGATGACAACATTCATAAGTAGCAAAGCACAAAAAAGAATGGACAAACGAATAAAGTAAATTATAACAATGGATATAGAATGCGTGGATATATTGACATGGGAAACTTTGTTGTTAATTTAGGCTGCTAAAATGGACCTAATTTATTGGTCAGTTCGTTCATATAGTAGAACGGGGAGGGGATGGGGTAAAAGGGTTGGATGGGGAGTATCATGATGTTAGCCAGCTGGGATTATCACTTTATTAGAGTACAGGAATATCTGGTACATTATCCAGTATAGGATAAACTCACAAAAAATAAAAAAAATAGATCAGTTCTCACTTGCCTAAATCAACTATTAGAGATGTTCGTTACGGACGTTATCTTAAGCATAGGAAATCTTTGCTTTTATTAAAAAAACAACATACTAAAATAATTTCACCATACCTTTAAGAACAACATTTTCTATATTTATAAAATAACTTGTTCACTATGTAAATACAACAACAACACTTCCTTGTGGTGTATAATGTCACAACAACTGCCACAACCGTTCACACAACAACTTAAGTCTCAACTGCACATTGGGGCAAATCAACCAAAAAGGGGATTTAATTATTTAGTACCCTTAAAATTCATCTCACAAAAATTTCATTTTATACTTTTTTGTAGGTAATTTAACAACAAACAAATTTGCTTTCATGTTTTTTTCTGTCATTTGAAAGGAACATGGGGATAAAGGTCATTTTATGAAGGTAGATAGAAAATTACCAGATTAACCCCTCCCGAAAATAGCCCCCCCTTACCCTATCCATCTATCTATCCATCAATCTATCCATCTATCTATTCATCTATCTATCCATATATCTATCCATCTGTCTATCCATCTATCTATCCATCTATCTATCCATCTATCTATCCATCTATCTATCTATCTATCTATCCATCTATCTATCCATCTATCTATCCATCTATATATCCATCTATCTATCCATCTATCTATCCATCTATCTATCTATCCATCTATCTATCCATCTATCTATCCATCTATCTATCCATCTATCTATCCATCTATCTATCCATCTATCTATCCATCTATCTATCCATCTTACTATCCATCTATCTATCCATCTATCTATCCATCTGTCTATCCATCTATATATCGATCCATCTATCTATCCATCAACTATTCATCTCTTTATCCATCAACTATCAATTTATCCATCCATCAATATATCCCTCTATCTATCTGTCTATCCATTTACTTATCCATCTATCTATCCATATATCTATTCATCTACCTATTATTATGAAGGTAGATAGAAAATTACCAGATTAACCCCTCCCAAAAAAAGTCCCCCCTTACCCTATCCATCAATCTATCCATCTATCTATCCATATACCTATCCATATATCTATCCATCTATCTATCCATATATCTATCCATCTGTCTATCCATCTATCTATCCATCTATCTATCCATCTATCTATCCATCTATCTATCCATCTATCTATCCATCTATCTATCCATCTATCTATCCATCTATCTATCCATCTATCTATCCATCTATCTATCCATCTATCTATCCATCTATCTATCCATCTATCTATCCATCTATCTATCCATCTATCTATCCATCTATCTATCCATCTATCTATCCATCTATCTATCCATCTATATATCCATCTATCTATCCATCTATCTATCCATCTATCTATCCATCTATCTATCCATCTATCTATCCATCTATCTATCCATCTATCTATCCATCTATCTATCCATCTATCTATCCATCTATCTATCCATCTATCTATCCATCTATCTATCCATCTATCTATCCATCTATCTATCCATCTATCTATCCATCTATCTATCCATCTATCTATCCATCTATCTATCCATCTATCTATCTATCCATCTATCTATCTATCTATCCATCTATCTATCCATCTATCTATCCATCTATCTATCCATCTATCTATCCATCTATCTATCCATCTATCTATCCATCTATCTATCCATCTATCTATCCATCTATCTATCCATCTATCTATCCATCTATCTATCCATCTATCTATCCATCTATCTATCCATCTATCTATACATCTATCTATCCATCTATCTATATATCTATCTATCCATCTATCTATCCATCTATCTATCCATCTGTCTATCCATCTATATATCGATCCATCTATCTATCCATCAACTATTCATCTCTTTATCCACCAACTATCAATTTATCCATCCATCAATCTATCCCTCTATCTATCCATCCATCTATCCATCTGTCTATCCATTTACTTATCTATCTATCTATCCATATATCTATTCATCTACCAATCCATCTATCTCTCCATCTATCTATCCATCAACTATCTTGAATTTCGTGTTTAAAATGTCTAATTAGGGGTTTTGGTTATCAGAGCAATATGAGAATTTTTTAGTAGCGCAGCTACCCTATCACTAGCTTTTTGGGCCCTTTAAAGTGTAACTAGGTTAATTGTAGTCCGATTTTAGTGTTCAAAGTGTCAAATTTGGGGTCATGGAATTTATTTCAGTAGGAGGGGAGGGGATGGTGTAAATGGGGGTGGATGGGGATCCTTATTTTAGCAAGCTAAAGTTTCACTTTATTTTTATGTTTAATAAATCCATTATAAATGTGGGCATGATTAACATAAATTTTTATTAACTAATATCTATATTTATAATGATATTATGATTCTTGTTTACTGTTTATATGTATACTAGCGGCTTCGTCCCTAGCCTCTAGGGGATTTGCCCCAAGAGGTAATTAAACAAGGATGACAACATCCATGAAAGAAGCGAAGCTCTGAAATGGAAGGACAAACGAACATTAACACTTGTGAAGTGTCAGAACTGAATATTAATGCATGTCTATACAAAATTGTAATTAAAACTGATTAAATACATGTTACTGTTTAAGGACATACTGACGTTTTTAGGACTTGATTATAGAGATGCTTCGCTTATAACAATAGACGTTATTGAAATAGGAATCAGTATTCAAAAAATCAGATGAATAGGATATTTTAACATTCAAAACCATTATTTGTTGTCAAAAAAGTAAAAATCAGCTTGTTATAAATGAATGTACGGACTTTCTGGTAACGATTATAGAGTTGCTGTGCTTTCTAAGTCGTACCTAACTGTTGTAGAAATCAGCATGAAAAGTTAGGGGTCAATAGGACAATTCTAGCCTGTTTAAGTTAAGTAAAAGAGCTAACTGTACCAGACGTACGGACGGACCGACCCTAATTATAGAAATATGAAAATTTGAGGGGGATTTTTATTTTTGAAAAAGATCTTTAAACAACCACAAGACCAGTAGTTATATTCCCTGAAGAGTAGAATTGAATCAGTTTAGTGGTTAGCGAGATCTTAAGAGATGGGCGGACAGACAAACAGACATCAAGCTACTTTGTATTATATATTAACACCTAGGGATCTAAGGAACAAAACAATAACCGATTAATATGTACATCCCCATTATTGATACATATTTAATAAATACATATTTAATAAATTATATTACAAAATTATTTGTCTGTAGATGACAATTAGTGGTTGAAAAGTTTTGACACTCATCTTAATGAACCAACCAATAAAAAATCAATTAAATTTCCTGAAGTTCTTATGCTAACGAATATAAAAACGTTATTATAAAACTTTGAAGTTTGGGGACTATTGTAATTGACAGTCCCCTCCCTTTCTAAATAAAACTGCTGACTTTAAACATGAATACCCTGTAACTACATAATTTAAAAACAAAGCATTACCAATAGACAGACAGATAGACTACTTGCTAATTCCAATTTAGAATGATTATAAGAACCTCACGTTATTTGCATATTAACTTTACCTTTCAGCAGTGAGGTAGGGGACATTGGGCTGTTTATAACACTAGTCCCCAAAGTTTTACAGTTGTGTGTTCAAACGTTTTAACTACTAACTTTAATCTACACAAGGGGTAATTTTGTGTATTATCATTGGGGATGTACAACAATTTATTGACCTTTGTCTTATCCCTTTAGATCCCTGATATTTGTAATAATCTATAGAAACGATTATTTAGTTACATTAAAACATCAAACATAAAGAGGTTTAGATTTAGGTTTAGCCCCCCCCCCCCCTCTCCTCCCCATCATTAGTGCAATAGAACTTTAAAATATTTATCATTAACTTTAATTCTAAGTCAGAATAAATATTTCCCAATATGTCTATGTTTCTGTGTCTTTTATTTATTTGAATTATATCTTAAGTTTTGACTTTGAAAGCGCATTTAAACGCCTTTTCTTACAAGCTTTTCGTGCACCCACGTTCAGAAAACGGGCTAAAAACCCCTACGGGGGCGCGGGGGGGTAAATGAAACCAGTACTGGCGATTAAAATATGTCTTTGGGTAATCAAATATCGTTTTTTTAGCCGGTGGCAACCGGTGAAAACATGTTTCCTCTTACTGTCTTCTTAAATGTTGATTAAAAAACAAACAAATAAAAACTAAAATCTTGACTTCAACTAGAATTATTTAGGACTAATTTCTTCAATTTGTGTTTTTTTCTTTTATACTGTCAAAATATATGTAATGCATGACTCATCAGAAGTTATTTTGTCTAATTACGTTAATTCTAAGAGATTTTATAATACTTTTAAAATTGTTGGTGAAACACAAAAAGTATGCCTTTTTCTGTAAGAAAATTTTTGCATTTCTTGACTTCCATGCATTAGAATGCTTACTTAAAAAGCGTATTTTTACGATTCCTTTGAAATCTGATGTACATTGGGTATGATAATACTCATAGAATGTTTAAAACTTGATTTGGGGGTGGTGAATTGTTGCCCCTTGTTGCCCCTATGTGAACTGGTTGAAAATCAACTGCTTTGCGTATTCATATGTATATAGGTGTTCGCTGAAAACATTCAAATGTTTTTTGAATAAATTAGCGAAATAATTATTTTGTTACTAATAATCATTATTGACACGAAATGTTTTATTTCTGCAGGGTGTAAGGGAACAATTTATGCCCTTTCTTTACTTTTACAAGCTATCAAAGCTACATACTTAAGGCCTCTAGGGGCTCTCGAGGTAGGAGGGGGGGAGGGGCGAGTCGTCCCACAACTTTTAACTTTAGTTTTAATAAGAAAAAGTATTGAATTTTTTTTTGGAGGGGACATTTATTCTAGGAGTGAGTTCTTTTGGGAGGTTGGTGGTACCTTCCCCCAAAATAGTTATAAACCTCTCCAGTACCTATGAATAGCTACCATGTATTGGAGAACCATTTGGTCCAGTGGTTAGCAAGATCCTTTGGTATACGCAGATACAGATCCTGTTACTTTATTATAAGGATTTTCTACATTATAATGTGTCTAAGCTAACTGAGTTGTTATCAATTAAAAAAGTACTACAACATTCAGAAGATACTAAATTAAATAGTTTTGCTAAGTTAAATTAAACCTAAATATTACAGGAATGATTTCGTAAAGTTTGATTAATTGGTTGATTCTAATGCAATCTAAACCTAACGTATCAATCTGAGCTATTTGGTCTGAGCGGTCTTACAAACGAACTGACCTTCCCTAATTATAGAAATACTTCGCGATTAAAAATATTTCTTTGCAGTAATGTAAGATACATTTACCTATTTATCAGGATAATTTTGTTTGATTTTTGTTTATTGAATAAATTATATAATTTGAAAACCAATATGCTATGCAATAAAAGTATTTTTTCTTCCTATCTTTTAAACATACTATACATGATTTATTCAAAACCTTTTTTTTGGTTTCTCTCGGCGTGGGATGTATTTGAAGGACATAAGGCATAATCAACATAATTTCAAATAATTCATATAAGTTATTAGAAAAATTTAAATTCAGAACATTTAGTAAATGATATAAATTTATCCCGAAAGATACTTAACCGCCCATTTAACTGTATTTTAATGTTTTGAGTTCCGTTTTAAAAAAAGTTATTCGTGTGGAAAAACCATTTTATAGATACATGTCTGTATGTTGGTGTATGTCCGTTTGTTTGCTTGGTTGTTCGTCTGTATTTATGTACATATGTATATGTCAGTAAGTGTTTATGTAAAGCAGATAAAATTTAAAAAATATGAAATAAAAATAACATATTTTAACAAATATCTATAATACAAAGTAGAATGATGTCTATCAGTCAGTCCGTCCGTCTGTCAGTCCGTCCCTTAAGATCTCGGTAACCACTGGACCAATCTAATTCTACTCTTCAGGGAATGTACCTACTGTTCCTGTGGTGGTTTTAGGCTATTTTCTTGGGGAGTAGGACACCTCCAACCCCCCCCCGAAAAAAACAAAAAAATCATCCCACCATTTTTTTAGACAGTTATTTCAAAATTAATGGCAGCACAAGAAAATTAAAATTACCTCTTAGGGCAAAGCCCTTAGAGGCTAGGGGTGAAGTCGCTAGTGAATGAATTAAGAACATTGGGCGCTTTCCCTTATATCGCATATGGACCACAGACAAAGTTTTTGAGAAAAAGAACATTTGATGTTGCTTACTTTAGATAGGATTGGGTATAATTTTGGCAAGGGAATCTTCATTAATAAAATGGTTTTAGGCTATTTATAACATCCTAACCAAACGCGAACTTAAAAGTAGAAAGCGTTTTAATAAATGAAAATGAAGTTGCGTAAATGTATGAACTCTTCGTGTTTGCGTACGCTGACGCATATATTGCGTCCAGGATATATGCAAGTGTGTGTGTGTGTGTATGTGTGTATCCGTGCGTCATTGCGTCATTGCGTATGTTTTCATGTAGTAAAGACGACAATTATAAAATACTATAAACCAAATTTATTGACAGAGAATAATTTGTCAATTATAAGTTGCTAATATGAAACTGATTTATTGGTCAGTTCGTCAATTCAGTAGGATGGGAGGGGATGAGGTGGATGGGGGTTATCGTAAATTTAGCCAGCTGTGAGTATCATTTAATTAGAATACATTGTGTGGCATCTAAGTAATAATAAACTAATTGTAGTTATAAACCTTCCCAGGACCTATAAGCTACCCTGTAAAGGAGAATCTGATTGGTTCAGCGGTTAGCGAGATACTTCGGTACAACTACAAACACACAGACAATTAATAGATCTAAAAACAAATCGTGAAATATTGCATAATTGTGCCATTTAGAAATTCATAAAATTTTAAAAACTTTATCTTTTACACAATTAGAATAAGAGGAAAACAAAAATCCTCTAGGAGAGTTTTCCAAATGTATATGCTTTTGATTATAGAATTCAGTTCATGTATTTGTAAGTATCCTATAATTTTGCAAGGTTATTTTGTCTGTAGCTTAAGATTTTGATAACTGCAGAAACGATTGAGTTATCCTTTTAGGGAATCTTCACGTGGTGGTTTTAGGCTATTTCAGTTTTAAATTCGAGTCTTGGAATTGGATTAAGGCTTTAATACGCCTTCGAAATAGAGCCTTTAGATGCTAGGGGCGTATCCACTATATATAATACAAAGTAGCTTGACGTCTGTCTGTCCGTCTGAAGCTTAAGATCTCGGTAACCACTGAAACGATTGGATTTTACTCTCAGGGTATATACCTATCGGTCCTGTGGTGGTTTTAAGCTATTTTCTTGGGGGGGGGGGGGACACCCCCAACCCCCAAAAATGTAGCAAAGATTTTTTTAACAAATCTGTACTAGGCATCAGCCTGTAGCCTAGCCTATTTTTTTAACAAATCTGTACTAGGCATCAGCCTGTAACAGCCTATTTTTTAAAACAAATTCTATATAGGAGGGTTGGCTTCCCCTTACCTCATAGGTTTTCTTACATAAGTAACACAAATATGTAATATATATAATTTTTTCTTTCAACTTTTAGATTGCTAAGGTAAATTGTTCTGAAGTGTACAGCTAATTTATACTGAAGGACGTCCAAGCTATTTTTTGAGGGGTGAAAAGAGGAAATTAATTCTTAAAAGGTTTGATGTGAATAATCTAATGTTTTTCTTATAATTTTTAGGCTGTAAACACCCCTTTATCTCCACTCTTGGACGTTTTTGTTTATATTGTATGTATATACTTGTTTTGCATTTGCTATACTTGTATAAAAAAAAGGTAGAAAGTCTTACTGGCTCTACAAAAAGATCTCGGTAACCACTATTGATTAGAATATCAGAATATCTTCTTTCTAGGCAGCTTCTTATCTTCGCATGGACGGACAGACGGTGTAAGCAAATTAAAGAGCAGATACTCTCCAGTCATGAGAATCTTCTCAAAATATTTTAGTCATCCCTTTGAAGTAACAGGCAAATATAATTAGTAGCGAAGCTACTTTATAATAGACACTAGCGGCTTCGCCCCTAGCCTCTAGGGGCTTTGCCCCAAGAGGTTTGATCAACCTAATTTTTCGTATTTTAGATTTAAAAAGAAAAAGTAAAAAAAAATTTTTTTTTTTTGGGGGGGTATTTTTCATTTTTTGGGGGAGTTTGGGGTGTCCCACCCCCCAAGAAAATAGCTTAAAACCATCACAAGACCAGTAGGTATATTCCCTGAAGAGTAGAGCCCAATCGGTTCAGTGGTTACTGAGATTTTAAGCTTCAGACGGACAGACAGACGGACAGACGGACAGACAGACGGACAGACATCGTTCTACTTTGTATTATAGAAAGTAGGGGAAACGTGATTTTTTCGGCTCTTATTAAAGATACACAATTTTTTTGTGAACATTCCCATCATTAACTAACTAAACTATATCCATGGCGTTCAGACTAATTTTTGCCAGGTTTTTGGTTATTTTTATATTTTTTTTACATTTTTTCATATATCTTTGGGGTTCTTGGTCCTATTTCCAAATTTTTTGAATATAAGAGTATCAAAATTAAATTTTCTGTTGTTCTAAGGGATTCTTGGAATCAAGGATGAAAGGACAGGTAGCTTTTTTATTTTTTCCACATATTTTCCCACACCTTTGGTGTTTTTGGTCAGATTTTCATATTTTAGTGGACAATAGTATCAAAATTAAATTTCCCTTTGTGCAGAGCATCCTGTAAGTAATTTACTTTTACAGTTGGTCTCTTAGTCAACATACAAAATACAATTATCAAAAATTAAAAAATATGTTAGAAAAGTTTCGTGATTTTTCTCCAATAATTCATTCTTGATTTTAACAATTGCTCTTTAAATCTCCCTGTCCTGCTCCTGGTCTATATAACAATTCATTATTTTTTTCTTCTCCGTTACTTATGGAAGTTGTCATACTTGTTAGTTAATTATTACAAGTCTACTTAAAATTACATAGTGTACACAAAAATAAGTTCTTTTCGACAACCTTTTTGAAGTTTGCAATTGAAAAATTTTGTATAAAAATATGAAGTTTAATATTTATTCAATGCCTTGTATAGTATATGTAGCAATGGATATAGGATATACGTGGATATATTGACAGGGGAAAATTTGTCTTCAATTTAGCTTGCTGATATTGACCTCATTTATTAGTTAGTTCCTTCATCCAGCTGAATGTGATGGAATTGGTTAAAGGGGTTGGATTGGGGGTATTGTTATTTTAGCCAGCTGCGAGCATCATCACTTTACAGAGTACATAAAAATCTGGTGCAACATCCAAGTAATATTATATTGATTTATTTAGCATTTTTATACATATTTATGATATTCAAATCTGTAGGTACTCAATTTTACACACAGCTTCAGAAAATATATGTTTCTAAATATTTTGTAGCAAAGCTACTATTCACTGTCCCCATTGACAAAATTGAAAAACGTGATTTTCGTGATTTTGGACAGATTTTATGTGAACATTTTTCTGACCAATCAACGTCAGAACTATATAAGAAGAATCTAATGATCCCCTGTGTTTTTTTATCCCTTCTTAGCAATTTACTATTTTATTTTTTATTTTTAACTCCTTTTTTAGAAAAATTTTGCAAAAATTAGCTAGGACCTTTATCTCTCTAGAACCCTAAAGTTTTAAGTTCTTCGATTTCCTAGAGCAATTGGTTATAAACGTACTTGTTATTATCAAATTTATTTCTTCTACCTTTGTAAACTATGCCTTTATACAGACAGACAGTACAATTGCCCTATAAACCTGGATATTCTTATGTCCTTGAAATTCCAATAGGTTTGGGCCCTACACAAAATTCTAAAATTCGATTTAAAGCTTTGTGATGTAATACCTCCATACATATGCATATGTAGATAGATATATACAATATACATATACATATATTTAGATAGATAGATAGATAGATGCATTATGTATCTGTTATTCCTTGTAGGTTTAAATAGAATCGGAACAGTTGGGGATCTTGAAGATGTTGTCATTTCAAATTTATAAGAAAACAAAACATTTGGTACTATGAAAAACAAATCAATCATATTTAAATTTTAATAAGCAATAAAAGAGTTTTATAGCATGAACCCTCAAATTAAAGTAACAGGATGTCTGCTATGTTTTCGTGTGTGTCTACAACTCAAAATCTTGCAGTTGGCCTGGTTAAACATAGTTCTCCTTAATACTTTCTCTTTTAAAACTAAATTTTTAAAAGGAGGGTTGACTACCCACCTCACTTCCCTTATTTGCCTCTAGAGGCCTCTAGGGGCTAATTGCTGGTGAATATTAAAGTTCTGAATATTATTTTAATTTGTGCAACTGTTGGTGCAGAATGCACAGACCAAGTTGTATGTTCACCTGGAGAAATAAAAGAATTCTCAATCCTGCATTCTTATTCTCTACTCTACACAAACTTGTACTTTCAACAAAAAAGTCATAGGTATAAATTCTTAAAAATGGCATCTTTTTTAGATTCAACAATTTGAGTAAAACGATAGAGTGGGGAAGGTTTAAATAACTGGTTATCCCCACCCCAAGGACCCTGTGCTGACTTTTAATTGGGTCTTTGAAATAAACCAATAGCGTTAGACTATTACCACAGCCAAGTTGCTACAATAGTTAAAATAGTTAAAAGCAATTTGCTAGCAGACAAAAAGGTACACTGCACAACTATAAATATAATTATAGATTTATTTTTCAACACCAACATTAAATTCCCCCCAACCATGTAACCCTACTTTACATTTATGAAAAATCCTTGGTCAACAGTTAGTAAATCACTCCTGTTATTTAGTTGTTTCATTTATATTATAATATTTGAATGTTTGCTGGTATTCTTGCTAATATCTTTATTTCTGAGTGTACACACAGAGTTATTGTACACAAACTTGTAGTGTACACATACAATCTTTTAACAATGTTGCATCACAAATAGAGATGCATGTATATAACAGCATTAACATTTATATCTGATTCTTTTCCAGACATATTCTCAATATTATATTCTTAGCTCAAATGCAAAGCTTGTAGGGTCTTGGTCAGTCCATCCATCCGTCTGTTACAGCTCTGATTATCCACATTGGACAAGGATTACTAGGTATAATGCAGAAAGCAAAGGATCTCTTTAATTAATACCAGAAAGTATTGTATGCACCATGACAATCATTAAACTTTTTTTTTAATAATTGTGTTTAATTCTATCATTCTTGTTAAATTGGAAATGAAAAAAAAAAACTCTTTGAACTAAGTAAAAGTGTATAGTTTCTGAAATTAAATTTGTGATATAAGATTGAACAAATGATACCAAATGAAAATTTTAAGTTTCAGCGCACAAATTAAAATTGTTTTCAAACTTTTCAATTAGTTTCATCATTTTTCAATGCTGTTATGTAATTTTTTTAACAGGCCTGGAAAATGATTAAATTTACTTTTCAAACAACAAAATTCATAGATATTATAGTTCACACATAAAGAATACTGACAAAAAAACTAGAGATAAAAAGAACAAAAGTAAGGATTAAATAACATAATAAAAAGATATTTGGATTCAAGGTTAGAAAAGGATATCAACTTTACATAACACCTAAAAAGATATTGGATTCCTAACTAAGAAGAAAGGTTTGAAACTAAAGCTATCCCCTTCTCTAATAAAAACTGTAATTAGCTGGGGCTATGCAATATAAAACACAAATAAAATGCATTGTATATAGGTTCTTGGAGAAATCTTAAAAAGAGTAGCAAGTATGTGAATCATTTTTGTTTAAAAGCTAGCTTATTGAAAATTTAAATGAACATATAAAAAGTAACATATCATTTATCTGAACATATCTAAGTTAAAATCTGTATTTTTTAATATCCAAAAAATTACTCAATAATTTTGAAGTTTAAATTCATAAAAACAAAATCCCTCTAAGCAAAATTTAACTTATATAAAATTGAACATATCCTAGATATTTGATGTTTAGTATAGACATTCAAGTAACAATTTCTTCTCTTATTTGGCAACTTTGTGTATAAGGATGCAGGTTTTATGTAATATTCGGTCCATAAACCTTGGCCTTACGCATCACCAATCTTCAATACTAAACTCAATATTACGTATATGTAGATATTAGATGAGCTGATTCTTGTTTTATACAACTTTGATTACTGCCCACTATCAATATTTGAGTAGTTTTTATATATACAAAGGTTTGTAGTCACCATTCTCTTAAAAGTATTAAATATTTCAGTATAACTCAGCTATGAAACATTTTAATGGATTTCATATAAACAACAAAGCCTTTAAAATGTCATCAGTTTTGACTGAGTTAATATACTTCTTATTCTGAGTATTTAAATGTAACAGAAAACTAGTGAAAAAGTAATACATTGTTATTAACTAGAAATAAAAGATTGAAAACGAATAAAGTTTTTTTTGACAAAAACTCTTTACAAAACCTAAATTAGCATCACATATATTTATTTTTCTATTTTATTTTCTATAAATTTAGATGTCATAAAAATTTAGCAAATTCTGTTTAATTCTTTTTCAATTACCCAACTGATAATAAAAAAAGATTTTTATATAATAATAATCTTTTCCTTCTATCCTTTACATAATTATTAAAATGTCACATAATTTCATTGATTTATAATTCTTATTTATTTTTTAAATTTACAATTTTCTTGAAATTCTAGCAATTTGTTTACTATACAATTTAATTCAGTGCACATATACTTTGTAATGTTCATACAATTTACAAAATAATTTTTGTTAACGTCAAAAATTTAGTTGCTTGATACCTAAAGATATGTAATCATACCAGGCTACAATTGAATCAATACAAATATAAGTGCCGAGCTCTGGGACCTATGTATGATGAAATTAGACATAAAACCATGATGATTTCAGGTGAAAATAAATTATTTCAACGGGGTCTTTTTGAGAAAATTAGATTTAAAAATTTCAAGTTCAATTTTCATCCCCTAGCATACAGCATAATCATGATAAGAAAACTAAAGATTATTTATTCAAAAATTTAAACAAGTTTGCTTTTATAAAGTTCTTCATAAAGCCACTCCTGAAGAGAGTTAATTAATGGCCATTTTTATCAGTTGCTTTGCTGAGGTCACGGAAATTCAGCCTTAAATAAATCATATATAGAGAGGTTTTATGAAAAACTTCATAAAAGCAAAGTTGTTTAAAATTTTAAATAAATAATCTTTGCTTTTCCTGTCATGATTATGCGGTAACTCCTATGGGATGAAAATTGAACTTGAAATTTTAAATATAATTTTCTCAAACAGACCCCGCTGAAATATTTTGGTTTAACCTAGAAACATCATGGTTTTATGTTTAATTTCACCATAAATAGGTCCCAGAGCTCGGCACTTTCTTTTGTCTTGATTCAATTGTAGCCTGGCGTGTAATAGAACAAATTCTAAAAAATACATAGGGGGGAGAGGGTGGGGGTGTATTGGGAAGGTTTTCCTCAAAGTACCAGCCCTCTTTAAGATAAATTTTAAAAAGTGAGAGTTAGGGAATTTTTCATTGATTACTTTATTGTGTTCTGTTACCCTTCATTTGATGATTAAAGATTTGCTTCATCTGGATGTTATCATGCTTGTTTCTGGTATGTACACATTGTATGAACTCTTTACAGTAAGATTTTATTTTATTGTGGCAATCCAAACACCAATTTCAGAATTCAATACTCAACAATAAAATAACACCATAAACCCAGGAGTAAGGTATAGCCAACAAGCGAATTAAATATAAATTAATATTGGGGGGGGGGGGGGCAGCAGATAAAAAGATCTACCAATGTCAGAATTACACTTGGAATTGAGGGAGAAGGATAATTTTCTGTCTTTTCTTATATTCTTATATGCAGGATCGTTAAAAAGATTTGCCTTGGGACCTATTAGCACATAAAAAAGAAATATATTTTGTAAAATATTTCCAGTATTGCTTCAAAACCGATTAGTATCAGCTGGATTAGAACTGGTTCTTAGCCGTACTAAAAAAAATTATGTATAGTATCGTATTGCAGAAATTTCCTACAAGTACAAAAAAAGCATATAATTAATGTCAGCCCGGACCTTTTGCCCCTCCGGGCAAACAGAACTGGCTTTAATCTTATATTTTTTCCTTTTAATATCCGCGGAATGCTGTCTATAATAAGTAATTTATATTTTCTAGCCTTGTCATTTTACAAACAATTTTGTAATTTACTTTGTCGGTCAGATGGACAAACAAACAAAAGAATGGAAACACTCTTGTTTTAGGTCTTAGGACAAACGCTGGAGTCCCAAACGTCGGAATGGACAAACGCAGGAGTGAACACTTACCCTAACCTAACCTATTTCAAACCATCGCTATCGAAAGCTTATTCATATTCCAATCTTAACCTCACTAACCTGTATAGAAACACTTAATTAAATTAATATTCTAGCACTCCACTCGTTTATCCACTCTGACGTTTGAGACTCGTGCGTTTGTCCTGGAACCTTGTTATAGAGTAGCTGAGCTACTAAAAATGCTAAGGTTACTGAAGGTTGAAATTTTCCAACTATATTTAATCATTTTTCTTTACAACAAGAAACATATTTCATTTTCTGATCAAAATGCACAGTAAGGTCTATTCATTTTTAAATATTTTTAAAAGATTTAAGAAGGATAATCAATTACTTTATAATTATCCTAGAATATGAAGTAGTACAGTTTTTTCTTTTTATATTGTCTTGGAGTTGTTTTGACTATTTGTCTTAACTTATCCATTTTTCCCTACAGGCTGGTATAGGGGCGAAGCAACTGGTGTCTATATGACCTTAAACATTTTAATGATAAAAGAAAATTGAAAACCAAGTCTTACTAAATCTTATTATAGTCGATTTAGGGACACAACTTAATATCAAAAGCTGTGTTTTTTTTAATGTTTTATGCTTTTTAAGAAAGTCGTTAATTAAATATTTTTTATATCTCTCTCTCTCTCTCTCTCTCTCTTCCACCTTCTATCTCTATCCCTCTTAAATTTTAAGAAGCCCATTGTTGCATGAGATTTTAATTTGGCCTTGACTATGTAAAATATTCAAGTATGTTTATGCATACCCTTGCAGTAGGGCTACTCTATAATTATAGGTATTATTGAACTTTCTTATTACTTGACTATGTAAAATATTCAAGTATGTTTATTGTTTATGCATACCCTTGCAGTAGAGCTACTCTATAATTATAGGTATGGTTTAACTTTCTTATTACTTGACTATGTAAAATATTCAAGTATGTTTATGCATACCCTTGCAGTAGAGCTACTCTATAATTATAGGTATGGTTGAACTTTCTTATTACTTGACTATGTAAAAATTCAAGTATGTTTATGCATACCCTTGCAGTAGAGCTACTCTATAATTATAGGTATGGTTGAACTTTCTTATTACTTGACTAAGTAAAAATTCAAGTATGTTTATTCATACCCTTGCAGTAGAGCTACTCTATAATTATAGGTATGGTTGAACTTTCTTATTACTTGACTATGTAAAAATTCAAGTATGTTTATGCATACCCTTGCAGTAGAGCTACTCTATAATTATAGGTATGGTTGAACTTTCTTATTACTTGACTATGTAAAAATTCAAGTATGTTTATGCATACCCTTGCAGTAGAGCTACTCTATGATTATAGGTATGGTTGAACTTTCTTATTACTTGACTATGTAAAATATAGAAGTATGTTTATGCATACCTTTGAAGTAGAGCTACTCTGCTACTCTATAATCATAGGTATGGGTGAACTTTCTTAAGTATGTTTAATATGCATAATGAAGAACGTCTCAAATTTTGGTTGTGGGGGGGGGGGTGCTTCGACGGTTATCTATTCAATAAAGTCTTTGGTATCTTAAATGATTGATAATTTTTAAATTCATTTCAAATAAAATCATCCTTGTTTAATTTTAAATAAAGTCATATCTTAGCAAAATTGTTGATTCATTGCATAAAAATGTTCTAAAATATAATCTTATTTTCAACTTTCTTGCATAACATACTCGAATTTATTGCCAAGGTCAAACTAATGCACTCATACAAGATGGATAGTTGTGTGTATGATAAGATCGCTAAAACGGCTGATGGTTTTATCTATCCCTTGCCCGTTTGTCTGTTAAGATTTCTAACAACTCATTCTACTGAGTTTACAAGGAAAGATTAATGTGGACTCTAAATGGTATAGGATTCAGTAATTTTTTAGATAAAAGTCTTGGGATATTCTATTGCGTTTTTTCTACTCTTCACTCCAAATCAAAGTTCAAAGACCCTAGACTCTAGAGGTTCAGCCACAAGTACTAAGAATTTACCTTTGAATTACCTTATGATGCTGGCTGCCGTCCATGAGACTTTCACATCCTATGTGGTGGCCTCCTCCCCTCCCCCATCTCTCATGGGGTGAAGAAACCATTTTTTTTGGATTTTTTGTCAAGTTTTGTAAATCTGAATGTTAGAAATTAGTTTTTAGACCCATGTATGGCGTTTGACTTTTGTTCAAATAAAAAATTTTCTTCAAAAAATCAAAAACATCATTTCTTTCCATGATGTCTGAATACTTTTTTTCAGAAACGTTTAATGTGGGTCCTGGTGGGCAGGTTGAAGGCTTTTTAGCTTTAAGTTTAAGTTGAGTAGCATTTCCTTCCACCTTTCTTTTTTATGGATGACAAACTTTGAAAATTGAAATGAGAAAAAAACAATAAGAAATTTAAATAGATAGATAAATAATTAGATAGGAGGATGGATAAATTTATTTCTAGACAACGAAGCACTAAAATAAATTTTCTAGATTACATTTCTATTGAGCAACAGAATAACTTATATCGCAAGTTGACCAAGTCTTTTGAAAGCATTATTTTTTTAGAATTTTTAGAATTATTATTATTTATATACCTATGTTTTTACCCTACTATATTTTCTCAGGGATCTAAAGTGATAAGACAATGGCCTATATATTGTTGATACACAAAATTTCCCCATTTGTATATTACAATTAACGGTTAACTCGTTTTAACACTCAACTTAATAAACCAACCAATCATAATTTAGTAAAAGCCCCCAAAAACTTTAGGGACTAGTGTAATAAACAGCCCATTGTCCCCCATGTTCTCTGATGTTTTCTACTTTAAAGTTTGAGTGCTATTGGCGGTAAACGAAATTATTCTCAAAATTAGTTTGGGGAATGGGGTTCTATGGTCGGTCCAAAAGCAGTTAAAGTGATTCTACCCTATATAGAGCTTTATAGCTGAACACATTTCTTAGTTATACAATTAGATAGTCACTAGAGCGTTTACATTAAAAACAAGGGCAGCTTTGTCCAAAAGTAGCGAAGCAATACAAATAATTAGCTAAGCAAATTTATCTAGTCAGTTGCCTTTTTGGGGCGGGATTCTCCTTCGATTTAATGTGATCATCTACTTCATCTACTTGTTATGGGATATCACCCACTTATATTAGGTTAAGTAACATCCAACAGACAACAAACCACTTTGATTATACGTCCTTTGTCTGGTGATGGGTTGTGCCATTTTAAGGGTTCCACTAGCTATGACTAATATCACTATCACGTGTTAGACATAGCAGCAGTATGAACCACTTTTAACGTCTCTAGTATGACGCATTGTTGACCATACACGAACCCGACACCTCCCCGAAAGAAAAAAAAATACATGGTATCATTTACACTAATGCCGTAAATTTAGAAGTATATGTAAGGGTAAAGTTAATTTCTGAAATACATATCAAGTTTCTTTAAAAACCTACAAAAAAAACAAGGAATTTTAGGTAATGTACATCTAGCAACGGAGTGTGTGACTGAAACGAAGCCCAATCTGTACCACTTTTACACTACTTTTGAATCATGTGACGTCTTATTCTCCATCTCTTTTTAGGGGTTTTCTTTTCCACTTCTCCTCTCATCTCCCTCATTTTATGACGTCACAGGAATTAGGAGTGGTGCAAAAGTGGTACAGATTAGGCTTCGTCTGTGACTGAAATATCCTAGTCATAGAACAGCAGTGCAGCTAACAATGGGAATTTGTCTGAATCAAACAGATATTAAAAATACGTTGTAATAACGTAGTCTAAAAATCTTAATTTAAAAACTTAGAATTTAAAAACAACGGAACTTAAACAACCCCTTGATTTAAAAAAAACTTTTTTAAATGCCCTAACTGCGATAATAAAAAGATCACACGAATATAGAAGGACAAATGATCTAAGAAAATAAAGTTTAAAAGATAAATTGTTTAAATTTAAAGTAGCATTACTGAAGAGCAAAATGAGATACGGTAAGTTTTGCTTTTTATCAAGGTCTTCTGCTAATTTATTCCTTAACTCTCCTTAAAGATGGCAGTTAAAGTACTTTAAATTAATGCTTATTCCTGAAAACAATAATATAATACAAAGTAGCTTGATGTCTGTCTGTGTGTTTGTCCGTCTGTCCCTTAAGATCTTGGTAACCACAAAACCGATCGGATTTTAATCTTCAGGGTATATACCTATTGGTCCTATGGTGGTTTTAAGCTACTTTCTTGGTGGGTGGAACACCCCCAACCCACCCTAAAATGAAAATTCCCCCCCCCCCAATTTTTTTTTATTTAATATTAGTGGTAGAGTGGGGGCTTCTCAACAGGTACTTAATTTTTTAAAAATTATTTAAAATTAGTGGTGGAGTGGGGGCATCTCTAGAGGTACTTAATTTTTTTCTCATTAATTACCTCTTGGGGCAAAGCCCCTAGAGGCTAGGGGCGAATCCGCTAGTAATATTAAATAACATTAAAATTAGAAATTAATTTTAGATAGAACAAAGAGAGTAATATTATTAGAAAGTATCGGGGATCTAAGGGATAAGACAATGGCCGATAAATTGATGTACATCCCCTATGATGAAACACAAAAATACTCCTTCTGTATATTACAATTAGAGACTGTTGAAAAGTTTGACACTCAACTTAATGAATCGACCAATCTAACCAATTCTATAAAAGTCCCCAAAGTTGTTAAGCAAACGAATAAGAAAATGTTATTTTAAAACTTTGGGGACTAGTGAAATAATTAGTCCAATTTACCCTCCCTTCCCGAAAAAGTATAGTTATGAAAACCTTGAAATAAATAATTCAATACAAATTGTCTTTGTTTCAATTTTGCAAATATAATTTAGATTTTATCACAGAATAAGGATATGTATAAAAAAGAAAATAATTAAGTTCTAAATGAGTTCTAAAGAGATTAGACAATGGCTGATAAAGTGAAGAATATCCCCATTGAGGATATACAAAATTGTCTCTTCTGTAGATCAGAATTAGGGGATGAAACGTTTAAACACTTATTTTAATGAACCAACCAAATAAAGCTCAATAAAATCCAACAAATAAGAAGATTGTATTTTTTAAAATTTTGGGAACTAGTGTATTGAACAGCCCATTGGCCTCTCCCTCCATGGGTTAAATGTCAATTATAATCTTGATGATTTTTGGCAATCAAAAGAATTATTTATATACATAGATGTCAAAGCTGACTTTTTTTTATAACTTCCCTTTCGTATTAAAATGTGTACACTTTCTAATCATTTATGTAGTCGGATTGTTCTAACGCAGTCTTATTATTGGTCCATTTAATAGATTTTGGATCTAGACTTACTATATATATATTAGAAATAGTTTATTTTGAGACTAAATATCCCTACTCATCGAAGGTTAGGTAAGGTGAACAATTATTAATAAATTGCACTTTATACTTTTCACAGATAACAGGAAATGTTATACATGTTATACAGGGTGTTTTTTTTTAATGGAACAAAAGTATTGCTTAATATAACCCACTTGCCATTGACAGAAATTAATAATCTATATCTTAATTTCTTCATTGGGTTGTGGCATTTTGTATAAGAAAAAAATATTTAGCTATTTTCAACAAATTATGCTTAAAAAACCGGTTTTTCCAAAGTACCTATTTTTGGAAGATTTTTGGATCATGACCAATTTAAAGAGTGTGCAAAAATACGTACATTTTTAAAATTCAAATTGCGCGGCTTGTGTTAATAGTAGAAAAATGTTATGCATATCGTTAGAATCGTCATAAACTCTATTTTTTGGGTGTTTAAGAACTATTCCTGTGCTACGTATAGTTTAGGAGCTACGTGGTAAAATGTCCTAACTCACTTAAAACTTTTCAACCTTTCTCACATTTTACAACGTAGCTTCTATACTACAAATTGCATGAATAAGATACATATATTTCCAAAAACTAGAGTTTATGACAATTCTAACGGTATGCATAACATTTTTCTACTATTAACACAAGTCACACAATTTGATTTTTAAAATTGGCCATGATCCAAAAATCTTCCAAAAATAGGTAATTTGAAAAAAACGGTTTTTAAGGCATAAGTATTGGTGCAAAAAATATGACGTAACAAAAAAAATTAGCCAATGAGAAGCCATTATTGACCAATGGTAAAATTTATAGTGGCCTCTCATTGGCTAATTTTTTTTGTTACGTCATATTTTTTGCACCAATACTCACAGCATCTCTTTGGATTAATATAAATTTTATGGAAATTGGTTATTACTTTCATCAAGTTTACTAATTACTTTTTGATTAAATTGCAGCAAAAATGTACAAGAGTTGATGTCATTGGGATTTCTCTCCCTCTCCCCTTAATACAAACAATATCTTATGACAAAACCTCACTTTTAAACACGTAGGTAATTTAGTGTATTTTTGACTTAAACAAAGATTTGGTAAAATATATCTAAATTGTTGTTTTCGTATCAAGTAATAATTTTATTTTCAAAGATACACATAATTTTTTGACAAAAATGTCTTTATTTCTTTTTTTAGTATTTTTTTTAAATCTTACCTTTTTATTACAACTTTTATATTATACATCCGTACAATTACTTCTAATTATATGGATGTCTTATCTGTTATTCTCAATTCTTTGCTAACCTTTTTAGAAATATCTTGGTTTATAAGATGTGCTACTTATGGAAACAATTGTTCATGTTAAAACATCCTTATCGTAAATCAGACAAACATTTACAAATGTAGAGTAACAACGCATCATTCATATTCAGAGGTCAGAACTTAAATTCTGTATAAATCTATTCCAAAATTGGGACGTCACCGAAACTGTCCCTATTTTGTATAACTTTTGCGGAACAAGTTCCAATTACGTCATATTTTTCTTTCCCGAAAAAGGGAGGGGGGGAAGAAAATCTCTTCAAAAGAGATGGGGAAAACCCCCTTTTCTCCCATCTCTTTTTTCTTCCCCCCTTCCCTTTTTTTTCTTTCCCCCTTCTCTTTTTCGGGAAAGAAAAATATGACGTAATTGGAACTTGTTCCGCAAAAGTTATACAAAATTGGGACAGTTTCGGTGACGTCCAAAATTGGTTAACTACAGGTTGCCTAATATTTACATAATTACATTTTAAGACTTCATTATATATATGATTCGCTTGTAATATTATACCCAATTGTTCTAGTAATCCGTATACATAACCATGCAAGGGAATAGGATAATTATATTATGTTAATTTTTTTTCAAAAGGCCAAGAACTTAGAAAATGTATTTACAGACTTTTTAGTAATAATTAAAGAGGTGATACGCTTTCTTAACGAAATTTACATGAATGTATTGCAAAATTGCTCAATAAATAAGATACAGTAAAAGAGTATACTTTCATTTTTAGGATTTGATTATAGAGATGTCCAGCTTTAAACATTGAAAAGCTTGCTTTTAAAATGCTGCTTTATGACTATGTCTTTCTTTTTATCTCCTTCATAAAAACCTAATCCAAAGAATTTGTTGATATAAGTTTGAAAGAATGTTAATCCCATATATTAGAATAATTTGGCATCGAGATAGAAAATATGCAGCAGAGTCCAGACAACTAATTTTATATATATTGAATCAAGAATGATAACTTTCATTGGAGGCTAAGCTAAATGTAAACTTTAAAGGTTTAAATTTTTATTTTTCTAGAAGCTCTACAAAGTGTCTGAAAAAAAGAGCCGTGTGACGTCAATAGATTCATCTCTTTTTAAGGGGTTTCATTTCCCACTTCTCCTCTCATCCCTCATTTTTATGACGTCACACGGCAAATTTTTTGGGACACTTACAAGGATAGAGGGGATATTGGGCTGTTTATTACACTAGTCCTAAAAGTTTTATGATAACATTTTTATTAATTCGTTAGCTCAATAACTTTGGGGACTTATATTGAATTTTGATTGGTTGATTCATTAAGTGAAGTGCCCAAACGCTTTAACCAATAATTGTATTCTACAGAAGGGGTAATTTTGTGTAACATCATTTTATAGACCATTATCTTACTCTCTTTACCTCATCGCCTACACTCCTACTGAATGAACGAACTAACCAATAAATGAGGTCTATATTAGCAATCTAATATACCCATTTATTCATAAAACCAACTTCTTTGTTCACATATTTTTCTTTGTGTAAGTATGGAAAATTTTACAATAGTTGGGGATTTAAAAATAGTTAAGTTTACTTTTTGTTTTTTTTAACTGTTTTTGAACGTTTTTTACTAGTCTACATGAATGTTTGTTAGGAAAGGAACATAAATTAGAATATAATTGGGGGGATAGGTTTTTTTCTATATCTAACTCATTCGAAGGAACACAGCCCCGCGGGGCTAACCAGTACCAAATATAACCTAACATAAACTCAAGAAATAAACGAAAAACTTGCCCCCCTCCTTATTTTTCATTTTTTCAAAGGTGGGGGGGGGGGGATTATTAGAGTTTATCAACTTATTGTACCATCTTAGGGTTTTTTTTAAAATAAAGATTATGGCCATAGCGCTCGGCCACCTGTCCTGCTTAGCCGCAGGCTCCCTAGGTGTATAAACCTAACCTGACCTAGATGTAAAATTCTGATTCTATGGGGAAGGGGGTTGGAGGATGGTATACAAATTTTCAAAATTGAAAAAAAATCCTCAGAGAATATTTCAAAATATTATATAAATGATATAAATTCCTCGCCTATTCCTAAACAAAATTTTATTCAGCTCGCCAATTAAATTTGAATGGAATTACCCATGAACTTGATATCAACCATAAAGACGTCTACCAGACAAATTTATGCATGGATTTAGACAGAGGGAGAGGACAATGGAAATTATACCAAAGTTCCCTATACTTCCTTTCTTGATAACAAAATAATATAGGGGGGGGGGGGGGGGGGAAGAGAAGACAGGTTCCGCCCTGCCCTCTCTTGGGCGAAGTCAATAGTAACATAAATGCGAATAAAATTCAAGGAGTATAAAGTAATACTGCATATATTAGTTTATGCCTATTATACCTAATAGTTATGTGAATCTACCTGCTTTGTCATAATCTTTCTGTACTTTGTAACCCCTTTCCCGAGGGGAGTTTAACTTCTATTCTTAATTCAATTAGCATACATACTTCCCTAAACCAAAAATAAACTTTCCTGAAAATTGTAGAACGCCTAATATATTTATATTTTTGTTTAAGATGATATAGAGAGGGGATATATAATAATCCTATTATATAAAGTAGTAAGTTTTTTTTGTCTGTTCCTAAGGATCTTGCTAACCGCTGAACCGATATTGTTCTCCTTTACAGTGAAGCTTCTTATAGGTCCTGGAAAGGTTTTAAACTATTTGGGGGATAGTTTCTTCACCCCCCTCCCCCCCAAAATAGTATTTTTACTCATTTGAAACTCAAATTAAAAATGGGATGAGGTCGACTTTTCACCCTCCTACCTTAAGTGCCCCTAGAAGCTTCTAGGGGGCGTAGCCGCTAGTATAATAATAAAGAACAAAGACACTTCTGTTATAATACATGAGTCAAGAGTTTGTAAGTAAATCCTTACACAATATAGAATATAGTAGGATGTCTAAAAGTCTTTGGATGTGTTCTTTTCTTAACCCTAAACTTTTTTTTGGCCGATGAGGGGGTGGGATGATGTACCCTCCTATTAATACAAAAGTTTATGAGATCTTAATGCACATACAAATATAATTTAGTTTATCAATACATTTCTTAGAACCTAAAGCTAACCACTTCTTTATCCTATGATAACACAACTTTGAAGATAAACAATATAAACCTCAAAATACCAAAGATAGATAAAACCATAAAAGACAAAAAGGAGTGGAGGAAAAAGACACAAGGTACACAATATTAAGATTAAAACAAAGAAAAATAAACTTAAATACAGTAAAAAAGATTAAGGAGAAGTTGTTGGAGAGAAACATCATTCTTTATTTATGTACTGTCTGTGCAACTCAAAGAATATCTATAATACAAGTAGAACGCTTTCTGTCTGTCCGTCTGTCTGTCTGTAGCTTAAGATCTCGGAACCTGTTGAACTGATATATACCTACTGCTTCTGTGGAGGTTTTCTTGGAGGATGAGACACCCTAACCCCCAATGACGAAAAAAATAGTAAGGTTCAGAGAGATACAAATTCTTTTCAGTAGCGAAGCTACTTTATAATTCACTTTGTTCGTCAGTCCGTCCGTAACGCTATGGGGGAAACGTGATTTTCTCGGCTCCTTTACAAGATAGACAGCTGAAATTTTTAGTGAAGATTCCTATGGCATATGCCCATCTAATCTATACATTGTTTTGTCCATCTGTCTATTATTTGGGGTGATAGATCGATTCCTAGATTTTCAAGTTTTCGTGATTTTAAAATTTGCTTGATTCTAAGGGTTTCCTGTTTTTCCTATTTTTTCATTTTTGAGCTTAGCTACTTATGGATGTTGTCATCCTTGTTCCTTTATCACTGCTAAAGAAGAGACTTTACGACTTCCTTGAAGGACAAATTCACACACACACATTCACACACACACACACACACACAACCACACACGCACACACACACACACACACACACACACACAATGAGTTTCTTCTTTGTGAACTGTCAGACAATGGGCTTTCATACTTCGTAGTAGCATCATAGTTTTCAACTGCTGGAAAATCAGGGATCGCAAGGGATAAGACAATGGATGATAAATTGATTTACTTTTCCCATAGATTACCCCGTCTTTTAATTCGTAACCAACCAATTAAATTCAATAAAAGTACCCAAAGTTTTGTGCGTGGGCTGCATATTGTATGCTGATTTTACTGGCCTATTGGAATCTACTTTCCAGTATGTCTTCAAAACCAATTGATATCCAATGGATTAGAACCAGTTCTAAGGCCAAGATTTAAATTTTATAATCATTCATTTTTAAATACGCGGAAATCTGTCTATAATACAATGCAACAAATAACTATGAAGTCAGCTTTAACCAAAAACTGAATAAAATTCGAAAAAAAAATATTTGGTATTTTCAGCTGACTTCTTTGAGATTTTTGAGGGGAAACACATTGTGGTGAAGACGACCTTTTATCAGTCCCCATAAATATTATTTTAGAATTATTTCGCTTGTTGGCTATACTTTATTCCCTGGGATAAAGTGTCTTTATGTGTCTAGACCCATTATTATATGGAAAAGTCAGGGTTATGTTATCATGTTCTACAGGAGCTGGATCTTTAAATCGTTTAGTGGTGCGAGGCGATCCAGTTCGGCGCACCTAGATATTATTAGATTTCAATCTTTCAATCAAAATGGAATGGGCGAATCAGTGCACCCAGTGGCGCGGCAATGGCACTCAACGAGTGACATTGCCGCGCCAAACCGGGGTGAACTGGATCGCCCCGATTCAGGCTTAAGATCTCAGTAACCACTGAACCGATTGGGCTCTATTCTTCAGGGATTATACCTACTGGCCCTGTGATGGTTTTAAGCTATTTTCTATCCCCCCCCCAATTTTTTTTAAATACTAAAATTTAAAAAGTGGGTAGGTCAACAGTGACATCCCCCCACCCCAAAAAAAATAACTCTTACAATTTTTTTATATTTTTGTTTTAAATCAAATATACAAAAATTGGGTGAATCCAACCAAGTTCATTAGCTCTTTGGGCAAAGTCCCTAGAGGCTAGAGGCGAAGCCGCTAGTATTATATGAAGTAAAAAGATTATTTGTCTGTAGTGAAGGATCTCGCAAACCGCTAAACCAATAAAGTTTTTCTTTACAATAAAGCTTCTTATGGGTCCAGGGAAGGTTTATGACTATTTTGTGGGAGGGTATCTCCATACTCAAAGAAAAATTGGCCCTAGAATAAAAATACTACCCCTCAAATTTATTTTTCTTTTTAAAACTAATATTTAAAGTGAGTGGGTGTGAATCCTCCGATAAACATTAATTTCCCCCTAGAAGCCTCTAGGGGCATAGGCGTTAGTGTAATATAGATCAGTATTCTTTTCAAAGTATTCCGTTTCTTGTTTTTGCAAAGACCGAATTACCAGCTATATGGATTTGGGTGCAAGATTAATTTATTTGGTATTGACCTATCTCTTTATTCCTGTCATTATGAACGCCAACACCCATAAAATGTGTAAGAAAGGGCTATGATGGGTTATCAAGGGATATAAAGTCCTTTCTTCTATATAGTAGAGTAATTACTCTCTAGTATTAGAGGATGCAAATTTGTAGTTGGTCCATATATCCTTTCTACCTTCAATAATTGTATATGAATCTATCCAGATTTTATGTTGGAGGGAGTAGAATGTAACTTGTATCGAAAAATTCGCTACCGGGGGAGGGGGTGCATCTTTTTACGGTGTTGCTTCATAAGGCCTACACTCATATGACCTACACTCATAAGACCTAATGTGACATAAGACCTACAGTTACAAGACTTAATATGACATAAGACCTACACTCATAAGAACTAATGTGACATAAGAACTATACTCATAAGACATAATGTGACATAATACCTACACTAATAAGACCTAATATGATATAATAATACCCCCCCCCCCATCCCATATCTTAGATCATCCCCTCCCCTCCTACTGGATGAAGGAACTGACCAATAAATGAGGTCCATATTTAGAAATTAAATCGAGGACAAATATTCCTAATAATAGTTTGTTCTCTTTTCTTTTTGTAGATAGAAAAAAATGTTAATATGGCAATATGTAGAAATGATCGCACATCCACATGTCATATTTGGGATTATATTGTTTCTATAATGTCGGAATTATAGTTGTCGTTCCTTATTATCTGACATATCAAAACTTATTTCTTTTTAGGGATACAATAGTTATTTATCGCATCGTATTATATAGCTTTCTGCGTATGTAAAATTGTAAAAAGATAAAATAAAAAACAGTTTTATTAGCCCCGTATCTGTATAGATAAGTTATTTAATTACACAAAATTTAGCATAAATGAATTTTAAATCCCAAAGTAATAAATGATCAGCGGATATTTTTCGGGTTCGAAGCCATACAGGTAAATCATCTATATTCTTAATAAAGTTAAGCTTGTCTAAGATTTATTTTGTATAATTTTTTATACCTCTTTGTAGGAGATTAATTCAATTCATAAACCTACCTCAAATTATTTCTTTAAAAAATATTTTTTGTCTCAGAAAAGATAGTTTAAAAAAATTCTTTTGCTTGTTTTTTTTAAAACGGATTCTTTTTATCGAAGGTAAAAAACATCAAAATATCTTGAACCCTTGCCCACCAGATTCCTCATTTTAAAGACAACAAGATAATATCATATTAAAAATAATGTTAATATTTGGGTTTTCCTGTCGAATTTTTTATCAAATGCTTTGATGATATCACAAAAATAAAGTATCCTATTTAGACTGATTTTCTTAATCACCTAAACAATAATAATTGCTATTCTAGCATGGCTTTGAAACCGATGAATATCCAGTGGATTAGAGCAGGTTCGCATTCATACTGAAAAGTTATGTATAGCATTGAATTACAGACAATTTTTAACGAATATCAAAATAAAAAAAGATGAAATTAAAACAAGTTTTGTTAGCCAAACTGGTTTATATCTTATGATTTTTTTTTCATTTTAATATTCGCGAAAAGCTGTCAACGAATAACTATGTTAAACAAGATTCTCTTATTACTAACCAAAATAAATACTAATTTTCAAAAACTTGTTCAGTCCAAATTAAGGTTCTGATGATTATATTCAGTTCAAAGAACGGGTGATGTTTAAGGAATTATAGATGTATAACCCATTCAACTACCTGGTTCAAGTAATGGGGACCTTTTTCTTCTGCTAGCAAATGGCTTTTCTGCTCTTTTGTAGCGACTTTCCGACTTTATTGGCTGATATTCAAGGACCCAATAGAAAGTCGGCATATGGTTCCAACCCCATGGACATACAGTTATCTAACACTGCCCCCTCTATTCTTTTACTTTTATATTGAAGGAAGAGGAAATATTTGTATGTGTTTTTATCTTTCTAACACTGAGATAAATGATTTAAACAACCATTTCTTATTTATTTTCTTATAAAAAATGTAAATTGTTTTGTATTGAACATAGATGCTATACCCTACATTTTCTACATTTAAATACATTTAAACACGCAACGTGTGTTGTATAAAACTATAATCACTTTTTATCTACATTCTTTTGGAGGGTAGGTGGCAATTTTGAAGCAGCTTATAGTACCTATTTAAAAAATGACACCATACAACACAAATGACCAATGATAGGCCAGTATACATTTTACCATTGGCGAGTTAAAATGTATACTGCCCTATCATTGGAATGGTTTTTGTATTGTCATGCATGACGTCATTTTTTATAGGCACTATAAGCTGCTTCTATTTTTTTTCTATCGGCAATTTCTCTTCGGAGGGTGATAATACCCCTTTCAAAAATTGCAAAAATCTTCCGAGGACCTTCAAAAAGCTACACTGTAAATTAGAATCAATTCGATTAATCTGTTACTTTTATGTAAAGATATATTCATTTACAAATCTATCTATTTATTCAAGTGTACAGTATAAAGATAGAACTAATATAAAGCAAATATTTTTACCAACGATGGAATGAAATGGAATTAGGAAAACACTATTAGGTAGGTAAAGGACAATGGGTTAAAAATATTTTACAATTACCTTCTCTCCCATTTCAAATTTATACAACAAAATACATAATTTTGTCTATAATAATAGGTTTGATAATTTATTTATAAATCATGCATTTTTAGCCAGGGATATAAAGGGATAAGACAATGGCTGATAAATTGATGTACATCTACAATGATTGATGATACACAAAATGACCCCTTCTGTAGAATAAAAGTCCCCAAAGTTATTAAGCTAACGAACAAGAAACCGATATTATAAAAACTATATTGAAGGGGGTTGGGGTTGGTATTATGGGTACTACATTAGCGAGTGCAAGGAAGGATATTGTTATTTCAATTTAAAGACAATTATCTAATACATTTATCTAACTCGTTTTCTCTTTCCAAAACTTTATTTCACTAAAATTTTCTATGGGTAGAACTTAAGCTTCCCCACTTTGCCTCATGCTAGAGGCAGTAACAATGTTGCTTAGTCAGATGCTTAATGACAATATTGAAAATAAAGTAACAGGATGTTTGTTTGTCTGTTTGTACCGAAGGATCTCACTAACCGCTGAACCCGGGTTCTCCTTAATAGGGTAGCTTCTCATAGGTCCCGGGAAGGCTTATAACTATTTATAACAAAAAATTGTAATTTTTTTTAGGTTTCTTGATTTTACGAAGAGATTTCAACACAACATAACCGTCAACGCAACATAGACATATTAAAAATATAAAAAAACATTTAAATTGCCACTAGAGGCCTCTAGGGGCGTAGCCGCTAGTGGCGATCTAAAGTAGTAAAGGTTTTTGTTTGTATATTAAGATTTCGATAACTACTGAACTGATTAAGTTCTCTATTTTATAAAAGCTTTACATATCTTATCTACTTTCGAATAAAGAACCCCTATATGCTACAGTCGCATTCGCTAGTATTCATGTTAACAAAATATGTTATTGTCTAAAATTATTTGTAACTCTCTACCGTTCTCAGTTAAGACTTTGAGAGGATATACAAACTTTCCCGATTTTGTATAATTTTTGAGGAACACGACTCCAGTTACGTCATATTTTTCTTTCCCGAAAAAGGGAAGGGGGAAAGAAAAAAAATTGATGGGGGGAAGAAAAAAGATATGGGAGAAAAGGGGGTTTTCCCCATCTCTTTTGAAGAGATTTTCTTCCCCCCTTCCCTTTTTCGGGAAAGAAAAATATGACGTCACTGGAGTCGTGTTCCTCAAAAATTATACAAAATCGGGAAAGTTTGTATATCCTCAGACTTTGAGATCAAAGTTTGCAATTATAGTGACTATAGAGTAATATCTTATTAATGTAAATATCAAGATGTAGAAATCTCCGGTAAAAAAATTAATGCTTCTCCTTACCCCTAAATTCAAAACCGTGGACAACTACTGGTTCAACGCTCGTGTACAATCATCCCAATACTGATAAACAAAATGACCCCTTCTGTGTTTGTATGTATGTTTGTCCCGAAGGGTCTCTTAACTAATATAGTTTCACTTTACAGTGGTGCTTTTCATAGGTCCTTGATGGGTTTTTACCTATTTTGGGGGATGGTCGATCCCCCTTACCTCCACCTAAAGTACCCTTAGAAGCCTCTAGAGGCGTAGATGCTAGTTTAAGATAAAGATTTATCTAAAATAACACTTTTATTGTGTAAAATAAAAATAGATATAGAATATATGAGGATATTATGACAGGGGATGTTATATCGTCAATTTAGGTTGCTAACTTCGAACTAATCTATTGGCCAGTTCGTTCATCCAGTAGGAGGGAATGCATGGGGTAAAGGACTGAAAGGGGGGGGGGGTAACATTATTGTAGCCTGCTGCGAGTTTGACTTTGACTTTATTAGAGAACATGAAAATCTGGTGTAACATCCAAGTAATACTATATCCATTAAAATAAATACATGTTTTATAAATGATGTGAAAGATTGATGAACCTAGAAAAGAAAAAAGAACATTATTCTAATGCGGAAGAATTTTAAATAAAATTTATATAAAAGTACATTTTTAAATCTAATTCTAAATAGTAAGATAAATACATATATTTTGAATTTAATTTCAAATAGTAATATAAATACATATTATTTTTTAAGTGTGTGTGTGGGGGGGGGGAGGAGGTTGGAATTATATGTGATGCTTTAGGTTAGGTTTAGCCTTTCAGTATTATAACTCTATACATATTACCAATTGAGTTACCAGGATTGGCTGGTGCTATTTTACCCAACCAGGGAAAAGGGAAATGTGATTCTGACAAACAATTTGAAAAGTTAAAATTTTCCCTCAAACTCCTTCCCTTTTTTCTCCCCTTCTTACCCACTTCCCTTTCAGGTACACCAAACAAAAACTTTACTGCAACAAAATATTTTATTTTCGGCAATTTCAAATGGAATTAATTGGCTGAATAGCAGCCCCTGTACCCAACAAATTACACCTTGATTGACCAACCTTTGTATAGAAGTTTCTTTTGTGTGACGCGTTGTAACTTTTTTGTGCCTAGACATTTTACATTGTCTTTCTATTAAAATTCGCGAATTGACATAGAATCTGTTGTTATAACGTCGTTAGAGGGATTTCATGTTTTGGAAGTTACTTACAAAATTAATGCCTGTTGTAACAAAGAAATTTATTTCATACTATGTCCAGAAGGGTGGGTGGTTTGTAGTCATGTTCCCCCAAAAAATTAAAGAAAATATTAGATTTACAAAAAATATTTTTACAACCCCCCGAAAAAAAACTTCAGGTTTGCTCCCTGATATCCAAAAAGGTAGGGCGTAACATATTTTTTTGCACTATCTATCCTAAAGAAAGAAAAGCATTAAATACCCTTAACTTTATAAATTAATTGTATTACTTTTTTATTCCATTTCTACCTTACAATACGACTGTAATATATCACAAAAACCATAAAAAAACCTTTATCCAATATCACAATTTCAATTCTGTAGATTTTCTCAGGGAACGGGGAGTATGTATATAAATATGCTTCAATACGCTAGCACGTGACTCTAAAGCAATATTTTGTATTCACAGATATATTAGACCATAAACCGCAGTTAAATAAAACCCATTTGAGACAATATTTTTGCTCATTATATGATGCATTATCTTATAATAAGCAACTAACTGAGCCTTTGAAATTAATATTAAATATAGAATAAGAACAGAATCACTTTAAAGAATATATATTGATCTATATTTTTTTTTAAGTGAAGCAATTCTTTATTTACGGTATATCTTTTCATTAGGTTCTGATTTTCGAGCTTAGTTTTTTCTTAATTGCTATGAGAAGAAAAAATTTGTGGCTGATACTTTGCTGCGATTTGGAAACCATTGCAATTTACCCATCAATTTATGCGAGACTATAGCAGAAAATATTGTATTAGTAGTCCGCAAACTTTCTACACTTTTTGCGCCCCAACATTCCGCACACTTTTTGCCACCCTGGCTTTGGCCTTTCGAGGACACGCGGCAAAAAGTTTTATTTGGAGGACGCAGCGCAAAAAACCTGGAGGATCAAGCTTCGAGCAAAAAGTGTTTCAGGAAGGCGTCCGCGGACGGGGATATATTTAAGCAATTTAAATTTTAAATGATATTTTTCTACCCATATGTCCTTGTTTTGAATCCATTCAGGTATTTAAATGATTTTACATTCAAAAGTAGTATAAACAAATAAAGAATAGAATTAAGAAAGTTTTTTTAATGTAACGCAACAAATACTCATTACACAGAAGATAAATTTTTTAACCCCCCTACAAAAATAGCATTTTCATCCGTTTAAAAGTAAAAGACTGGTAAGGCAAATATTAAAGTAAAAGAATAGATGGGAGTTGAGCTGTATGTGAATCTGCCCACAGCGAGAGGACCCTGTCCCCATTATTATGCATGTGGTCATTGAAATCAGCAATCGCGTCGGAAATATAAATACAGCCGAGTCCCTTCTTAATAACAGAAACCAATTTGCTAGCAGGCGAAAAAGGGTCTCCGGTACTTTGGGAAGGTAGTAGGTTGGATTATACATCTTTACTTATACATTTATTATACGAATATATATCCTACTACATTTTATAAATTCTAAAAGGAGTAAAGGTTTATAGCTAAAAGTTCTCTAGTAAGATGAATGAAAGGAAAAAACTGTAATATTTGTGGGAAAATATTTTCATTTCCTAAATTGTATCAATAAGAAATTAATGGGGACCCTAAACAGTTCAGGGAGGGAGGGAACATTGGGCTGTTAATTAAACTAGTCCCCAAAGTTTTATAATAACGTTTTCTTATTCTTTGTCTTCAAAACTTCAGAATCTATGAACTTGAATTTTGATTTGTTGGTTTATTAGGTTGAATATGCAAACGTTATTAAGTTGAATGTCCAAACGTTATGGACCTTTTTCGTCTGATACCAAATTACTTTTTGCTCTTTTGTAGCGACTTGGATGTGTTAATATTTGATTATATTAATTAAGTTATTGGCTGATACTCAAAGATCCAATTGAACGTAGGAACAGGGTGCACGAGGTGGGTTCATACAGTTATTTCAACCATTCCTCCTCTATTGCTTTACTTTAATCTCTGTATCTCTAATATTTGTACATATGACAACCTTTATAATAAAGTAACAGGATGTTTGTGTGTCTATGTGTTTGTTTGTTCCGAAGGATCTTGCTAACCGCTGAACCGATCGGGTTCTCCTTAACAGGGTAGCTTCTCAATAGGTTTATAACTATTTTCTTGGGGGGTGGGACACCCCCAACCTTCCAAAAAATGAAAAATCCCCCCCCCAAAAAAAAATATTTTCGCCCCCCCCAAAAAATTTTTTTTTTACTTTTTCTTTTAAAATCTAAAATAAGAAATTGGGTTATCAAATTCGACTCTCCCCTCCTCGAGTGCCCCTAGAGGCCTCTAGGGGCGTAGCCGCTAGTAGAAGATATTGAAACAAAGAAACAGGAAGATATAGAAACTTTATGATTTTATAGGACAGGAACATAAATACAGTAATTTAAATCATAAAATATTTGTAAATTTAAATTCATCTTTAATTTACCTTTTTCATTTTCTTTCTTAGTGGGCATTCACCTGTGTCCTGGATAGGAAACAGATTTTTTTGACATACGTCTCACAAGACCTATGTAGTCATGACCGGGAGACAATGACGGTTCAGTACATGACTTTGGCTAAATCACAGCTGATCATTTTTGTGGCTTTTTTTGAAAATTACTTTTATACCCAAATTTTCATAGTTTTTCCTTCAAAAATCACAATTTTCTCACATTTGCAGCTTAGTTAACTTAAATTTACACAAGAAAAGTATAATAAATACAGCTGAACTAAAAAACTGTGTTATCATTAATAACAAAATCTTTAAGAATCTTGAATAATCTAAGATTTGTAGTCTAGAAATGAAATAAGAGTTATTTGAAGTAAATATTTGAATTGATGTCTAAACAACTCTTGTAATTAACTTTTTAAAAAATATTTCATGTCCCTGTTGCATGCCTCATGACATATTATCTTTATCCTTGAAATATTAACAAGTTATCCTGCTCAATATTGGTTCCTGGCTGATTTGATGTCTCAACATCAAAACAATATCTGCTTGGAGTATAACATATATATCCATAACCGCAGTTGCCATGTTTAAAGTCCTATATTACCATATATACCAGGCTACAATTGAATATACAACCAGTACTTGGTTCACAAGAGCTTAGTAGAAGGTTAATATTTTTATCAAGTGGGATTATCACTTGTAAGTGTTTGACATGAACTTGGAATCTTTGTAAAGACCAGTCTATAGCTGGTCTTGATTGAGTCTCTGCTTTTTGTACACACTGCTTGTCTTTACTACTGATTAAATGTCATAGTGAGAACCATGGAAGGTTTTACATAGGTGAACCTACAGAATGATTATATATACATATTGGATTCTAAGCTGGATGAATAATTTGCAAGATAGTGTATTTAAGATAGTGTAAGAGCAGCTAACTGACAGGAAAGCACTTGGCTCATAGCTGGAAGAAAATAATAGTAGCTTATTATTAGAGTGAATGTGAATGCTGGTTATGTGATCATAACTGGATTTTATTCAAGTGTGATTTCCAATGGCAACTTTAAAATCCAATTTGGAAATAAACACAGGCAAGTTCTTTGTCCTAAGAAGATCAATACTACCCTTCCTAAAAGCTACCAGTAGTAAAGGGACCTAGGAAGGTGTTGAACAGGAAGACCAAAATATAGGATTAGCAAAGCAAAAATAAAGGGCAGTTTGTCTATCAAGTGGTGTTAAATTTGGAATCATAGACCCACCTGACTTTCAATCAGCAGAGTAGGGGGAAACCATGGTGAATTTCTGAGTAATAGAGAATGAGAGGATATGAGCTCTTAGCTGAAGTAACTAAGGCAAGGGAGTCTTAAAGACCATGTAGCTAGATGTATGGCAGTCTTGGCTTTCATTCATGGAAAGATCTCTCATGACAGTAGTTGGTTCATAGGAAACCAAAGGAAGTAAAAAGTAAGAATACTTGAAAGTTTATTCTGAATCTTGAGGTTATCCCTTTTTATGGCAAAAGTCAAGCCACAAGTTCAATAGCAAACAAGTGCCATAAAGAAAGAGTCAAAAGTGTGTGAAATTGTTGATTAACAAACAAGGTCAGAATTCTAAACTGACTTCCATCAAGATTTATAGGTTGGGTGAAACATGTCAGCTGGTTAGAATAGAGTTCTGGCTATACCAGGGTGGAAAGAGGTACCCTGTTTAGTGGAAGGAATTATGAGGCATACTTGTTAAAGTTGAAGGACAGGGACGGTAACTTTAAAGTCTTTAAACAAGAAGTTTAACATGTGGATTGATAGGAGATAATGTTTTAGTGAAAGAAATTTGAGGGCAATAACTTTATGTTGTGGACTCAAAGGCAAAGTCAGGTAGATTGAATCATGTTAAAGCCAGGTGAAAGCCTATGGAGGCTAGAAGCAGTTCTGACGTGCAAATTTATTGTTGAACATTAATTTAAAATAATTAACTCTTACTCAACTTCGGGACTACAAATCTTATTCCATTGATTCTGAAAGATCTTGTTATAGGTGATAGCACAATCTTCAGTACAGCTGTTACTTATTATACTTTTCTTGCGTAAATTTAGGCTAACTAAGCAGCAAATGTGAGAAAATTGAGATTTTTTTGGGAAAAACTATGAAATTTTGGATAAAAAAGTAATTTTCAAAAAAATCCACAAAAATGATCAGCTGTGATTTAACGAAAGTCATGTACTGAACCATCATTGTCTCTCGTTCATGACTACATAGGTTTTGTGAGACGTATGTCAAAAAAAACCTGTTTTCTATCCAGGACACCGGTGCATTGGGCACTTTAGAGCAAGGGGGGGGGGGGAGGTGAGTCGACGACCCCAAATGTTTAATTTTAGTTTTAAGATGAAATTTTTTTGGGGAATTTGAGGTAGTGGTACACTTCCAAAATAGTTAAAATAGGTCTATGAGAAGTTATAAGTAAACAAGAACTATATCAGCAGTTTGCAAAATCAAAGCGTACAAACACACAGAATGACAGACAGACAGATTCACAGATATTCTGTTACTTTCATATCAAGGATTAAATATCTTTGACTATTTGTTATGAAATGTGAATTTGGAAATTGTATTATCATAATATCATAAATAATATTTGATTTGTTAAACCTTGAAAACTTTTGATAATATTGGTAGATCAATAACATAAATATTTTGTTAGGTAAAAGAAATCACAAAATTATGTAGGTCTTTCTGTAAAGAACATTGATTGATTCAGTCAGTTTGTCAGTTTGTAGCTTAAGATCTCGCATACAGTTCTCCATTTCAATAGGCAAGGACACCCAAGCTTTTTTGAAGGTTGTAAAAAATCTCAACATGGGGTAAAATTAGCTTAAGAGGGTAAATCTCTTATATAGGGAGTAACCTTTTTTTTCTTTATAAACTAAAATTGTAAGTATAGGGGGGGGGGGGGCGATTTATCCTCCCACCCCCCTCCCATGTCTCAAATAGATAGATAATTTGATTGACCTTGATATCATAAACCTTGGATGATGACAGTGAACAAGGTATTCTATATTAGGCTTGTCTCAAATTACCAGTATATTTCCGGGGAATCATATATAACTAGTTGCTTCACTGCTAGCCACTAGGAGAAGATAAAAAGTGAAAATCACCCAGAAAAGTACAACCAACTCGGACCAGTATTAAATCAAGGTCTTCAGTTTCAAAACCAATAAAACCTTAATACTTTGTATTATAGGATTGTAAGTAAAAGTATCTTATTAGAACCTATTTTCCACGAAAAATAAATAAAAATCTTAGAATTAACTCTTGTTTGTCGTGCCAGGCGCTCGCCTTCGGCACCTCGGTGCCAACATGTAGTTTAAAATCCTATACTGTTTCATGTAGTTTCCCACGGAAAAGTAACAGGGTGTGTGTTTGTCTGTCTGGTCTGTGTGTCTGTACCGAAGGATCTCGCTAACCGCTGAACTGATCGGGTTCTCCTTAACAGGGCAGCTTCCCATAGGTCCCGGGAAAGTTTATAACTATTTTGGGGGAGGGTACCACCACCCTTCCAATAGAAATCGCTCCTAGAAATTACCCCCCCCCCAAAAAAAATGGGATTAGAGGGGGGAGGGGTCGACCCCTCCTTCACCTCCCAAAATTCGTTTAATTTAAAAAAATAGTTTTGGGATTCAACTACCCCCTCTCAAGTGCCCCTAGAGGCCTCTAGGGGCTTAGTCGCTAGTGACTAGTATACAGAAGAAATTTAAATGAAAGATTTTTAATTTGAAAATAAACAATACAGTTCGTCTCTTTAATGGTCATGCTGAGTTTTAAAATTTCGAAACACCATCCTAACCCTAACATGAGAGCATTCATGTTTTGGTTACAACCAATCTCTGTCGTCCTGCCAACTTTTTATAGGTTATGTTATTATGCAATATTATTATTCATCCTGCTTTCTTTATAACTAGCGGCTACGCCCCTAGAGGCCTCTAGGGGCACTTGAGGAGGGGAGAGTCGAATTTGATAAGCCATTTTTTATGGGGGGGGGGGTCGTTTTTTTAATTTGTGTTAAAAAAAATTTCTTGGGAGGGTGGTGGTTCCCGGGACCTATGATAAGCTATCCTGTAAAGGAGAACCCGATCGGTTCAGCGGTTACGGAGATCCTTCGGTACAGACAAACAGACAAACATCCTTTACTTTATTATAAGGATTCCATTTTTTTAGGGGGGGGGGGGGGTGTTGTTATATTTTCGTCGTGATTTTTCTTTTTGAGTGTTTAAAATTTTCTTGGACCCATAGAAAGTTTAACTAAGAAATATGGACTTAACATCCAGCTAAAAAGTAAAACAAGAAGGATGCAAATAAAGAGTTGGATGTCTGCTACTTAACCTCATACCCCGAAAGATTTGGTTCCCCTTAGTTATTCTGGGTTGTAGAACCTGACATTAAAGTGTCATGGACAGCAGTCTCGTCCGTTTGAGAAATTGATACTGATAGGTAAGCTACTTTAACTAAGAAATATGGACTTATCATCCAGCTAAAAAGTAAAACAAGAAGGAACTTGTGTATGGTCTGATGGAACTAATGAAGGCATGTAATGATGTTATATATATAAAAGAATACAATTTTTCAAATAATTTTTAAAAATTTTATATTAAGAATATTTTTATCTAATAATAAATTAGATTTGGCAAGCAAATTATACAAATGAATTAAAATAAAATGTTGTTTATGTGTGTGAATAATCATAAAAAGCAATTTTTTATAAAAAAAAGGAGACATCTTGCGGACAAAACTTGGACTTTGTGTTATCAAAGTTGAAAAACTACTTTTGATAAGGCATAAAATAAAGCAGATGTGTTAAAGGTCACGAAGATAAATATATATAATACAAAGTAGCTTGATGTCTGTCCGTCCGTCTGTCTGTCCGTCCGTCTGTCTGTCCGTCCGTCTGTCTGTCCGTCCGTCTGAAGCTTAAGATCTCGGTAACCACTGAACCGATTGGATTCTAATCTTCATGGTATATATACGGTCCTGTGGTGGTTTCAGCTATTTTCTTGGGGAGTGGGACACCCCCAAACCCCTCAAAAATGAAAATTTACCCCCTCAAAAAACTTGAGAACACATTAGACTATGAGCAGCACCAGTAGTAATTTTCTTGAGAATACATTAGACTGTTTTTTTTTAAGAATTTTGCGAATTCGTTATTTAAACGAGAAAATGTTTTCCTGCTGGGTAGGTGCGAAAATTTTCGATCCGTTCTGCTGGGTAAGTAATAGAAGATGTAATTATACCTCTTGGGGCAAAGCCCCTAGAGGCTAGGGGCGAAGCCGCTAGTGTCCATATATGATAGTTAGCTAAACAATATTTATGTTGAAAAATAACAATAAACTGTAATACATACATTAAACAAAAAAAATAACATGGAACCTTACACATGCGTTTTTAAAGGTGTATATTTTCATAACATGAATGCCAGACTGACGGACCAAGTCTTGTTTCAACAGCAGCTGAGATTATCATTTTCCCCATAGCGTTACGGACTGTTAGAGTAGCTTTGCTACTAAAAAATGAATGTGTAGATATTAAGAGAAATGATTACTGTACAATATAGGGGACAGGGGTTAAACAACTTTATGCAGGGGTAAAATAACTGTATGAATATCAACCAATATAGTTGGATATATTAACACTGTTAAGTCTCAAAAGAGCAAAATGCAATTTGCTAGCAGACGACAAGCGTCCCCACCACTGAAACTAGGTAGTAAATAGGGATTATATCCCGTAAATAAAATAATATCTACTGGGTCACGCCAGAGAAACATCTAAACATGTGTATGGTAATTATCGCAATGTTACAAATTATCAGAATTATAAAAATCTATTCCTACTTTTTGTGGGTTGATTTGATACAATTCCTTAACTAGACCATTGCCTTTCAAACTTTTAATACTGCAAAATATATAAATTACACTTTGAAAATATCTATTTATTTCTAAAAAAGATTTTTAAAAATGTGTTCTGATTTATGATAAATAAAACTCTAATGGCAGAAATTGAAACTAAATTTATAGAATATTGTTATCAGTGTTTTATTGTTTTATTGCTAGATTAAAGATTAGAAAATTTATATAAATTTTCCTTTAAATTGCCTTGTTGAGCACAGAAACCCCCTTCTATTATTTTGAAATAGTTGGTAAATTAAAGTAGTAGGTGGGTAAAAGATTTGCTTTATGTTCTTTAGATCAGTTTAGGTTAGGATTTATTGGGTAATGGGTAGCCTTTCCGGGTTAGGATACCACAGGTATAGTCCATGCTGGGTTTTGGCCCTTAGCAGTTTTTAGGCAGAAAAGTTACAAACTATCCACCCTCATTTATAATTTTTTTAAAACTTGGTAGTCAGTGCTCGACTGACACTTCGAGGGAAAGAACTAATTTAAAAATAACATGTAGACTTCTAAGCTTTAGGTAAACAAGCCTATCAATGCAAAACTTACTGTGCATTAGTCAACAACAAAATTGATAAGAAGAAAATAATTTAGAAAAAAAAAATTAAGTTCATAAATGTCCACGCTTGGCATGGATGATGGTGATTCCTGGAGTGGTTCAGTATGATTTGTCCAAAAACAGTATCCTGTTATAGTTAAACAATTTTGCAAAAAATGTAATTTCAATTTTGTTTAGACTTATATTCTGCCTATTCAGTTCTGACACTCTACAAGTGTTAAGGTTCGTTTGTTCTTCCATTTCAGATCTTTGCTTTTTTGGATGTTGTCATCGTTGTTTTTACAATACTTAGTAAAATTCTGAGATAAGAATATAAAGGAGAGAATTAAAACAAATCAAACTCTGACACCTTTTTAAGCAAATTCAGTTGATTTATCAAAATTAACAAAATATCAAAATAACTTGCAGAGTGTCTTCGCTTAATAAAAAAAAAAAAACAATTGCAAATAATTGTATGATAACAACATTTATTTCAGCATTGCTGTTTATTTTTATATTCATATTATTATAAAGAAATTTTCCATCTGTCTTAAACAAAAGAGACAAATAGTTTAGCAATCACAAAAAAACATTTATTTTTTACTCAAAATTTCTATGTACTATTTTTGTTCATTAAGCAAAAATGGTCTTTTTTTCTTAAACAAAAACTTTTGTTTGCCTTTGACTGGTTGATTAAAAAGTTCATTTGGACAAGAACACTATTTAAAAGCCTTTTTTTGCTTAAAGATCTAAAAATAATCTTGGAGCAATTCTTTCATTCTTACTTTAACAGAAAAATATGTAGAGATCATAAGAAAGAAATTTAATTTTCATTAAAAATTAATAGTTATCCTCTCTCTTTAAATATTGTGTTAAAATAAAAAAAAATAGTTTTTTCTCGCATCGTATAATAAACGGTTTTGTCGCGGATATAGAATGTACAACTATAAGATTAAAACCAGTTTTTTAGCCCCTAGGTGCCGAAGGCACGGGCTAAAAAAAACTGGCTTTAATCTTATGATTGTACATTTTTATATTCGTAGAAAACTGGATATAATACGATGCTAGACATAGTTTTTTCGTATGGATAAGAACCGGTTCCTATCCACCAGATTCGAATGAATACGAGAAAATAAAATTATTGTGAAAATAATCCTACATTTCTAAGTAAATTTTTAAAAAGATGTTTATGGTAAAGAGAGAGGAAAAAGTATATTGCTTTTACAATTGATAGAGAAAGAAAGACTAATAGTATATAGGACAGTTAGAACATACTTTAGACAAATCAACAACTATATTCTATTTCTATAGTTTAATTCTTTAGTTAAAATTAAGATATTTTGATTAAATGTTAAATTAAATTAATTAAAACAGTCTATAAAAAGGCTCGATAAATTTAAAATTTTAGTCTTATTTTTTTTAAATATTAATTTTAACTGAATTCAGTCTATTTTTAAAGTATTGAGAGATAGGAAAAGAAGTTCATTATTTTTAAAGATTAATTTTAAAAGAAAAAATGTAATACTAAAAATTTTGCTACTAATATTATCTTTGAAAGTTTAATCTTAGAATTCAAAGTTTTTAAATAGGCAGACATTAAAGGAGAAGAAATGCTATAATTATTAATAGATTATAGTAGATATAACAAAATTGTACAAAAGGTGTCTAATTATAATTTATAGATACAATTAACTTTCAAACATACATACATAGTACATACATAACTAATTTATTAGTAAAGAATTAAATTTATGTTGTCATATGGTAAGATTACCTAAAACATTATTATTTCATCAATTTGTCTAGGTCAGATTGCCTATAAAGATTATTATAAAAATAGAAAAATGTTATTTAAGTTTATTAGGTTTTAGGGGATGAATAAAATTTAAATGTAATTATAACTTATTTACCATGAACTTTATTCCTACAAATTTCTCCCCAAATTGTTAATTCTTACCTTAAACAAATATATAAATAACGAGAACTGGGTGTCTACAAATGTTTGCTATATAAAAAGTAATCTAAAACTATAAATATAAAGTTAGTTTTTATTCACATATTCACTCTCATTATCACAGCCACATACAATCATAAAAAGCAGTTTCTAAAACCAACAGTTAAAGTATTGTTACAGCTAAAAAAAGGAATAATTTTACATGAAAAGCTTATTGTACAAGATAATGATCAGAATCTGATGTCATGTGATCATATAATCAGTAGTCATTTTAAACCAATCTTTTACTGTTGTAATTTTATATTTTTTGCTTTGCATAGCTTAAATTTTACTGTAACAATACAAAAATTATAAGCCTTAGAAACAACTTCAAGTTATCAGAAATAAATCTCCATTCACCTCTAGTGATTGCTCCAGACATAATACTAATTACAAATAAAATATAATGATAGTACAAGAATGGACATGTTGTAAGGTTTTTCAAATTTTTGGAAGGAGCTGCTTTACAGGGGAGTTTAATGTTGATACAAAAAATTTTATTTGCACACAATGAATAATTTTTTATTTGAACTAGTTGAAATTCAAAACTGAAATAGTTAATTTATGTTCGAAAGTGAATTACTTAATATCAACATTAAAGTGTAGAATGCTAGGAAATGAACCTAGCAATCACTGGGATGTTCACTAAAAAATATCAAAGCATCAGACAAATTTACAGACAACTTGCATTAACAAATAAAGCCATCTCAGTAATATAATACACACTAGGCCATTACAGACCTTACAGTTACAATACACAAGTTTAACTGGCGCTTATTATTACTGTACAAATATGAGTTTAAAAACAAGTTTTCTTGTATTTGTTATGAAATATGAGAGGAGGGAAAAGGAGAAGGGTATAAGTGTACGACGAGAAATTTTGTGTCATTTTAAGTACATTTTAATTTTTATGTACACTAGATACAAACAATAATTTTCAAAGATTATATACAATCCTACATCCAAGCTTATATTGAACAAAAAAGCATGAAACAAAGATTTTATATTTATTTGGAAATGCTAGATAAATTTAAAATGTTTATGTGGATGATTGTTTATCAAAAAAAGTTGATGTCAGATGATTTAGTTGGTATCAAAAAAATATTTAATTTATTGGCTTTTAATTATAAAATGCTTTAATATGTTTACAACTTGTTTATAATTGGTAATATATAGGAAAAATTTGTGTTATACCTATTGTTAAAAGAAATAAAATAAAGAAATTTGTTTAAATTTGACATCTATTTATCAATAAAGGGATGAGCTTTTAATTTGTAAAAGTTACTACTCAGTAATAATGTTGCTAACTATAATTATCAAGCTAAGAATTGTTCCCTATAGGAATAGAGTTAAGCGTTATTTTACAATATACACAAACATTTTTTTTATAGTTTTTTTAGATAAAATTTTAAGAATTAAAACAACTACTATAATCTGAAATTACTCCTTGCTTTGAGAATTTGAAAATAAGTAGAAGTCCAAATAATAATATTTCCGCAACACCAGATACTAATTTTAAAAGATCACATTTTATTAACTATGAATATAGAAAACTAAGTACTAAAACATAATTCACAGCAATTTCAGATTATAAATTACAATAGAGTATTTAGGATCTAAACTTTTTAGATGAGAAAAGAACAGTATCAAAAATAGCGCATTTTTTGCCAAATGAAAAGAGATGAAAAACTAGAAAAAGAATTGAATTTCTGTTTGGAAGATCTAATGGTCAAAATTATTACAGAAAAGTAAAATATCTAAAGTGGTTTCATTTATTTAATTTTTAAATTTACAAGGCCAAGATCATTTTGTAGTTCAAAGTTCTCCAAATATAAAGTATCAAATTAAATCCACTTTAATTAAATTTAATTTCTTCCTGACTAAAATTTAGTTTTAATTAGACATTAGGATAGGGTTTAATATAACAATATATATAATTATGAAAGACAAGTAACAACTGGAGAAAATATGTCGTCTTTGCATTACACAAATACACAACAATTATGTGAAGAAATGTGTGTTAGGTGTGTATATATTAAAATGGCTTACAAATTTGTCTTTTATAATCTCTGTTTTCTTGATTATTCTCCATTGATGAAAAGATGTGCAGAAATGGCATTTTAAGTAAACCTATTTGAACCTTACTGTTTTAACATTAAAACAATAACATATTTAGTTGTTGAAACAAAAGGTGTAATACCTTTTTACACCTTACTGTATAATTATTGTTATCAATACAGAACATAATAAAATATTTTTTAAAAAATACTTATGATTTGAAGACAAAATAAATTCTGTTTAGGTTCCTTTTTGTTGCAGAAGTTTAGTCATTAAAAAAACAAAGTTGTAAGACATTTTAATCTTAGAATAATGATATATATAGGTAGATACTACATAACAATTCTGTCAGTAATATACTGGGTGATAGTGTCAAAGTGTACACAACTATTAAAATTGATAATAGAGACAAGTTTTAGAGATATAAGAAGAAAAATGTCTACTTTTTAAGTTAGCAGCACTAGAAGTAAATTTTCTATATAAAATTAGTATAAGATAAATCTAAATTATGTTCAAGATGGACCTCAAAACAGGTAAATTTTAGGAAATCTTAAACTTGTAATAAAGAATAAACTTACAAAATATTTTCGTTTTGCTTTTAAAGTAAAAATTATAAAGGGACAAAAACTATTATGAAATCCATCTTGAATATTATATAGCTACCTTTAATAAATTTTCTCCCAAATACATCTTTGAAAAACTTAATATAAACATTTAAACACCGCAATAGGAACAGATAAAATTTTTGGATGAAACAGTCTTTAGATTAGCATAAAATCACGTAGAAGCAAGCAAAATTAATTGAACTGAGCCAAAGTAGCCACAAATGTGCAAACTATACTGGATAAGATAGACAAAAAGTTGTTTTTTTTATTTTACTTTGGCTCATTTACTGAAAATAATACATTTTACATACATGGGAAATATATTTTAAAACATTAAATCTAAGTTTTAAAAGACTAAATGATAGATGAAATGATTCAAAACCTCAGGTCTTAGAAGAAATGATTTGTAAATGAAATTAAATGCTGATACTAAAGTTAATTTTCTAATTTTAAGAATTAGGTTTTATTTAAAATTTAATGGATAAAAATTTTGCTAAATCATTATGAACCTATATCTATCCTAAATTGATGAAAAGATGTTTTGGAGGGAAGAAGTGGTTATCATAAACTGAACTGGGTTTTTAAATCAAGGAAATTATGTTTTAAGATGAGAAATACCGTGACAATAAACAATTTACGGCATTTTCGCATTCGAGGTTGCTAACTTAGAATCAAAATAAATGCATTTATAGAAAAATGTACTTATTTTTATAGTTTTTTATTCTAAGTTGGAAACTTCAAATGCAAAAAAGCCGCGAAATTGTTTATTGTCGCGGCATTTCTCATCTTAAAACATAAAACATAAACCTAAACGTATATTTCCTTTATTTAAAAACCCACCTCTGTGGAACCTAAAGCACACTATAGATATAACATAGTTCTTACAACACTGAATTACCTAATTTTACTAATCATTTTCACTGAAAAATTAGGCTTTCTCACAAATATTCAACATAAATGAAAAAGTTTTGCCAGACCCAATTTTATCACAGTCTCAACCTTTAAAGAATGAGTATGTTTGAAGCAGGGGCTGTGTTGAGATTATTTGGATGGGAGTTGTCTCCCATCTAAATGTTAATCTTACACTAAAATGAACTGCTTAAACATTTTTTGTGGTCTGGGGAAAACATATTTCTCTAAACTTTTTGCCATTGGCAGCTTTGCGCTTGGTTTTATCTTATTCTTGTTTCTGAGTTGTTAAAATAGTAGGTTTAAACAGCTTCATCGGATAAATGAGGACTGAGATTGTTTATTAATCAGCTGACCTGTTGAGTGGCTTAAAGTATCACAATGTGTTTAGTAAAAACACTCCTGACAAAAGCAGCAAATCAACTGAATTAAATTAAACACACAATCTTGATTTTGAAACCGGTTTTAAATTAGTTAAAACTAGTTTTTAGCAGTGTGCGCTTTAGTCCAGTACAAAGGTTTTATTTTGTCACTTTACACATGGTTTAAATAATTTTTTTATGTATATGAAAAGATTTTGTTTATATATTTGTAAATTGATGATTGAAGTTCTATTATTAAAATTGTTTTCTTTAACATAAAATGGTTTCTCTTTTTCTGAATGGTGATCTGTAGCTTTCAAATTTTCAAATCTGAAAAAACAAACATTGGTAATGTTTAAAATTTATTAGTTTTGAACATTATTAAAGACACCCACTAAAATGTTTTTTTGGAGAGGGGTGTAAATGAATAAGAGGATTAGGTTTGACAACAGAGGGGAGTGGGTTGTCTGCTTCCAACTATAAATATGGTAATCATACTGTTTTATAAAAAATACTCAAGTAAGTACCAGGAAGGGAGCTATTTATTACACTAGTCCTCAAAGTTTTATAATAACGTTTTCTTATTTGTTTGCTTAACAACTTTAGGGACTTTCAGATTTCAATTGGTTGGTTCATTTGATTAATGTCCGAACGTTTCAACCACTGATTCTAATCTACAGAAGGAGTAATTTTGTGTATCATCATTGGGGATGTATATCAAATTATCCCTAATAAGAACAGTCTTTTTGTAAAGTAATAGAAGTTACTGCAAGATAGTTACCTTTGAATAATTTAGCGCAGTGGTATAGATGTTGATGTTGGGCTGTGCTATTATTATTGTGAGCTATTACTAAGGGGGCAGTGTGTTTTCTAGCTGGTCCGACCACCTCCACCACCCACCTCCTCCTTCTCCCAGCCATTCTCCTACAAGAAAAAGATGATTTTTATTAGTTCAGAAACTTTTCATTTATCAATTTCTGGTTGACTATAAACTTTACAACTCTTTTAAAAATAAACAGAATATCTCAGAATTTCTGTTGTGAAAGTAATTTTTAATTTAGTTAGGTCTTCAAGCAATAGTAACAAAAGTCAAAAGAAAATCTAAAATTTTTGAAAAAGTTATATTATTAGTTTGTCATTTGTTACACAAATATTTTACATAAAACCTTACCTATAGTTACATTGACAAACAAACACTTCAAATAAAGGTACAATTTAAATTTAGTAATATACATTTGACATAAAAAAACTTTCATAAATTCTTTTCGTATAAAGAACAGGTTATAATTCCAATATTACTTCATAGGAGACAGGTTTAAGGAGTGGAAATTTTTTCTTTAATAAAAAGTTCTTCTTGTTTTCAAGATGTTTAGATCTTATAAACTCAACCAAAAAAGACACATTAAAGATAGCATAATGTAAAAGATAACAAAGCTAGCTGTAAAAATATAAATAGATTGATATATATCTTTGTATAATACAGAAAAAATAGACTAAAAGGAATCTCTGAACTATTGCCTAGTAGCATAAAGTCAAAAGGTACTTTTTAAAAAGTCAAGGCCATTTAGAGCTAGTTTTATGAAAATTCAAATCATGTATTTGTTTTAATATTTAAAAGGTGTGTGTAATAATTTACTTTATGAAAAAAAATCTGAACCTACAATTCTCAAATTTTTAAGAAAGTTAATACATTGGAACTGATTCAAATTATTGAGTATTCTAAAAAAATTGAAGGATGTAAAGAGTACAAAGGGGTCACTTTTTCGCTTACTTTACAAAATAAATTGTGTTAGAGCTCAGTCAAATGCGCTTAGTAAGTCAAACTGTAGTTAATCTTGACCAAATTAATATTCATGAAATCTTCATAATTAAGAACAGATTGACTAAACGCTAACACAAAATGAAAAATACGCCAAAAATGACCCTTTCTTTACAATTTACCTTTCTGTTTGAAAAATACTGTTAAGCCATTTGCATAATAGACATAAATAAAATAGTTTTAATCCAAAAACTTTGTATTTGAACACTAGACTTGCCTTTTAGTGTTACATAAATCTAATTATAGAGTGTGTGAGCTTTGGACATTCACACAACACAGCAACTCATCCTTGCTATTAGTAGGTTATTCAAGCTAAACAAATTTAAGTATTTTGAATTGAGATTTTGAACCCTTTCCAACCCCTTACAAAATAAGCTATAGTGTGTAATCCTTTTTCATTTTTAAGAAGTTTAGTAATTCTTTATATTCAGTAAATGCTAAGAACTAAAATTGAAGTTAGCTAAAAGGATAAAAAGTTTCATATTCATTATTTGAGAAAATTCTAGGGCTTGGTAAGTGACCCAGCCAATATATATCATAATCAACTTTGGTTTACACAGGGAGGGAGGGGATATTGGGTTGAAAAGTACAATGGTATCAATATTTGTTGCCCTAAAACTTTAGACACTTTTACTAATGCTTCCAAACTTGTAATATCCAACCAAATTACTCTACAGCAGATGAGGAAATTTTTCTGGAGATGTGCATTATACATCAATTTATCATCCATTGTCTTATCCATTATGATCCATGGGTAGTTTTACACAACACAAATATACAACACCTGTTAAACTTTGAGCTTTAATTTTATCAAAAAAAGTGAAAGACATTTAATATGAGGTATAGAGTTTTTATAAATATAAGTTTGAAGGTTTTTATAAAAGAAGTATTTATAATGTCAACAAATGTCTCTTTGTTTAGAGTGTATTTGTATGTAATATGTAATAGAATCATACTGATAAATACAAATAAAATAGTACATTGATACAACTATGTACATATTTATCATATTGGTTATGTAATATTAAAGGTAGATATAGGTTATGAAAGCTTGTAATCTAATTAGAGACTTGAAACAGGACATATAATTATACCTATAGCTTTAAATAAAGATGGTTAATGGGCATCATAAGCTTTTCCAATATGACTTACAAACCGATTAATGTCCGCTGTATTAAAACCTATTTTCAGCAATACTAAAAAATTATGTTTAGCATACAAGTTTTGTTAGACCAAGCCTTCGGCCCCTCAGGGCTAACAAAACTGGGTTTAATCTTATACATTTTCATTCAAGAGTAGTTTACCTTAAAACCTAATTCTTAGGAGGAGGGGGGGGGGGGGGGGGGCAACCCTAAAGCTTTTACCTCTCTTTTTAATTGTGTGAAAGGTACAGTTATAAAATTTAATGACTTTTTAAAAGGCATAGGTATAAAGGTAAATCCAGGTATATTTTGAAAAGTGCCTTATGAATACCAAATAACATTTTTTGTCTTTCTTGGCTCCAAGCACAAAGTAACATTTATTATAAGTTTAGTTAAGCTAATTATCAGGGAAGCTTTATTGAAGTAAACTAACAAACCTTTATCATGTGTGCCAACTCAATGATGAATTTTCCCTCCTTGTACTTTTGGCTGGACTCGAAGGCATGCTCATATTTCCATCCTAATGTTGTCTTACAACAATCACAGTAGATATCAGCCACGGCGTGCAGACCTAGATAGATAGATAGATAATAATCACAGTAGATATTAGCCACGGCGTGCAGACCTAGACAGATAGATAACAATCACAGTAGATATCAGCTACGGCGTGCAGACCTAGATAGATAGATAGATAATAATCACAGTAGATATCAGCCACGGCGTGCAGACCTAGATAGATAGATAGATAATAATCACAGTAGATATCAGCCACGGCGTGCAGTCCTAGATAGATAGATAGATAACAATCACAGCAGATATCAGCCACGGCGTGCAGACCTAGATAGATAGATAGATAATAATCACAGTAGATATCAGCCACGGCGTGCAGACCTAGATAGATAGATAGATAATAATCACAGTAGATATCAGCCACGGCGTGCAGACCTAGATAGATAGATAGATAATAATCACAGTAGATATCAGCCACGGCGTGCAGACCTAGATAGATAGATAGATAACAATCACAGTAGATATCAGCTACGGCGTGCAGACCTAGATAGATAGATAGATAGATAATCACAGTAGATATCAGCCACGGCGTGCAGACCTAGATAGATAGATAGATAACAATCACAGTAGATATCAGCCACGGCGTGCAGACCTAGATAGATAGATAGATAGATAATCACAGTAGATATCAGCCACGGCGTGCAGACCTAGATAGATAGATAAGAATCACAGTAGATATCAGCCACGGCGTGCAGACCTAGATAGATAGATAGATAACAATCACAGTTGATATCAGCTACGGCGTGCAGACCTAGATAGATAGATAGATAACAATCACAGTTGATATCAGCTACGGCGTGCAGACCTAGATAGATAGATAACAATAACAGTAGCTACCAGCCACGGCGTGCAGACCTAAACAAATGTCGTATTTATATCATATTATTTAAGTTAATCATGTTATTTTAGTAAAATAATAGCTATATGTAACTCTACCCAATGCAATGGGTGATGACCCGGACTGGCATTCAATTGGGTCTTTTAATACCTTCCAATAGCGTCGGAAATATAAACATAGGAAAGCCACTACAAAAGAGCAGAAAACTACTTGCTAGCAGACGAAAAAAGGTCTCCTCCAGTTGGGTTATATAACTATACCTTTATATTTATTATCATACTGCTATGCTAATGAAATATTTATATGGACACGTTTTTATATACTTTCACTGTCCTCTGAAGTTAGAGGGGCAAGAAGGTTTAAAGATACAAGCATTGTTAAGCATTGTTGAGCATTGTTAACCCCCATTTTTTAAAATAATTTTTAAAAAGGAAGGGGGGGGGGGGGTGGTTTTTCTCCTTTACTAACCCTTACGGGGGCCTATTCTTGAGATGGGTTTTTGAAAGATGAATGCCGCGTTTTTTTGACATTTTTTAGACATTGATTGCTTGAACGAAGACGATAGAATTTCAACAGAGTATACAACTTAAGAATTCAAAATTTCAAAATTATTAGTTTAGCCATTTGTATAATGTCTAATACAGCTCTAAAAAGATGCATTAATTAATATGCAGCAAAAAAATTTTTTCCATGAAGGCCGTACCAACAAAAGCGAAATAATTAAATAAATAGTTGTATACTATGTTTAACTTAGCGAATCGAAAAAACGCGGCATTCATCTTTCAAAAACCCATCTCTGGAGAGCTCTAATTCTGTTGGACTTCTGTCTAAAATAAAGCAATAAACAATTCAACGAAGTCGAATACAAGCGCGGAGGGGAGGGGGGGGGGGTTATCAATGCTCAACAAGGTACTTTTTGTGAAAGGGACTATAAACTCATTTAATGACTTTTTGAGGTCGACTTAATATGCTTTATGTCAACTTAATAAACAACTTAAAAATGTATTTAAAGTCTTTTATGAACTAGCTAGGCAAGATTTGTTTTTTCTTAACATAGTTCTATTACTGTAAGACCTAAGCTGGATCTTTAAATCATTTCAATGGTGCGCCAAATCGGGGTGCGCCGAATTTCAGCCAATCACAGCGCGGGATTTCGTAAAATGTTGTGCTCTCATTGGTGGAAAGTTAGCTCACCCCGATTTGGCGCACCATTGAAATGATTTAAAGATCCAGCTCTGCAAAATTTCCACATATCCTTCCAAGAATTTAGTGTTTGTGACAACCTTCATTTTTCCTTTTAGTCAAAATTTTGTGTCCAATAATGTCCAATAGATAAGATATGTTGTGACGTCACTCTTAGCATCCGCAATAATTAAACACAAAAGTAAACTTTCCTCTATTTCCTTTTATGTACATTTTATCAGTATGTGATTTTTAGGGAAAATATGAAGGAAAATATTAGGGATTCCGATGATTTATCTAACTACCTAACTATCAGTTTATTATGCTACATATTTATTTACCTTTTACCCATAAATTTACCGACAAACGTCCTACTACGACAAACGTCCTACGCGACAAACGTCCTAAGCGACAAACGTCTTACTGCGACATCTCTTAAGTAAAACGTCCTAAAAATTTAAAGGTCGAATTTTGTAATGCAAGGATGTATCGGGTTCGAAACCATACCATTTGATAGCCAACACAGACTTTGGGAAAACTGTCGGACAGATTTTTAAAATTTAGCCTATGGTTAAAGTTATTTAAAAAATAAATTTCAGTTAAAGATTATTTTCCTGTGTTTTATCGCCATTTTGAATTTTATATTGATAAGTATTCTTACAATTACAGGATTTTGTCCTTAAATTTGGAAGATTTTTTTTATTTCATAATTTTTGAAAATTTTTAGGACGTTTTACTAAAGAGATGTCGCAGTAGGACGTTTGTCGCGGTAGGACGTTTGTCGCTTAGGACGTTTGTCGCGTAGGACGTTTGTCCTAGTAGGACGTTTGTCGTATTAGGACGTTTGTCGGTGTACCATTTATTTATTTATCTATCTACCTTTTCATCCATTTCTCTCTCTATCTGCACATTTAGCTACCTTTCCATCCATTTATCTATATATCTATCTATCTATCTACCTATCCATCCATTATCTATCTATCTACTACCTATCTATCCATTTGTCTATCCATCTATTTATCTAGCTATCCATCCATTTATCTATGATTCTATCTACCTTTCTAACTATCTACCTTTTTCTAAAACAATCTACTAAGAAATCAATATAGCTATCTATTTACCTTCATTTCCATCCATTTATCTCTCTCTCTCTCTCTCTACCTACCTTTAACATCCCTTTATATACCCTACCATCTATTTAAGTATCTATCTACCTGTGAGAAGAACCCTCTCCTTGGCAGGTCCACAGCCAATATTAACCACAGAGTTGAACATATCTATCTATCTATCTACCTGTGAGTAGAACCCTCTTCTCAGCAGGTCCACAGCCACAAAGGCTCTAGCTTCTTATAAAAGCGGGAAGTTTGTAAATATTTTACTCACTGCACTAAATCGTTACAATTTTCATGAGAAATACGCATTTTATAAGGCATAAAAAACGCTCTAATTTTCGTTCTATTTAACGTAATTTTGTAATTTTTTTTGCTGGTTATTTCATTTTACATATACTTTTATCATTTTATCAAAAAAATATTTATCTTTTTTCATCATTTTTTGGAGAAATTAATGCTTAAACTAAGGGTATCTTTAAACGCAAAATTGACGCACTTAGAATTAATAATGCGTATTGAGTACAAAGGGGGGATAATTTCAAGACATGCATGTTCCAAAGATATCTTTTTTTCCATAAAATTTTAATGTTTAGTCCACCGGAGATTACCCTGAAAATCATATATCAATTTAGGAAGATAATTTTTGTAGAATAGTTACTGAATTTACAACATTATGTACTCTAAAAGTATAGTTAAGATCAAAGGCGTGCAAAAGGTTGGTGTAGGGGTTGTTTACACCACCCTTGTAAAATTAATAGGGATGGATACACCTCCCTAGGTGTCCACCCATGTCCACCCTCTTGACAAGAGCCTACACCCTCAGATACACCCCTCTATAAATTCCAAGGGGGTGTAAAGGAAATAAATTTACACCCCTTAAAATAAAGAGTTGGGGGGGGGGGGGAGGTTTTTAAGGCGGGTGTATAAAATTAAGCCATTGATTAAGATAATTCTATGCTATCTATTTTTAGATAAATTAATCATTAATTTCCAGACTTAACTAAAAAAAATCTTGCAATATTCTGTACAACTGTACTGTACAAATTTTAATCAGTAAATAAAAGTGATTGACACAAGAATGAGCTCTCATACATATGTAATTAAACCACAGTTAATACCTCTAAAGATCTTGATTGATATATATTTATAACTTTTAATATTGTTTACAATAGTGATTAAAGTTAATGTTAGGTAGGGAGATATTTCCCAATCCTCTTTTTAAAGTTTGTAAAAATGTATTACTTATGTAATGAAGTTTTGGTGACATACTTAAATAAACTATCCTTGATTTTGGTTAAAGGGAGCTGTTAAAAGTTGTAAGTGTCAAAAAATTTAGGTGGTTATAAATTAATGGAATATAACCTGATAATATTATCATTTATGTACAAAAAGATTATAGATACAGTATTACACTTTTTTTCATAAGTAAATTGAATAATTTTTTTTATTTTTTATTGCAACACAAGGTTATTTGTTAATCTCCTGGTACAAGATTCAACATTATTATTAGTTAAATCTAATTTTCTATTGAAACAAGCATTCAACCATTTTTACAGTATTATCGATTTTAATATGAATTATTAAATATGTATTATTAACCCTTAACAGTCGGGCCCCTTGCCGCACCTTAATCAGTTGGTGATGGGGTGGGCGTTCAACGCTCCCCCCCTATTATCTCAGTTCCTATTAGACCTAGAGGGCTAAATCTTTTTTTGTGTAAGTCCCCTGTTTGATAATAAATTTCTGACCTTTTATAAGTCAAAGTCAATTTTTGCTTAGTTCACCTTTTTATTTAACAACCTTTTTTACTTAAAAATTTTAAACGGCTGTAATTTGCTTATTTTTGAAGCTAGAAGAACAATTTTTTTACAGAAAATGTTTATCTTTAAGTAAATCTTATATTAGAAATATCAAATATAAATTTCAGCGGCCGCAGCAGGCGGTCAGCAGGGAAAACGGCTGCGGATCTCTATGAAATTTAGATATGTTATGTTGACATATAAGAAAAGCTTTACGTAACTGAAGCTTTTTTGATGCTGGGGGGGGGGGGGGGGGGGTTCTCCGGAACCACTTGATGAACCATGCAAATTTTTTGGACTTAAGCTTTTAGGGGTATGAACATCTTATGGTTTCAAAGTCAACCCCCATCCCCTAGCCCCCTGGGGCTCAAAACCCCCCTAAAAATGAACATAACCTTAATTTTCTCAGAAACCATTTGACCAATAGGGATGATTTCTTAAACTTAAGCTTTTATGGTTATAAACTAACTTCTAGTTTAGAAGTCAGCCCCCTGCCGCCTACTCCTAGCCCTCCGGGGCTCAAAAAAACCCTAAAAATGAACCTAACCTTAATTTTCTCAGAAACCATTTGACCAATAGAGATGAATTCTTAAACTTAAGCCTTTATGGTTATAAACTAGCTTTTGGTATAGAAGTCACCCCCCTGCTGCTAACCCCTAGCCCTCCGGGGATCAAAAAAACCCATAAAAATGAACCTAACCTTTATTTTCAAGGGGGTGACTTATAATCTAGGAGTTAGTTTATAATCATAAAAGCTTAAGTTTAAGAAGTCATCCCTATTAGTCAAATGGTTTCTGAGAAAATTAAGGTTAGGTTCATTTTTAGGATTTTTTGGAGCCCTGGAGGGCTAGGGGTTGGCGGCAGGGGGGCGACTTATATTCTAAAAGTTAGTTTATAACCATAAAAGCTTAAGTTTAAGAAATCATCCCTATTGGTCAAATGGTTTCTGAGAAAAATAAAGGTAGGTTCATTTTTAGGGTTTTTGGAGCCCTGGAGGGCTAGGGGTTGGCGGCAGGGGGTGACTTATAATCTAGGAGTTAGTTTATAATCACAAAAGCTTAAGTTTAAGAAATCATCCCTATTGGTCAAATGGTGTCTGAGAAAAATAAGGTTAGGTTCATTTATAGGATTTTTTTAAGCCCCAGAGGGCTAGGGGTTGGTTGCAGGGGGGTGACTTCTAAACTAGAAGTTAGTTTATAAGCATAAAAGCTTAAGTTTAAAAAATCATCCCTATTGGTCAAATGGTTTCTGAGAAAATTAAGGTTAGGTTCATTTTTAGAGGGGTTTTGAGCCCCGGGGGGCTTGGGGGTGGGGGTAGGGGTGTTGACTTTGAAACCATAATATGTTCATACCCCTAAAAGCTTAAGTCCAAAAAATTTGAACGGTTCATCAAGTGGTTCCGGAGAAAACCCCCCCCCCCAGCATCAAAAAAGCTTCAGTTATGTCCCCCTTTTACGTCTCTAAGTCAAAAATTGCGGCCAGAGGAGCCTTTTAAAGATTTCTGGAGACCTGGAGTATCAGGATCTGCAGGTTCATAGTTGGAACCTGAAATTGACTTGAACACATTTTATATGTGGATGTACTACTATAGGATATTTTAGTATTTTGGTAAGATAAAATGCATTGTTTTAGTCAAAAAATATTTTTGCCTTTTACCTGGATGACCCTGCCAGGTTTGCTGTCATTCTGTGCTCGCCAAGATGGAGATATTAAAAAAATTCTAACTCTCAAATATGTGTCATATCCATACTTAAAAAGCCACGCAGTTTGGGCTCTTTATCTTTTACACACAGAAATTGAGATAGAAAAAACCGGAGGGGGGGGGGGGTTAACCTTAAGGGTTAAGTGTAGTAGTTATGCATGACTCACAAAGTAGTTAACCCTTACAGATCGGGGGGGGGGGCTCCAAGAGCCCCCCCCTCTAGTTTTTTCAATCTCATTTTTTTTGTAGGTAAGATGGAGTGCTGTGACTTCATGACTTTTTAAGTTTAGTAATTATACGTCGGCAAGAGTTGATTTTATTAGGATATCTGGTCTGTGTCGGTCGTGGTTTCCGGTCAAAGTCGGTTGGGTAGCACCAAAATTAGAAAAAAATTCTAAAAAAATCTTAATTTCTACATTATGACTTTTGTGTATAAGGAGAAACCTAAAATTTTTTTGGTGAATACTTAGATATCAATGACCTTCTGAGAAAAAATGTGTTATGACCGTTTGACCGCTCCCTGACCGACTTTATGACCGATTTTTGTCCGGCTTTTACTACAGACATATATCATGAATATCGTGGCTTCTATTACAGCTAGAGTCCTATAATTTTTTTTGGTAAATCCTTGAGCAACATCAAACAGATAAAAATATTAATCGGCGCCGCCAACCGCCGTTTTACCGCCGTAACCGCCGAAAATGGCGGTTTCCGTTATTTGCCGTTTTTTGGCAATGATCAGAAAAAGTAATTTTTTTGTTATGAAAAAAAAAGTTCGTCCTAAAATTTGGTCATCCTAGCTGCAAAATTGGCTGCTCTATAGCTGTTTTAAAATTTAGCGGCTGGCCGCTAAAAAGCGGCTAAGGAGCGGCCTGGCTGCTATGACTAGAAAAAGTAATTTTCTCTAAAAATACACATGAACCACCAGAAAAAAATTTTACGTCTTTATCTGTAACAGTAGCCGAGATAGAGGGGGGGGCTCTTGGAGCCCCCCCCCCGATCTATTAAGGTGGGAATTGGGGCCCGAGCTGTAAGGGTTAACAAGTTGTTAGTATTTAGATTGATATGTCAAATAGCAATAATGGGAAGTAAAGCCGAAGTGATAGATGAATTAAAAACTAAAGAAGAGTATGTAGGGTCTAAAATTCATCTTTATGTAGAAAGTGAGAATTTATTGACAGAACATAAATGTAAAATTAATGAATTATCCGACGAAAACATAAACCAGCTGCACAGATCATGGATATATTCAAATATAATTCCAGCAACAGTGAATGTAGAGATTTTCAGGTATAATATCTTTAGTTTTAAATTGTTTTTAACCTATTTTTAAAAGGTATATTAAAATAAACTATGACACCAGTAGAAAAATAGTAGAAAAATACCAATAGGCCCCTAAATAATTTTTTTGGGGTATTTTAAAGTTTATTTTTTACTATAGATTGAGAAAGTTTTGACAGATCATAAATTTTTTTTTTATGGAATAAAATTCTTAGCTTTTAGAGTGTTTTTGAACCACTTCATTATGCAATCTACATTTTCATAGATTTTTTGTCTATGTTAGTCCATAAGTGTACAGCTTTACAGTACATTGTTTCTATTTGTTAAAGCAACATATGTGATAAAAGAAAAAAGATTCTTTTTAGAGTAAAATGCTTATATATCAATCAAAATCTATATTTTTTGATTTTTTACTGATCTTTTATGTGTATAGTTTTGATACTTTTCATTTTAATTAAATAAAAATTATTTAACTATGTTGGAAATAAGTCACTTTGTGAAAACACTCTTTCGGAAATTTAAAGAATTAAAGATTTCTTATTGGTTAATTCTGAATCATCATAGTTTGCATGTTAGTTTAGTGATATATTTTAAAAATTAGATTTTTAATGAACTTTCATAGATGAAATCTAAAGAACTAATTTAACTCTATACTTGAATACAATATTAATGAAGCAAAACACTCTAAACCCTGTACCAATTTTCTATGCAATCTACCAGGGACATCCAAGCTTTTTATTAGGGGAGGTAATTTGTGTTGTTGGGGGGGGGGGGGGGTGTAAAATGGCGCTCTGCAATTTTTTTTACTCCCATGGGGTAAAATTTTTAGGGGCTGTAATTTAATAATGTGAAAGTACCTACATAATAATAAAGTACTGTAAAATATTTAGTAGTATCTCATTCCTATACATGAAAACACAATAATTAACTCACAAGTCTTGCTAACTCATGACACAATATGATTCTCCTTTAAAGTGTAGCTTCAAATAGGTCCTGGTAGGGTTTTTAACTAGTTTTAGGGAGGGTACCACCACCCTGGCAGCATGCCTAAATAAATTGCCCCTAGAAAAAAATTTGATATTTTGATAATTACTGAAATGTTTAATTGATCTATTTTATGGAAGGTAGACAATTATTTTGATTGAAACATTTTTTTCTAAAAATTGGGAAAATGTTACTTCCTTGTTTAGACACACCCATTGCATTGTTTAATTAAAGGGCCATTGCAATCATAACATGTATTTTTATCATTTATCTTTTAAAGATAAAATAAAAATCTTTAAAGTGATTAATGCATTAATTATCATGAAAAACAGTATAAGTTAGAAATTAATGAATTTTCTAAAAAAGAAAGATCAGAAAAAAATTTATTCTACCCTTATCTTTGACAAGTATTTAGTTTCATCCATAAGACTGGAAGTCAGCAGCTGTCCTCTAGAATGGTAAAAAGAGCAAAATAAACGTTTTCCCATAGATCTTCTTTGGATTTGCATAATAAAGTAGATCATTAAAAAATACAAAAATATAAGGTGCGGTAAGGGGCCCGACCGTAAGCGGTTAATTAAGTGAATCAGTCTGTTAGACCAAAATGGTAGAAACTCAGCAGATAGACGAGACAGACAGACAGGCCACGGTTGGACCCTCAGATGTCAAAACTTTATTTTAGTGTTTGGCCAAAATGACTTTGCAATTGTATCTGTAAGTACGTCTAATAACACCCTTTGCTATTTTTAAAATCCTAGAAAATTTTTTTTGCAAGAAAATTGCATAAATTCGCAACCTTTTTTAGAACCACTACATAACTCGAGTTTTAAAACTTTTTATATAAAATCCTTTTTACAAAAAATATCAATAATTACTTAAAATTAAACCTGAAAGAAAAAAAATCTCATTACACGTGGTTATTTGCATGTTTTAGGTCTTTTTTTGAGGAAAGTATAACTTCTACATTTTTGACAATAATTATATTTTTTTAACATTTCAAAGTAAAATATAATAAAACTTAAATGATTTTTCTTGAATTATCAGTTGAAAATTTCATCAAACATGCAATTTAAGTGATGAAAATTTAATAAAATCATTTTTTGAATGTTTAGAATTACCAACAAAATTTAAAAACATTTTAACATATAACTTCAAAAATCAATAACATTTTATAAAAAGATGTTTCAAAAAATAAATCATTAAAAGGTATTAAAATGCATTTGAAATTACTTAAAATTAAAACGAGAACATCTTTTTACACTGTATTCTGTGTGATAAAGTTTAAATGACATGATTATTGAATGAAATATTTCCTAAACTCATTAAGCCTTTTTGTGACTATATTAAAAATAATTTATTTTGTTTTGTATTGTTTTTTTATTCAAATATTTGACAAAATTTTCCCTACGTCAATAAAATAAAGTCAGTTTTTTACTGTTTCCAGCTTTTTCTTTATAATTATAACAATTAAATATAATATAAATCTTCATTATCTTTTATTTGAATTATCATACACATTAAAATGTAAAGTATAAGCTAGAATAGCACTTTTTTCAACGAATATTTTAATGACATTATATCAAAATAATTCCTCTTAAATATCACACAACATATGATTGGGAAGTATAGCCATTTCTTGGAGGTATAATATTTACAAAAATACCATTAATTCTGTTTTTATCAGAAGTTAAAAAAATTTAACAATTCTAAAACAATGGTTGGCTGTCTAGATATTGAGTACACTAAGACTACGGCTCTGTTCTATTGAAATAACGTTGCAAAAAGAGGGGTTCTGAAAGTAATCTACCTAATTATTTTTAAAGAACCAACAAGTACTGTCAGTATCTTTTTTCTTGTAATCTAGCAGACAATCAAATCATAACACAATTTTCATGATAAAATATTCAGGTTTCTACTTCACATTTTAAAAAATATACTGATCAATAAAATGTTCAAAATTTTACTTTGTACTAATTGAAAAAATATGTTGTAATTCTTATTTTAAAGTTACATTTTTATCCCTGACAAAATCATAGACGACTTTTAAAGGCATCTTATCTAAACTTTTTGAAGAAAAACTTAAAAACGTTAATTAAGTATTAAAACTATTTTCTTCGATTTTTCTGAAGTTATTATCGCATTCTATGGGTTTTTTATTATCATTTACTTATATCGAAAGTGCCAAACATTGTACCCTAACTTATTCATTTAATAAAAAACCAAGCGTGAGGCAAGAAGAATGATCAAATTACAGTTTGACCATAATAGACAATTCATTAAATAAAATCCAATAGAGAACCTGTGAATGATCAGACAGATGGAGGGATAGACAGACAGACGGACAGACAGACAGTTTTTGAGGCATTAACAAATTAGAATTAGGCTATGCTAGATGATTCATTGAAATCCGAAAAAGAGGCAGTTAGACAGATAGACTGACAAGTGGAGTGACAGACAGACAAAAAAACAGACAGACAGAGGGACAGACAGACAAAGGGGTATTGCCTAAAAAAAGTTTGGCTGCTATATGAATCATTAAAACCCACCATAAAAAAGAAATTTACATTAGTTTCATTATTTCGATACTCAACGCCCCCCCCCCCCTCCCCAACTCAAAGGGGTTTATTATTTCTTAAAACCAATAAGTGACTTCTCAGCATAATAAAATTGAATATACTTTTTATTTCATCAATTTATCTTAAATAGAACGAAAGTTATAATCATTTTATTGTCTACAAGAAAAATGCTTTGAGTAAAAATCAACCTAATTGTCAGTAAAAACGTCATATTTATGTACATTTATACAGTAAATAAATTTTAAAATTGTATTCTATTGTAATGAATAATTTAAGGGGGTTGTATGAATTATCAAAAACCTAAAAAAACCCTAATTTGGTTAAATTAGTCCACGTAATGATTGATTTAGTACAGTACGTATGAATAAGTTGTCAATTTCCTGTCAGAGTCCTTGTGCAGCCAATATTGACGACAGAGTTGAACATATTTATATATCTATCTACCTGTGAAAAGAACACTCTTCTCAGCAGGTCCACAGCCAATATTGACGACAGAGTTGAACATATCTATCTATCTATCTACCTGTGAGAAGAACCCTCTCCTCCGCAGGTCCACAGTCAATATTGACCACAGAGTTGAACATATCTATCTATCTATCTACCTGTGAAAAGAACACTCTTCTCAGCAGGTCCACAGCCAATATTGACGACAGAGTTGAACATATCTATCTATCTATCAATCTACCTGTGAGAAAAACCCTCTCATTGGCAGGTCGACAGCCAATATTGACGAGAGAGTTGAACATATCTATCTATCTATCTACCTGTGAGAAGAACCCTCTCCTCGGCAAGTCCACAGTCAATATTGACGACAGAGTTGAACATATCTAACTATCTATCTACCTGTGAGAAGAACCCTCTCCTCGGCAGGTCCACAGTCAATATTGACGACAGAGTTGAACATATCTATCTATCTATATACCTGTGAGAAGAACCCTCTCCTCGGCAGGTCCACAGTCAATATTAACAACAGAGTTGAACATATCTATCTATCTATCTACCTGTGAGAAGAACCCTCTCCTCGGCAGGTCCACAGTCAATATTGACGACAGAGTTGAACATATCTATCTATCTATCTACCTGTGAGAAGAACCCTCTCCTCGGCAAGTCCACAGTCAATATTGACGACAGAGTTGAACATATCTAACTATCTATCTACCTGTGAGAAGAACCCTCTCCTCGGCAGGTCCACAGCCAATATTGACGAGAGAGTTGAACATATCTATCTATCTATCTACCTGTGAGAAGAACCCTCTCTTCGGCAGGTCCACAGTCAATATTGACGACAGAGTTGAACATATCTATCTATCTATATACCTGTGAGAAGAACCCTCTCCTCGGCAGGTCCACAGTCAATATTGACGACAGAGTTGAACATATCTATCTATCTATATACCTGTGAGAAGAACCCTCTCCTCGGCAGGTCCACAGTCAATATTAACAACAGAGTTGAACATATCTATCTATCTATCTACCTGTGAGAAGAACCCTCTCCTCGGCAGGTCCACAGCCAATATTGACGACAGAGTTGAACAGGTAAGCACGCCCCTGGCTTCCCTGAAAACAAAAAATTTTAATTATTATACAAATCCTTATATAAAAGTAACAGGATGTCTATGAGTATAATTGTATAGCTGTCTGTTATGTTTCTTCATTACAATGTAGCTTCTTATATTTTCTGGGAAGGTTTGTAGCTATTTTTGGTTAGGGTACCAAACACTCTAAAGAGAAATCGCCCCTACAAAAATACTCCCATAAATACAATTTTTAACTTTTCTTTTTAAAACTAAAATTTTTAAATCGACCCCTTCCCCACTTCAAATTCCCCTAGAGGCCTCTAAAGGCGTATCCGCTTGTATATTATTACTTCTAGATATTTTCTATTTTAGATTTGGAAGATAATTCATAAACGTTTTGTTATTGTTTGTTTCCTTTTGATTAACAATTATGATTGTATTTTACACTGTAATAGTAATATTGTACTCTGTGTATCTAGAGTGTGTCAGGGTGACAGGTATAGGACATGAGATAATGATATTATTCATGGCATCGTATAACAGAAACTTTCCGCGGATTGTAAATTATAAGATTAATTCCGGTTTTGTTAGATCCGAGAGGCCGACGGCTATGGTGAACAAAATTAATATAATTATTATGATTTCTTATTTTGCTCTTCATAGAAAATCAACTGTAATACGTTGAGATATATGATTTTCTGTATGATCTGTATGAGCGGAAACCGGTTCTAATCCAGCGGATATCAATCAATTTTGAAGCGATACTAGAAAAAGCGTGGTTTTAGTCTATTTTATTGATCTCCCCTCCATGCCCTAAAGGTTCGAATAGAAGCAACTTGCGTCTTGTAAAATAGCATAAAATTTAGGTTGGGAGAAGATTTATTCTTTATTTTGTTCTATTCCAAAAAATCAATTCAATCTATCGACTTAAAATCATACTGAATGGGAGGAGGGGATGGGGTAATTTATTGTCCATTGTCCTATCCCTGTATTCTTGAGAGATAGTGCACATAATTGGTAGGCTCATGTAAAGTTAATATAAAAAATTGCAAGCCCCACCATATATTTTTGAACACACAACCAACAAAAACTTTCATAATAGTACATATGGGCTTTACAGAACAAGCTTTAGGGGGATTGTATTAAAATGTGGGGTTGGGGTACTGACTTTACTTTTATATTTAACTTCATACTATAAAATAGCTTTAAACCTGCCTAAGAATTTAAAAAAGAGTCCACACTTTCAGGATATTTTTTAGTAGTTTCAAAGATTATGTTTGTCAAACACAAACAACTTTCTAATTTTGTTTATTAAAATTGGACTTTACTGAAATGAGAGTACACCAAGAGCAGAATTAGTTTATGCATCTATATACCACTGGTGATAGGAATCTTGCAATAAATATTGTAAAAATATATCAACATTGCCACAGCAGTGCGAATATACAAATTAAAAGTGTATGTATTTTCAAATTTTTTCATTAAAAAATGTATACACAAATAGTACAATATTTATTGAGAAAAAATATCTTCAAAGAAAAAAACAACATAAAGGTAGTTACATAATCATTATAATAAAGTCACAGGATATTGTATATCTTTTTTTGTTTGTTTGATTGTACCGAAGGAGCTCGCTAACAGCTGAACCGTTGTGGTTCTCCTTTACAGGTAGTTCTCATAGGTCCTGGAAAGGTTTATAACTATTTTTGGGTAGCACAACTCTCCTCAAAAAAAATTTCTTACTTTTTCCTTTTTAAATCTAAAATACAAAATTGGGTTATCGAATTCAACTCCTTGCTCCTAAAGGGCTCCTAGAGGCTTCTAGGGGTGTAGCCGCTAGTTTATACATAAAGCCACATAATATGTACTTATACATTATAGTGCATTTCTAAATTACAGTTAAATAGTTGGTAATTTTAGTGAGAGAATCATAATTTTGTTTAACATTATTTTTCAGCATATAATTTTACATAATTTTGCTCATGTAACACTGGTTACTGGAAAATGAAACTGAAAACATTAAAAGAATTTGTCATAGTAGGTTTTATTATCAGAGGTTAAGAATCCGCTGTAAAAAAATAGTTTGGTCCTGCCCTTATGGTAAATTTTGCTTTTATAATTGGGTACCTCAAAAATTTGCTAAAGTAGGATTTAAACAAAAATTATACCCAATGATTAATATTATGGTTACAAAATTCCTTTGAATTAGAATAAGAACCTTATAAGTTAATGAGATTTAAATGGCAATTACAAAAAGGGGTTGTGGCTTATAAAATGTTAAACAACATTATTTTGGCCAATAATTGTGTGGCTCTTAATAAAATTGATCATTGTTTTATAAAAACAATGTATAACTTTATCTTTTAGTGACATGACACTAAATTTCTTATGTTTGCATTATACACAATGTTTTTTGACAAGGAGCATACAAAAGTTCATACTCCCCTTGTAGTTATTTCTTGATTTATATAAAAAAAGCAAGCTTGATTTGATGTTAAAACCCAACTCTTGTCGGCCATAATTAAATGAAATGTTTTGAACACAGATCCACCAAACCCTGTGTAACAAAACCTACTACATCCTTAATTGGGTTCTTTCAATAATTTGAATTCATTTTCCAGAAAGAAGTAGTAACAAGTAGTTAACTTGTTTCTCTAGAATATAATCAGCTATAATCATATGTAAGCTTATGCCAAAAACCATCTTATTAGTTTTAAAATTCTGGATTGTTAGCAAGAATTGTAATTTAAATTGTAAAATGCATAGTACAAAAAAAATAAAATTTAAAAAAAATATGAAAAAAAGTCTTTTATTTTATAATTAGAATGTAATAGTTACATAAGATTACAAACATTTTCTATTTATTTTTACAAAATAATAATACAAAAAATACCAATACATAATGTAAGAAGGGAAAAAAATAATATTATATGATCCTTAAAATTAACAAGGATGACAACATCCATAAAAGCGAAGCACTGAAACGGTAGGACAAACGGACATTAACACTTGTATAGTGTCAGAACTGAATAATCAGAATATAAATGTATAAGAGTCAAAGCAAAATTGTGAGTAATTTTTTTTTTAAAACGCTTGATTCAGGATAATGTTTATGGACATACTAACATTTTTAGGATCTGATTATAGAGTTGCTTCGCTCATTACATTATACTTTGTATTCCCAGGAATCAATATACCAAAAATCAGACCAATCGGATTATAAGATCACATAAAAAAAAATCAACATGTTTAAAATGGCCGTACGGACATTTTGGTCATGATTATAGAGTTGCTACGCTTTCTAAATCGTGCCCAACTACTACAGGAATCATCATGCAAAGTTTGAAATCGATAGGACAATTTTAACATGCCTAAATTAATGAATAAAAGCTATCTATCTCGGACGGACGGACGGACGGACGGACTATATAGCTATATAAATTATAGAAAAGCTTCGCTTTTAAAAATATGAGAGGCTTTTACGAGAAGAAAGAAAATATTATTTTCTTTGCAGCTTATATAACTTTATTACCTATTACATTGTGTAATTTCATACCTTCACATTTAAGAAATACGAATCATTTCTTCTTAGAAAAAATCTCAGTTTGTTGATTTGTATTAAAAGTTTTATACTACAGTTACACTTCTTATAATTGCCTATAAAGATATAATTGTCCTTGTACGCATAAAATTAATGAAAATAGCTTCCCTACAAAATAATAATAAAGTAATCACAAAATGAAGGTTTCACCAAAATAAAGTTGAGGGAGGGAGGGGGGGGGGTTATAAACTGAGTAGGAAAGCTGTGTAAGGCAAGCTGATGCATAAAGTTAATCTTGTAAACCAGTAAAAACTTATCTGCAAAACATATTTTACCAAACAAATAATTTCGCCTGAAATTGGTTAATATCATAAAAAATTACCAAAAATACAACTTACAATAAAAGAAATAATCTAAGACAATACAGAAATAACTTTTTTCTAAAAAATACATATTATTATCTGTGGTTTAGATGAGCAGAATTGTATGGACATCATGCATAAAAAGTTTATTGATCAGCTGCACCATTTTTTGGTAAATTTGTGAGAAATTGTTCCTACCACCAACCAGAAGTTTAAACAATAGAAACCATTGATTAAAAGATCAATCAAAAGAAAGTGTGATAAGATAATTTTTCTATGTAATTTATCATTACTATGGAAATAAAAAATATCTTATCATTGAGACACTTTCCTCTAATAAGAAACATTGACTCTTTTTTCTTGGTTATACTCTAAAGAAGAGAATTGAATGTGTCTTTTGCTTTGTCTTGAAATATATTTATTTAAAGGAAATATATTTTTTAAATAACACATAGATGTGAAAATAGATTGAAATATTTGCTGAGTTATTGACCAATTTAAACCTTTGTAAACTAGAGCAGATCTACAACTCTATAATTGAATAGTTTGGTTACAAATATAGAGTTCTGTTGTAGTTGTCAGGGAGATAAAGGACAGTGTTGGTTTAATAAATCTGAACCATTTCTTCCTCCATATATTGTTACCAACACTCAAAGGCAGAATTTTACAAACATATATCTAAGTAATAAATATATGTGTAAAAGTAACCAATTTATAATCTTTAGATAATTCAAATGAGAGTGTATTCAAGAGAGATTTTGAGAAGGTAAGGCTAGTTATAGTGACAAATAATCATCATTTTGACAAACTGTATTCTGCATTTACTGTATTATTTTAAATAATCTAACATTCCATAAAATTTTTTAGAAAGTTATCTTATTTGATTAAAACCTTATTTTTCTTATCTAGAACATAAATATAAGAAAAAGTTTTTCTAAAGCAAAATAACTATATTGACTTCTACATTCTATTTAGGACAATTCCTGTCAATTACACTAAAAGTTTACAAAAAAAATAATTTTTAATTTTTTTTATTTGATAGGTAAAAATATGAACTACTTTTCACATAATGTTTAAAAATTATGCAATTTAAAAATGTTAATTGTTTTGTTGCCTGTATCTGCAATGATAATTTGTTGAGATTGTTTGTTAATTGTTGTATTATAGTTGTATAGTATTGAGATTGTCAGTTGCACATAGTAACAGAATGGTTAACCAAACTGGAGTGGTGATTCAAAATTAGCATTTTAAAAAAAGTTCTATTACAAAAAAGGGAGTCATTTCTGCTACTATGTCAGATGTTTGACATAAGTGTTAGATCAGTTTCTTAGTTAATAAATATACACAGCTTATCACTTCTGTTCACAGTTTAGTCTACAAAAAACCCTTTTTTATTATAAACAAACCATGTAAGGTTCAAAATTAATAGAGCAATTTCAACATCCTAAGAATATTGCACCAAAACAAGCCTCTATGATAGCAAAAACAAGAACTGGAAGTCTTTATAGTGAATGTTTCAATATTTAAACTTTCTAATGGTGTCTGGCTCCTAACATACTTTTGAAAAGCATGTCCCAAGTTCTAAATAAATACTACCAGAGGTGGATTCTTAAAAAAATTTGCCCCACTAATCGCTTAGTGGGGCAAAATTGTTTTGGTAAAAAATCCACCAAAATCACATTAAAAATCTACAAAAATTAAACAAAATCATAGAAGGGTTATGAAAATAAGATTTTTTAAATTTTTCTATGTGATTTTGGAGGATTTTTCACGAAAACAATTTTGCCCCACTAAGAATCCCCCTCAGGTATGTGCTACATATCACATATACATAGATTATATACAACATTTATTAAAGATTTGTTTTTAAAGGATTTACAAACATAATAGTTACTTTTTTTCTTTTGCCAATTATTTTCTATTCAAAATTTGAAGACTCCATTTTATTTACATTTTTAAAAATCTGAGAGAAAAATTGACAAAGATGAATGTGCATGCCAAATTTAATCTGATTATTTTAGTCAAGAACAATTAGCGAATTTCCTAGGGTATTTATAATTCACCCAATCTTAAAAATTATGAACAAAGCAGTACATATTATTTTACTTAATTGTAGGAAAACAACTTTTAAGTAGTAGTAGTTTTGATATTTTTAATATAATGTTAACAGTGTATGAGAAGTTATAAAACAGTTGCAGATATAATTTAGGCTTTGTTTTGAAAACTAGAACAGTTTATGAATCAATTATAAGTTGTAGTAACTATTTAGTATCTGCAACAACACAACACATGCAAATATTATATATCTGTAAGTGCATATCAGATTCAGTTGATTGCACAAATTAGGAACCTTGACAGTGTATAACCAACTAACCTAGGTTCCAATGTTTCAGGCAAAAACTATTCAATTCTAATACATTAAATTTAAAGTCATTTCTAATATATCTTTAGAAACCTTGATATTTTTAATTGCCAGAAAAATAAAACTTTTTAAAGCCAATCTGATAAGATTTGTCAATCTAAATTTATATATAATCAATATAATTCTTCATTAATTTTAAGTTAAGGTTTCAAATGCAAATTATTCTATGATTCAATTATTGAAAATTGTACATTATGACATCAAAAGTAATAATAAGTAGGATGATTTGGGCAATAAACAGATGTACTCTATGTACAATAAGAGATATAAGTTTTCCGGAATTGTAATGTAGGGAGTAGATTTGAAATCTGCATCAAATTTTAAGGATTTTTTATAAAATTCGTTTTTTGTATAATTCTTTATCTAAAAGCGGAAATACAAATTAAGTTAATCAATATTGGCATCTGTGATTGGTGGATTTAAAAAATCTGCGCTCTGATTGGATGTCGTACATCATTCAACCAATTAGAGCGCAGGTAGTTTAAAATCCACCTATCCTATTGGTCAAAATTAATTAACTTAAAATGTATTTTCGCTTTTAGATAAAGAATTTTACAAAAAACGAATTTTATAAAAAAATCCTTAAAATTTGATGCAGATTTCAAATCTACTCCCTACATTAAAATTCCGGAAAACTTATACCTCTTAATGTACAATACTTTAGACTTCAAACCAAAAGTTCTGAAATTAAAGTTTGGACAACTGCTAAATAATCTAAATAAAAGCATTAATTTTATGTTACTGGATCCGATCATTTCAAGGCATTCATTGCCCTCAACAAGCCATTTAAAACCATAATATGATTTCTGAATTTTTATTTTTAAAACTTTACATTAATTTCACATAGATTCTATAACCATGAGAAGAAAAATAAATCATAAATACAAGTAACCTTCATAAAATAAAACACTACCCATATATTTCTTACCCCTCCTCTTTTTCCCGCTCCTTAGTTTGAAATGTACTGTGGATGCATGATTTGACTGCTAATGATTGCTAGATACTGGAAATGCAATGTACAGACCTTGGCTTAGATTCAATATACTATATATATTTCTTAGACAAAGGGACAGGTAATTTTTCTAGCAATCCATCATAAAAATATTGTATTGCAATTGAATCATGAAACTGATTATTTAAAAATTAGAAATAGTGCATATTTCTGGTCATTTTTATGTGGCATATTTAAAGTAAAAATAAATAGAGGAATAGGACCAATATTCATACGTCATTTATAATTCAAAGATAAATTTAAATTATTTCATTTATTTCCCACAATTAGCTAATGCTTTATTTCTGAATAAAACTAAAGTTAGTGCAATACAAACTACCCAAAGTTTTCACGAGTTTTGATCAACACAAAAATTAGACAAATTACGAGTTTCTCAAAAGTAATAAATTTAGTTTTGTCATGAAATTATTTTGATAATATAATATAAATTTCTTAGATGCATTTGTAGTTTCAATGTCATTAACTTGATAGAAATGTTTGTAAGTGATTAAAACAAACTATAGATTTAAAAGAATTAAGATTTTGACACTTATGACCAATGTAGTATTTGGAGACAAAATAGTTTTTCTTAATATGTAATGTGCACATTTAGAGTACACAATTACACCTATCAAGCTAAGATGATATAAATATAAAGATAATTTTTTGGGTATTCCAATTTGGATATCTATACATTTTAAATTTCTATTGCAAAAATATTTAATTCAATTTGTAGCACTGCCTTAATTAAGTAAGTAACAAGGATGACAACATCCATAAGTAGCGAAGCTCAAATATCAAGAATGGTTATCGGGCAAAAAATACTATAAAGCAGTGTCATACAATAAATATTAATCTCGGTAAAATAGGAAAATCATCAAACCTTTAATTTCACACAACCTTATAATCAAGAAAACTTAAAAATCTAGAAATCGATCTAGCACCGCAATTAATCGACAAATCTTAATGAAACTTGATGGAAATAGCATTACGGACGGACTGACGGACATACAAAGTAAATTATAGAGTACTTTCGCTACTAAAAATTAGAAGGCTGTGCCAGTTTAGTCTTTTTTTCTTCTTTTCAACCCAATTCCCACCCTAAAAGAACAATAGTTGTCATAAAAAACAACAAATATTCAATTTGAGATAATCCCAATTTGATAATACAATTTCTAATTAATATTTTAACCACAAACACAATTTTTTTCTTCTGTAATTATATTCCAATCTTTTTTTCTTCCTTTTTTTAACAAGCTTACCCTGTATCTTTTTTATTTGAGTTACTTTTTTTTAGATTCAATTGCCTTATTAATGTTATGGCTATGTTAAATATTTTAAAAATATATTATTCTAAAAGATAAAGTATTTATTTCTCAACAATTAAAATTGAAATTTAGCATTTTCTTGTCTAATTCACATTGAATTGACACTGGGAATAAAGTTTTGCTTAACATTTGGTTTGACATGACATATAAATTAGGCAGTTTCAAAGTTTTCTCTGGGCTTGCCTTGCCTTGGCAGTGGCTGCAGCTGTTATTATTGTTTTCAATTGTTTTGCTGCATCTAACATTTATGAGAATAATTATAATACACAAGTATAAATACTCATTTACACGGTGTCTTCAAATTATCACCTTGATGCCTCTAGAGGCACTAAAAGAGGGGGATAAGTCGACCGATCCAACATTTGAAATTTTTTTATACATTTTCTTTTCAACAATTAAAAATAATAAAAATGTATAGCAATATAATTTTATAGTGTCTATCCTAAAAATCTAAAACATCATTGCTGCACTGTAAAAAGTTAATATATTAGACAGTTCTCATTATCTGAAAATTCCATAAATGGCACTTTTACAGTGTAAAAAAGGTGGGTCATTTGATTTAAGCACCAATTTCTGTGTAAGTGTACCCAATTGTTTCTAAAGTAGGTGCACAGTATAAAAGTTGTAAAATTGATAGAATGAAACTCAGGGGATTTAGCCAAGTGTCTGCTTATTTGGTTGCAATAGAAAGGGGAAAAATGACACAATATCCACAAAATATCATCTTTAATAAAAAGACAACATTTTGTAATTAATTAAAGAAATATAGTAATTATTAATCTGCTCTATATTTTCTCAAAAATAGTTTCAACAAATCGAAAGAGAATTTTGTACCTTATTTTCAAAGGATAGTAGCAAGGATAAATAAGTAACTTCCAAAAAAAACCTTAATACAAGCTAATGACAAAAATAAGGCTTCCTTTACAAATTTATTACTCTATTAACTTTTTTTTGACTTTTTGCTTAAAGGACATTTTACCATACTCAAATTTTAAAACTCTTTAGATTACCCCCCTTAAACCTTTGAAAAGTCTAAAAAAGCTTAGACGTCCTTGAATATAAGTTATCCTTTTAAGTATCTTATATTAAGGTACTTACATGGGCACATTCAACTTGGTATGGAAATTGATGTATAAATTACCTGTATCTTATTCCTTGAGATTTACTTCATACTATTACAGTGCAACCTTCATTTCAAGGTTGCTATAACTTTCAGGGTTTTATACAAAGGTTAGCATATTAGAATTGCTAAATACTTCCTCTCAAGTAAAGTAGAAAGTGGATATATGTTTAAAGTAACAGATCTTGGGAATGAGAAGTTTTTTTTATTATTATCAAAGCTAGTATTGATTAAGTAGTTATATCAAGTAATTAATTATCTTTAATTCAGTTCAAAGAAGGTGTTAGTTAGTTAGTTTTGGCAATTTTATTTACCCCTAGAATTATATAATTAAATGTTCAATAAATACTTAGAGATATCAAATGCCTTCTTAATATCATTAAAAATAAATATTAATATACTTAATAATATTTAATTATAGCACACCTTAATTTCTATACCTTTTTACAAAAAAATGAAAAAGTATAAAATCAAATTGCATGAAATAACATTCAGCTTAAATAAATTCAACTATCCATATATCTATCTATCTTTATAACTTGCTGTCTATCTCTGTAGCTCTACCTGGAATGATTTACTGATAAGTTCATCATGGTTTGCCAGGTGGGCTCGACAGTGCACACAGGAATAGGTCCTGATAAAAAACACAGGTATGAAGTACATGTAAATGGAGGACAATTCATGTAAATTTATATTTTTCTTTGATATATATGTAGAAGCAGCACCAAGGCAATTAATCAGGTGTTTGCTTTGAGAGCTTATTCAAAAAAAAAACTTGAATTAGGTTCAAAAAAACATTTTCTCATGAGAAATCAATTTATAATCAAATGAAATAAAAATATAGGTTTTTTTTTTAAACCCCTACTCGTTACATAATAGTTAATCTACCTATACATATGTCATTTAATGAAGCTTTTTTGTACCTCTTTGTAAGTATCTGGCTTTTATATATTAAAATAACAACGTTGGAAAGCCTAGAACATCTAGTTTACAAAGTGATATATTGCCTAAATATGTTACCTGTGGCAGTCTGGTAGGTAGGCTCGGAACGTTTTCATCACTCTGAAATTAAATAAAATATTTTTAAAAATAAACTTTTTAGTATGAATCTGGAGGGATAGGACAATGAATGAAACATTTTGAATTATGTAGATTAAGATTATTGAATTGTACAAACCAATCATAAGTTAACATAAACCGACAAAATTTTTAAACAATTTTGACTGCACGTGGTTATAAACATTGTAGGACAGTATAAATAACAGTCCATTCCATTCCTGATTTTTAGGTAAATTATTTTTTAAATTCATAGGTAGTTTTTTTTTGTTTTGGGAAAGCTGGAGAAAAACATTTTTGCCTCTAAAAAAATAAACAATATTTAGATTAAATCTAACGCTGAAATGTATAATAGCATACGTTATAAATCATGATTATACTACTGTAATAAACTTTGATTGTCAGAAGAGTTAGAAGCAAATTTAAAAATATTTTAAGTATACAGTTCATATATTAATGAGAAAAAAAACACAAAAAAAGATTTATACCTATAAAATTTCATAATAAAATGATGAAACTAATGCTATTTAAATATTGTAAATTCTAAGGTTTTTTTTCCACAAAATTTCAAACAAATACTTTTCTTTGAAATTCAATTTCTTTTTATATTTTTTTCTCTTGATGTAAAGTAAAACTTTTTTGCAATGCTGCTAAATTTATAATGTTTTTTTTATCATAATATATCTGGGGACATGTATGCATTTTTAATGCTGTATATTTTACATTATATAAATTTCATTTTTCTTATAAAAATGAACAATTTTTAAATATAAATAAACTTAAAATTACCTAAACTATATTTTTTTGTGTATGTATGTACCTTCAACTTTAACATTAAAAAAAGACTGAGCAGTTGCTTTTCAGAAAATAGCTTAAAACAAGCCATTTAAGAGGTGAAACATATGCATACATACATACAACCAAGTACTTTATGCCTAGGTAGTTAATTACAGGGTTTTAAAGGGATAAGACAATAACCGATAAATTGATGTACATTTCCAATGATGATACACAAAATTACCCAATATGAAGATTACAATTAGTGATTTAAACGTTTGGACACTCAACTTAATAAACAAAACAATCAAACTTTGATAAAAGTCCCCAAAGTTCTTCAGCCAATGAATAAGAAAACTTTATCATAAAACTTTGAGGACTAGAGTAATAAACAGCCCAATGTCCACTCCCTCCCTGAGTTGCTTATATGTTAAAGTTAATATACATAAATGTAGAAAATGCAGTTTCTTACCAGTCCCCCCCCCCACCTCCTCTTGGATTCTACCCCCCAAAACAAACAGAGCAGTTTTGTTGAGCAAGAGAAAAGAACAAGGTGTTTATGTAATAATACTTAATAAATTATAATTAAGAATAGCTAAATTCACAAATATTAAACTTTTTGATAACCTCGAAATAACATGATTAGCCAGTTAACAAAGATCTTAAACTTTTAAAATTATGCACACATAATTTTAGACATCCATCATTTAAATAATCCGCGAAAACCAAATTTATTTCTAAGAATAAACATATCTAACACTAAAAATATATACTGAAGACAGAAGGGTGGACAAAGTTAAAATTAGAAGCTCTATTGTACCAGGAATCTTCACAACAAATTTCATGAACCTATCTCAAATACAAGCTTAGAAAATCATGTTTCTTTTTATTTTGTAATACAAAAATGCTTTCAAAAATCCTTGATGATATAGATTTTTTAAGGGGTTGTGTCACCCAAATGTACATATTGCAATAAAGAACCCCCCACCCTCTAGTTTAAACATTTTTAAACATATGGCTACAACCAACAAAAACTTTTAAGATAAAGTTTGCAAATAAAAGAATCCATGACTTTTGGTAAATTTTATGGTTTAACTGGTACACTGCATAATAAAAAAGTTTGTGTGGAAGCAAAACACAATATTTTCCTCAGTTGCAGTCAAACAATAGATAATACATCAATAGAATCCCAAGTATTATTCCAGATTTAATAACCAGAGAAGTACAAAGAGGTCATTTTTATGCGTATTTTCCGTACAGTTGTGTGTAAGTCAAATGCTCCTCTTAAATTAAACTGTTCTTAGATATTCGAATTGTACGTATATGAAACGGTCATAATTAAGAAAATGTTGACTTGAGGGCGTCCCATAGAGTAGTGGTTAGCGCACTACGCTCTGGTTGGAAAAACCAAGTTCAAGTCTCACTACAGCCTTTGCACTTGGTTGACAAATGATGTCGCAATTTGTCAGTTATGATCACACAACCTTCCCTGAGATGCCCTCAGGTTGTAAGGAGGGAGATTTGTAGGAACTTAGGACTCTACCTATCAAGCAAATTTAATCAATGCTTTCCCTTGTCCATGCTCCTTATTCATTTGGTAGTGCCATTAATTAGGGTGGCTTCATATGGAACACCTGCCAAAACTCTAGGCCAGGGTGATGTAATAATTTAGTAGCTTCCACGAGAATTGCGGGTCAGCTTGAACGTAGCATGTAGTACATTCAGATGTGCGCGAAGCTTACCAATCTAAGATTCTCATGTGTATCTGAATCCTAACTTAAGAGAATCAGGGCTTCTACAACAACAACAAAAACAACATGTTGACTTAATAAGAGCATTTGATTTACAGCTTACACACGACTTTACGAAAAATACGCCAAAATTTAGTTTTATCAAATTAGACTTTACTTATGATATAAATTATCCAAAATTATCCAAATAGAATGGGGATACAATACATAGATATTGTGACAGGTGAATTTTGATTGCTTATAAAGTTCTCAAATATTGATCAATACTTTCCACCATGAGAAGTATCATTATACTAGAGAAACATTTATCAGATTTAACAAACAATATCAACGTATCAAACAGCTCTATTATCATTAACTCTAAATGGCTCATAAAACTCTAGAGATTTAGAGGGTCAGAATATAAAGAAACACATCCATAAAAGCGAAGCTCTGAAATGGTAGGACAAACGAACAACAAAACTTGTACAAAGCTAGAACTTAATAGTCAGAATATAAATATTAAAGTCGTAACAAAATTTTAAAGAATTTGTTGAAAAACTGCTTAAGCAAAGGATATTGTTTTTTAGACATACGTACATTATTAATAATTGATTATAGAGATGCCCCGCTTATAACATTTTACTTTCTTGTACTAGGAATCAGATCAATTGCATAATTAAATCACATAAAAATTAGCTGTTAAAAGAAGTTAAAAATCAACATGTTTAAATTGGACATTCTGATAACGATTATAGAGTTACAACGCTTTCTCAATCCTACGTAACTACTACAGAAATCACCATGCAACGTTTTAAAATTGAAAGGACAATTCTAACATGCCTAAAATAACGAATAGAGCTAACCGTTACGGACAGACTGACGGACCAACCCTAATTATAGAAAAGCTTCGCTATCAAAAAGTATTAGTTTATTTCATTCATCTGTTTCCACCTCTGTTAGCAGAAGGAAAAAAAGATATAATTTTGCAGTTGTAAAAGTCTGTCAAATGTGCAAGGGAATTAAAAAGAAACATTAAATTATTGTAAAAAACACATGGTGGGATATTTTCATCATGTTGATTATAGCGTCAACAATTTTACTTTTATTATATCAGTTTTTAGAAATATTGTGAGGGGAGTGAGGATTCATTGACAGAACATTTTGACTCTTAAATATATACCACCTAAGTATGACAGGAGTGTATATGATCCCGTCAGGATTAGTTGGGGCTATGTTGCTACCTTACCTTGGTTGTTGTGGACACACAGGAGTGTGTATGATCCCGTCAGGATTAGTTGGGCCTATGTTGCTACCTTACCTTGGTTGTTGTGGACACACAGGAGTGTGTATGATCCCGTCAGGGTTAGTTGGGGCTATGTTGCTACCTTACCTTGGTTGTTGTGGACACACAGGAGTGTGTATGATCCCGTCAGGATTAGTTGGGCCTATGTTGCTACCTTACCTTGGTTGTTGTGGACACACAGGAGTGTGTATGATCCCGTCAGGGTTAGTTGGGCCTATGTTGCTACCTTACCTTGGTTGTTGTGGACACACAGGAGTGTGTATGATCCCGTCAGGGTTAGTTGGGGCTGCTGTTGCTACCTCCAGGTTTCCTAAATAACAAAAGGTCATTTCATATAACAAAAAAATTAAAGTGTCCTGAAACAAATGGAGATACAATTTTTAAATAGCTATTTATTAACAGGTTTCAGCTGATATGAAAATGAAAAATTATAATATTAAACTAGTATTAATCTTATGATTTTATCTTAATATGTGTGGAAAGTTGTTTGTAGTACGATGCTATATATGATTTCTAATCCAAGGGATTTTAATTTGTTTCAAAGCCATAGTTTACTGTTTAGTACAAAATAAATCATTAAATTACATGATTTTTTTTATATTATATTATATCCGGATCAAACCAAACAAATAAATATTATTTTCTTAAAATTATAGAAAAAAAAAGATTTTTTCTCTTGAATGTTGACATTTTGGTTGGTAATTGATTCATAAGAACTTGAATCATATTAGCTTCAATTATACTAATCAGATTTATAATCAATTAAATAAAAAACATGCATCTTTTTCAATACCTTTTATTAAAGATACATTACTATAAAAAAATTAAAAAGGGAAATTATTGTTTCTTTAAAAAAGCTTCTATTATTTTATGTTTGTATCATATTTATATAATTGTTTAAAATTATCACTTTGTAGGTTTTAACTTTTAATTTCATTTACAATAAAATTATATTATGATAATTATTTTATTTTATTTTATATTTTATTTTATTATGATAATTATGTATCAAAGTTATACTATATTTTGTTCTGCACTTCCAAAAGAAAACAAGGATGATAACATTTCCCAGGAAGCGACCAAATTTTGTGTTTTCCATCAAACTAGGAAGGGCCTGAGGGAGTAGTTATGGTCGGCTAGACAATAAATGTTGACGTATAGATATATAATCCATATAACTACGTGGATCCAGTTTTGGGGACCTTTTTCTGTCTGCTAATAAATTGCTTTCTGCTCTTTTGTAGCGACTTGGCTGTGTTAATATTTGCGAAGCTATTGGTTGATAATCAAAGACTCAATTGAAATTCTGCACAGGGTCCACGGGATTAAGACTTGCAGTTAATTAACTCACCCCTCCCCCTCTACTTTTTACTTAAACTAGCGGCTTCGCCCCTAGCCTCTAGGGGCTTTGCCCCAAGAGGTTTGATCAAACCAATTTTTCGTATTTTAGATTTAAAATAAAAAAGAAAAAAAAAATTTTGGGGGGGGGGGATTTTTTTTTGGGGGGGAGGGGGTGGGTAGTCGACCCCACTATTTTAATTTTAGTTTTAAAAAGAAATTTTTTTTTTTTGGGGGGGGGTATTTTTCATTTTTTGGGGGGGTTAGGGGTGTCCCACCCCCCAAGAAAATAGTTATAAACTTTCCCGGGAACTATGAGAAGCTACCCTGAAAAGGAGAACCCGATCGGTTCAGTGGTTAGCGAGATCCTTCGCTACAAACACACAAACAGACAGACATCGTTCTACTTTGTATTATAGATGGCTTGACACTTAAGAAAGTTAAACTTTTCAATATTAATATTGCCGTCCGACCAACAGACAACACGTTTCAGACAGATATTTTTATTTCAGGAGTAGCTTTACTACTAAAAATTGGATGAGGTCATGCAACTTAAGTATAAAAACAGAGACTTCTAACCAGACACTGCAAATTCCCCAATATCAATGCTTTATTTTTATAATTCTATTATTATGCAGCAATTATTTAAGTTTATTTTTGGATTTTTATATAGGTATGATGACGTTAATAACCTCACCAATCTGGCTCTGATCTATTAAAATTACTTGAAATAAAAAAGTAAAATTTTTTTTTATCAAATACATATAAGTCTTTTCTATTTTATTTGTATTTTTATCATAACTAATTGATATGGCTATAACTTACTTTTGATTTAATAATCTAATAAATTTAAAAAAAGATATAATTAGACTGTAAAATGTATTAAGTTTTAATAAAGAAAAGTATCTATAAATCTAACTCTGATTTATTTTCGTAGATGATAAATGTATAAAAATAACAGTTAGTACTTGGAATAAGATTTATTAATATTTATTTATCATAAATGGGAAATTTTGTTTGTAATGTTGTACCTGGGAAATAACACAGTTTCAAACCTGGCTAGACCTCTAGACTTGAGTTCAATTCTCAAACATAATGTTGGTTATATTTTAGTTTTGGGAAAATAATTGGTGCTTTACTACAAAGAGTCTGTAGAACACTCCAACCCCCTTCTTTTCCCCACATTCCTAACCCTTCCGAGGCTACCCAATATATCCTAAACTAATAAACACTTTCTTTTGGCAACCAATCTTAGCTTTTTAAGGATTCATCTTTGAATGGCACAATCTAGGCCCAGACTTTGATATTGTGTAATTTCACTTTCATTAGTGTAATTGCTCTTACACTTGAATAATACTTTCATATTTTGGAATAGAACATTTGAATGATTTTGAAATATTTTTTTTTATACAAATAAAAAATTAATTCAATAAGATTATATATTAGGAAAAAATATTATTGAAGTAATTCCTATCATATAAAGTAGTACGACTTTTTTGTCTGCTTAGCCGATAGAGTTCTTCATATTAGGTAAGCTTTTCATGTAACAGTGGATAGCTTACATGCCTTCTTGGAATCTGGATCACATGGATCTTACATTTTATGAAACTGACCACAATCATCATGATACAACATTCAACAATAGTAATAATTAACAATAAATATTTGTATTTGTCAATTTGATTTCATGTAATAAATACTTAAGTATAGTATATAATCTTCACATAGGTTTTAATCCATTCTATTTCCATATTTTAGTCTGGTAAAGGTTTTATGCCTTTTTTTGATAATTATAATTGCTGTCACACTTGAAATATATTTTCATATTTTGAAATAGTACAATTGAATGATTTAAAAATATTGTTTATGTAAATTCTATTAAATAAAGTAGTAAGGATTTTTTGTCAGAATATTTTTCATTTTAGTTAAGCTTCATATAGGTCCAGTTATGGTTTTAATCCATTTTATTTCATTAATTAAGGCTTGGGAAAATTTAAGGCTATTAGAGCTTTAAGAGCCCCTATGTGAAAGGGCGCATCCTGTAGATTTCAGATTGAGGAAATAATTAAATCAGAATAGGGGACAATTAATAATAATTATATATACGTTTTTTTAAGTTCTAAAACAGTTAACTTGATAACACTTGTATAATCAACTCAATTCCATTTTTTGTTTTAAAGTATCAGAGTTGTATATCTTAAGAAACCATGTAAAATAATCATCAACGTAAATAAATCAAAGATCTTTAATTTAGGGAAATTTCCAAAACACATTGAAAACTATTTTTACATAATGAACTATATATATATTGAATTGAGGATGTAAAAATTTTCTTCCAAATTTAATATAAATTTATTTTCTTTCAAAAGGAGACTATCAAAGCTAAAGTTTGTATATTAAAATACAAACAATTTTAGCTTTAATTTTGAGTTAATTAAAGATATGGAAAAATTATCCTAAATTAATGTATTTTTGAATTTAACAAAGCATTTGACTAAAATAATTTACCAAATTTTTTTTTTAAATTGAAATTACGTTATTTTTCCTAAATTTCTAGCAATAGCGTATAAAAAGGGCAAAACATTGATGTTTATTCAGAATAGTAGTAGCTACTCTATTAGTGGTCAAAATCTTTTATTTTGTGAGCTTCGCTTTTTATGGATGTCGTCATCCTTGAGCATTGCTGAACTATTAAAGTAAAAGAATAGAGAGTGCATGAGCGTGGACCCAGTCTTGATTTATGTATTGAGTCTTTGAAATCAGATAATAGTGTAGGATAATAAATACAGAAAAGAGCAGAAAGCAATTTAGTAGCAGACGAAAGGGTCTTCACCACTTGGGCTAGGTATCTGTCTGGATTAGACACATATACTTATACATTTATTGGCTGAACTGGACAGTGAAAGAAAATTTATTTTATTTCTCCCAGACAATATGCAGGACTTGCATTCAATAGAAAATAATATATTCACAATTTTTCATTCATATCTCAATTCAAAAAGGTGTGAAAAAAATTCTTTTGAAATGATAAAGTCGGTTTAACCTTAAAGTATTACTTCACTCTTTATTTAACAAGGAAATATATGTCCATGTCTTGGTAGAAAAGAAGAAAAAAGCTAAGTAAAATTCCTCAATAATTTTATAAAAATGAGGAGGGTAGGGTTTATAAGGCTTGCCCCCCCCCCCCCCCCCTCCTACTGATTACCGACTAGTCGACAACTCCCAATATGTTGCCACATATAAGAAAAGTCCAGTAAAGCGAAAAAATATGGAAGCTCTTTATAGTGCCTAAAAAAATAACGACATTCAATACAAATAACCAATGATAGGCCAATACACCGATTAAATTGCCAATGGCAAGCCGGTATACATTTTAATTGACTAATGGAAGGCCAGTATGGCGTTATTTTTATAGGCTCTATAACAAGCTTCAAAATTATGTAGAATTATCAATTTAAGAACTATTACTTACAAAACACTTGAAGAATAAGAACAAAATATCCACAAATACTAAGATTATTGGAAAATTAAAAATATTTAGGATCATATTTTATTTTAAAAAGTAAAAATTCTAAATAATTTGTTTTTAAATCCTTAAATAGTAAATGTATCTTCAAATAAACAGAGGTGACAGAATGCTCAAATAGTATATTTATGATAAGCTTGATAAAGTAAACAACAACTCTTTCTTCGGTATGACCTTTATCTATTATGTTTTAAAATGACTTCACACGTTATATACTGCTGTAAAATCTACCAATGAAAAATGAAGATAAAATTAGTCATCCTAACCCCTTTGTGTTGTAAGGACCAACACAATGATAGAGTAGCTGCGCTACTTAAAAAGTTTTATGTAAACTAATATGGACACCATGGAAACTGTCCCAATTTTGTATAATTTTTGCGGAACATGTTCCAGTTACGTCATATTTTTCTTTCCCGAAAAAGGGAAGGGGGAAAGAAAAAAAGGGAAGGGGGGAAGAAAAAAGAGATGGGAGAAAAGGGGGTTTTCCCCATCTCTTTTGAAGAGATTTTCTTTCCCCCTTTCTCTTTTTCGGGAAAGAAAAATATGACGTAACTGGAACATGTTCCGCAAAAAATATACAAAATTGGGACAGTTTCCATGGTGTCACTAATATGGATATAATATTCTACGTGAGATTCTTTATTTTTAAAACCAATGTTGATATTCGCATAGACAAGGATTCTAAAAAAGTAGAACAGGACAGGAAAATATTGTCCAAATAATCATTTCTTCATAGTAACAGTGCTCCAAAAGAAATGTACAGTGAGAACCTTGCAATGCCTATTGCCTACGCCTGCGGGGTTACCCTGCACCTAATATAACCAAACCAAAACAAACTTAAATTTATTTTAAAACAAGACTAGTGGTAGATTCTATTGTTTTAGAGAATCCGACAAAATATCTTATAAATCTGTATGAATTTGAATTATGACAAATCTAGTCCAAGATATTTGTCATATCCATAGTCTTTTAAAAACTGTACTAGTGGGATAAAACCAACATGTCCTTGTTTATTTCTGTATTATTTTGCATTTATTTATAAAAATTGAAGAAGAAAAATTGCAACCGATTGTTACAGCACAGTTGTAGTCGTAGTGTGTCATTTATTGACATTTTCTTACGAAAATTCGTAGAGGATTTTTCTTCACTATGGAAAAAAATTGAAAAAAAGATATAGCAAAGACAATATTTTGACATAATTTGAACATTATTTGACATAATTTTTTTTCTATAGCAGCTACGACACGAAAGATAAATAGACCTTATAGGAGCCAAAGGCAAGTCTAGTTCAACTTGCTGTGATTTTAAACTGAAATGCTTATGACACTTTTTAAACATTTTTAAACTAGCGGTTGCACTCCTAGCATCTAGGATCTATTAATTTTAAGTGGTAAAAATAACCCAAAGCCATAGGTCTAAATCCTAATTTCAGTATCCTAAAAAAAGAGGGGGCGTCGTAGCTCAGTGGTAACGCACTGAGCTACGGTGATGAGAGTTCGAGTTCTAGTCCCCATGTGGCAACTCGAATTTCTCAGTTGAATACATTCACGCAACTTCCCCTGGTTGTGTAAGAAGGGGATTATTGAGTAAGTTTGGATACTTAATAGTCACGTACATAATATCAGTACTACCCTTATCCCAAGCTCCTCTGCGGAGAGCGTCATTCATTACGGTGACATAATTTGGGACACCTGCCATACTCGGCGAGGGTGAGGTAATAATGAGTAGCTCTCATGAGATAGCGGGTCAAGTCATAATGTGCTTGAACGTGGAGCTTGATAGCCCTAGTGGCTATACAAAAGTGTCTCAGCCTACTCCATGACTACTTAGGTCCAAACCCTAAGAGACTATGGCTAATCAATCAATCAAAGTATCCTAAAACCTTCCCGTGTCCTATGCGAATCTTCCTTAAAAAGGAAAACTTAAATCAGTTCCATATGTATTGAAATCTTCAGACAAAAAATATTCCATAGTTTAAGGAAAAAAGAGGGAGGGGGAGGAAAGACAAGTAGAGGCAGGTTCAGAATAAAAACATGTCTAGCCCAGGGAAAAAGAAAGATATTCTGCATATAAGATAAGATAAGATAATGGCAAATAAATTAATCATCCAATAATTCTCCAAACAAAGGTTTTTTTTTTGGGGGGGGAGGGGAGGAGGGAATTATTTCCTCCCTCATTCAATTACACAAAAAAAATTGTGTGTCCTGTTCTGCTGATGTATTTCTTTTTTGTTAAAAAAATATTTCTGCGAAATCATACTGTAGTTGTTATCAAGCTAAAATGTCAAAAAGGAACTATCATTTTAAGCTATTTAATGAAATTGAGGCAGAAAAATGTTTTTTTGGATAGAAAATAACTTTCTTTCAGGGAAGGAGGAACAATGGGCTGTTTATTACTTTAGTCCCTAAAGTTTAATAGAATCGTTTCTTATTTGTTGTCTTACCAAATTTAAGGGCATGTATTTCATTTTGATTGGTTGGTTCAGTACGTTTAATGCCAAAACCTTAAACAACTAATTTTAATCTACAGATGGGGTAACTTTGTTAATGATCATTGGGAATGTGCATCCAGGTGCATTGTATTATTCCTTTCAACACTTTTTTGTTTTGTGCATACTTGTCCCTGTCCCTGTCTGACCTTGACAGAAATCAAGACTCAAATCTGATGGCGAATACTTGTCCCTGCCTGACCTTGACAGAAATCAAGACTCAAATCTGATGGTGAATACTTGTCCCTGCCTGACCTTGACAGAAATCAAGACTCAAATCTGATGGTGAATACTTGTCTCTGCCTGACCTTGACAGAAATCAAGACTCAAATCTGATGGTGAATACTTGTCTCTGTCTGACCTTGACAGAAATCAAGACTCAAATCTGATGGTGAATACTTGTCTCTGCCTGACCTTGACAGAAATCAAGACTCAAATCTGATGGTGAATACTTGTCTCTGTCTGACCTTGACAGAAATCAAGACTCAAATCTGATGGTGAATACTTGTCTCTGTCTGACCTTGACAAAAATCAAGACTCAAATCTGATGGTGAATACTTGTCTCTGCCTGACCTTGACAGAAATCAAGACTCAAATCTGATGGTGAATACTTGTCTCTGCCTGACCTTGACAGAAATCAAGACTCAAATCTGATGGTGAATACTTGTCTCTGTCTGACCTTGACAGAAATCAAGACTCAAATCTGATGGTGAATACTTGTCTCTGTCTGACCTTGACAGAAATCAAGACTCAAATCTGATGGTGAATACTTGTCTCTGCCTGACCTTGACAGAAATCGAGACTCAAATCTGATGGTGAATACTTGTCTCTGCCTGACCTTGACAGAAATCAAGACTCAAATCTGATGGTGAATACTTGTTTCTGTCTGACCTTGACAGAAATCAAGACTCAAATCTGATGGTGAATACTTGTCTCTGCCTGACCTTGACAGAAATCAAGACTCAAATCTGATGGTGAATACTTGTCTCTGTCTGACCTTGACAGAAATCAAGACTCAAATCTGATGGTGAATACTTGTCTCTGTCTGACCTTGACAGAAATCAAGACTCAAATCTGATGGTGAATACTTGTCTCTGCCTGACCTTGACAGAAATCAAGACTCAAATCTGATGTTGAAAAACCAATTTCAAAGTTGGAAGACGGTTAGTGTTAGTAAAGTCAGGGATCTAAAGGGGTAAGACAATGACGGATAAATTGATGTAAATCCCAAATGATGATAGTGATACACAAATTAACCCTACCCTTCTGTATTTTATGATAAAGGGTTGAAACTTAATGAACCAACCAATCAAAAATTGAATAAAAGTCCCAAAAGTTCTTAAGCAAACAAATATGAAAATGTTATTATAAATAATAAAAAGCCAAATGTCCGCTCCCTCCCTGGTAAGGGGTATAGAGGTAGGAAGAACCCACAGGGTTGATAGATGGGTAATCATTAGGTTGGGTCGATTTTTGGAAAAAAAAATTCTGAGGCCAAAGCGGGGATCTGCAAATGATTTGTATGAGTATAATACATCTCTGGATGATCTAAAATTTATCCTAAGTCTTAAAACCGCTGACGACCAGACATTCAATTGTATAGCTATTTGTAAATGGGAGTCAAAAATTTATTGAATCAGAACTATGGCTTCATGGTGCTCCCAGGAAAGGCATTGAGGAGTAGAATTAGGAACTTTTGACCGTTTCAAAAAATCTTGTTCCTAGCCTGAGAAAATCTAAAAAACCTCTAAAAATTGGAAATTCTCAATAAACCTTTAAGAAATGTGTTTTTTTAGTGATTTCTAAGGCAAGGAACGAGATATTTTGAAACGGAGTTCCTGATTCAGCTCCTCAAGGCCTTTCCAGGGAGCACCATGAAGCCATAGTTCTTATTCAAAAAAAAATTTGAATGTCGTCTTTGCATATTAATAAGTAATCAAATATATTTTTTAGTGGTCGCGTTCTAAAACTCAAATTTTTAAAATTCTTTTTCGGTCAAAAATGTTTTAAAGGTTAATTTTATCTGTTGCATATCCCCTCTTTGTCTAATTTCGATATGAACCCGCCCTAGTAATCATGCTATTTTAGCATTGTATATTTGATAATAAATTCAATTACATACTTAGAGTAATAAGAAGGGATATATCACTAAAAGAAAAACTATGTAGTACTTGAATTGTATATTAATTGTACGTTTTGAAATTACTACATCCTATTATATAAACAATTATTGTAAGTAGCTTAGGACTTCGAAAATCACTGAACTGAATAACTTTTATATTTTAAGTAAGCTTCATGTAGGTTTCTGGATGGTTTTATGCAATTAATAGATTCTTAGGGTACAGAGCTCCAAGATGCTAGGGGTGCATCTGTAAGTGGTATTAAGTAAAATCATTACTGGTTATCAATAAAGAAAAAAAAACTTTAAACGGATTATAAGGCTTCTATTTTTTATATGCAGAAAAGTTATACTTAACATTTTTATCCCTAAAGCTTCAGAAATAGTAAACATCTTACTGCCACGTGCTTTTAGTTCTTTGACATACAAAAGAAAAAACTGTAGAGTAGTGACACAACTTAAAAAAATTACCTTGTGTTTGACTGTTCTGCCACTCTGAATCAATGCAGTCCTGAAAAAAACAAAACAGTTGAATTTCAAACATAAGATTTTCTCGCGTTTTTTTGCTCATTGCGAGACAACAAATTATTTTAGTTTTACTATTCCATGTGCGTTCGTCCTTTTCGTCGAAAAAAGATTTAATTCTAAAAACTTTCCACGTGAAATAATATAAATATACATTTTCTTATTAAACGTGATAATCATAAACATCAATATTATCATCAATTATGTAAATTATAAATCTAAAAGTATTCTTTGAAGTAAAAATTTTAAAATTTTAACTTTAAATTTGATTACTTTCGAGTAGTACACTGTAATTTTATGAAAAACAACACCTTTTTTGTTGTGTTTGTTTATGTTTCCACTTATCAATTTACATTTATCCTATCAGAATTTCCCAATTCCTCTTACAATAAGGTATACTCTAGAAGTTGATAGCATTCTTATTGACATTAGAGGATAGTCCACATGATTGAATTGTCCTCTTAATTTGAAAATTACGTTATAAGCGTATTGAAAGTTAATCCTATTATATAAAGAAGTAGGTTTTTGTTATTTGCAGCTTAAGAATTCGATAACTACAGAATCTATTGAGTTCTCCATTTTAGTGAAGCTTAATGGATGGTTTAAAGCTATTTGATTTTCATATTTAGTACTATGGATGGTTTTGGGCTGTTATTCTTCTTTCCCTATTCCTTTAAATGCAGAGCTCCTTGGTTCAAGGGGCGCAACCGCTAGTCATGGCTTATTAAGTGTGACAGACAGTACATTTGTTTAGGCTAATGCGCGGCTGCCGATCCCTCAAAAAATGGCAGAAAAGTTAAAAAATAAAATTAAGACATTAAAGACATAATAAACAACATAATGTATCTGCTTATTAAATATGACATTTCAGAAAACCCATTAAGTTACTAAATTGCAAAGAAAGGGGTAAATGATGATGTCCCATGTAGTTCTGCCATTAGTTAGCTTAATCATTTTTTGTGGTTAAGGTTGATTAAGGATTGAATAGTAAAAAGTAAATTTTTCTCCATAATTTTAATATACATTACACATAGGGATAATTTTGTTTATTTTAAGTTGAGAATAGCTTATTTTATCGTCTATTATCTTATACCTGTACTCCTAATAATATGTATATATTATAATTAATAATGAAACTTAATAGCCCATCTATTATGTATGATATAATTGTTTAAATTAGGAGCTTAGTAACTTTGCAGGTCAATGTTTTATGAAACACTAGCGGCTTCGCCCCTAGCCTCTAGGGGCTTTATTTCTGAAGGTTCAGGGGAGAATTTTAAAAATTTTGTTTACATATTTTAGATATTTTTTGTATTTTATAACATTTTATTACTCTTTATATCATTTTATAACTCTTTATAACATTTTATAACTTTTTATAACTTTTTATATTAATTTATATTATTTAAAACCTTTGAAATTTTTCTTTTTTTTATTGTTTTTTAAAATTTCTTTGCCATTAGTCTTTTTGGGGCTTCGCCCCCACAGGAGAAGGAAGTTTTCACAATCTTTTTGAATTTGATAAAACAAAGTTTAAAAGAAAAAAAGAAATTTAAAAGAAGAAAAATAATTTAAAATATAAAGAAAATATAAAAAAGTATAAAAAAGTATAAAAAATATAAAAATTAATAAAAATATATAAAAATATATAAAAATATATAAAAATATATAAAAGTATATCTATAATACAAAGTAGAACGATGTCTGTCTGTCCGTCTGTCCGTCTGTCTGTCTGTCCGTCTGTCTGTCCGTCTGTCTGTCCGTCTGTCTGTCCGTCTGTCTGTCTGTCCCTTAAGATCTCGGTAACCACTGAACCGATCGGATTCTACTCTTCAGGGTATATACCTATTGGTCCTGTGGTGGTTTTAAGCTATTTTCTTGGGGGGTGGGACACCCCCAACCCCCCAAAAACAAAAAAATCCCCCCCCCCCATTTTTTTTTTTTTTTTTTTTTTGCTGAAGATTTCCTTAGTCCTTTAACGAATTTCGCCTTAATTTTTTTTACCACCTCTTGGGGCAAAGCACCTAGAGGCTAGGGGCGAAGCCGCTAGTAAAAATATATAAAAATATATAAAAATATATAAAAACATAAAAAACATTAAAATTAGAAAAAAATATGAAAATTTTTTTTGGGGGGGGGAAATTTTCATTTTTTGGGGGGTTGGGGGTGTCCCACCCCCCAAGAAAATAGCTTAAAACCACCACAGGACCAATAGGTATATACCCTGAAGAGTAGAATCCAATCGGTTCAGTGGTTACCGAGATCTTAAGCTTCAGACGGACAGACAGACGGACGGACGGACAGACATCAAGCTACTTTGTATTATAGATATTAAACAATAATTAACCACCATCGACAATGCTTATCATTTATGATAATTTTGATTTTTTACCCCCCTCTGAAAACCCAAATAGAGGTGGGTGTGAGCTTTAGGGGTTTTATTTTGTCAGAGGTGTGTAACTTCCTTTGATGTAGAGTGTATGAGTTAGATGTAGACCCTTATAGGGGCGTAGGAGTTTGAACATCTATTTGAATTTATAAATATGAACAAGGTGTATATCCACCCTTCCCCTTCGTCTGCCTCTTTATTGATTTCTGTTTCTTAAGTAATATCTTGAAAATATCTGCCCGACAAAAAATACACACCAAAACAGATCGTATTCTTTAACACAATTTATGCCTTTATAAAGTTTCTAAATATCCAGTTTAAAGAATTTTGTCCCATAGTGGGGCTAGCACGGTTCTAAGAAATTATGCACGTTTGTAACAGTATACCTGCGTAGTAATACAGGGATATACATTCTAACTTTTATTTAAATTTGTTAAGTTTGTTTGTATACTATCTTATTTTACTAGCCTCTGCGCCCTTAGCATCTAAGGGCTCTATTTCGAAGCGAAATGGAAAAGCAGACAAGTAGCCTAAAACAATTTTAGGAATTTCTAAAAAAAATAGCGTAAAACCATCCCGGGACCTTAATGAAGATTACCTACAGGAAGAACTCAATCGGTTCTCTAGTTATCGAATCATAAGCTACAGACAAAAAAAACTTTTTAACTCTAAATAATATATAAAGTTCTTTTTTAATTCATTTTCCCTACAAATATTATTAACAAGATTCTGCTTTTAGAATCTTATAATTTAAAACAAACTATTCAAATTTACAAATAAATTTTTAAAAAGGTATAAATTGGGTAATATGGGCAAGGACGTCCAAGGGGAGGGGTAAAGGAAAAAAATCAAGAAGCTGTTCTCGAATATGGGAGATTAATTTAATGTCCATTGTACATAAATTAAGTAGAAGATTATAATATAAAAATGATTAAAGTTATAAACACACTTACATTAGATGATTCAAATATAATTTAATTCATGCATATTTGTCTCCTTCCCTGAGGAAGAAGTACAGGGAAAGGGGGATAGGTTACGATTTGGCCCATAAACAATACTAGAAAAACTACATTTTTTAATCTAAAAGGAATATCTTTATTGCTAAAAGTAGATAGTAGAATAATATACAATAATGATTCAAGTTACATCTTAATAATTACACCTTGGTCAAACTAATTAATATTCCTCCTTATTCAAATTTAAAATTGTATCTTTAGAAAAAGATGTAATTTTATTTTTTATTTGTTCGGCTTAAAGTTTGTCAGTCTTTTTTTGTAGAATATATATCTCTAATCCCAATAGCACGAGAATTACAAGAATTTGTTGGTGGATTTAGAAAAAACGCAATATAGAAGTGTAAATAAAATAATTTTGTGGGAGCGAAAAATAAAACAGGAATAAGGTCAGAAGCGATTTGTTATTTTTTACATTCAGTTTGTGATAGGTTAGCAATTCTAGACCATTTTTTTGAAGGCTAATATTAGTAAAATCACTCTTTTAATTTAATAGATAAAGGAGTGGTTCCTGTGACTTTAAAGCACGATTTAAATAACCAAAAAATCTATACCTTCACTATGTATTATACAATTTTAGAAATTTTGATTAATCCAAATAAATAGAATATATAGCATCAATATCAACAACTTGATTTTTTTTTTGATTATCGAGCTATGTCTTAATGAAAGCTGTTATTCTTGTTTTATGAAAAAAATGTACATGTCATATAACGGTCATGCAAGCGTTTAGATTTGATATATGATTACGGATTTCTGACATTTCTTGTACAAAATTATGAATACTCATAATGTTTAAAATTATAATTTGAAATATTTGTACTGAAACTGATTACTAATAGTAATTAATGATTAGTGTCATCAAAAGCTTTGCTATAGTCAAACTGACATAAAAAGGTGTTTAAATTTGCTATTATACTAATAGTAAATTAGAATATACGTGGATATTATATCAGAGGTTCAATTGTCGTCAATAAATGTTGCCAACATGTCCATCATTTATTGGTCGGTTTGTCTATCAAGTAGAAGGGGAGGGCCGGGGGTAATGGCGTGATCGTTTTCTTAGCAAGCTCCAAGTTTTACTTGAGTACTTGATAATCTGTTGTAAGATCCAAGTAGTAACAAATCCATTGTGCTACCAGAAGTGTTTCTTTTATTGAAAATGGATAAATAATATCTTAATATTTGGAATTAAGCCAGCAATCGTGGCTCAACACGTAGCGCATCCGCTCGTCGTCGGGAAGGTGATAGGTTCGAATCTCGGTCCGACACCGCGTCATAGAGTGGGGGGAATGCCTTGGCCCAAAACAGGCGCAACTCGTTACCATGCACAGACAAAGGTTGTGCATCTCAGAGAGTTGGTTGTCTGATGGGCGAATGGACGCTTTACACCGCAATCATAAGCGGAGTATGTTTTCAGGTGTGTGGAGAGAGGTCTAGTACCCGAAGCGACACCAAGCCCCCTAGAGTATTAACTCCTAAATATTTGTAATTTACAAACAAGACCACCGTAATAAAAATATTCGGTTATTTTTATAATCTCCAGTATTATCATTCCTTTCAAACTAGCTTTTGATAAAATATATTTTTGATTTTTGATACAGACTTAGATATCAAGATATATAAGTTATAGAGTGGCTGCGCCTGTTTTGCACTTGTCACGTACCTGTTCTTTGAACCAAGTGGACTCCAGGAAAAAGCAAGATGAGATCAAATTACACGGCATTTACTGAAAATATATAGAATTGATACATTTCAATTTTCATTCTCGTTCAGTTTGGCTTCATGGCAATTTTATACACTCGCAGTAAGCGCAATTATTTACTACACCCCTCCCCCCCCCTAACGTAAAGGGGCTGTTGTTTTAAGTCTAATAAGCATCGGATCATAATAGAGACGTTCAAATGAAGTACAATTTGTCACAATAGAAACATTAAAATTGGTATCGACTATGTGTTATAGTATAGGTAATAAAAACCAAATGGTTGGTTCACTGTTTTATGTTTCTTGCCGAATAACATAGGTGTTTAGACGAAAAGTTGGGTATACTAATTGTAGCTGTTGGACTTACAGTGTTACGAAAGAAAAAAAATATTATAAATTCACAGTTCAAAAAGAAAAAGTGTTGTAATTAAGCACAGGAATATGCTAGGGACCTATCACACGCCTCTAGATGGAAGGATATTTTATCATCGTAAGAATCAATCATTAACATTTTTTTTTTCATTGAGAGTTTACCCAATAGTATACAGACACACGATTAAATAAAATATAGAGTAGCTTGATTGTAAATAAAAATGTCACTTACCCCTTGTCATTCAGGCAAGGAATGCCCTTTGAGGTTGTCGCTACTGCGTGAATATTATTGTTCTTGTTATAATCATATTATCACCAGACTATGCCACGACGCCACAACACCATGTCATCAAGAGTTTATGTCTTGAGATAATAACATCATCTTTTAGTAACACACCTGCAATTGGAAATACACAATAGTTAAAAGGAATTTAAACAAGAATTATCACTACAGTATGATCATATATTACTGTATAAAGTTAAGCAGTAATGGCCAGAACAAAACTGAATTTGCGAATTTTTTAGCAATATTTTGACTGATTTTTGAGAATTTCAGTAATATTGTGGTAATACGACACCCAGACGGACAGGCCGTTTACAGAGTTGCTTCGCTGTGACTTATGATAACAAACCCCCTGCACTAATCTTATTATATCACCATCTATCTCATGACCGCTGTTGACCCCGCACCCAGCGGTCAAACTGGCCTGCCTAAATGTGGGGAGGGGACTCAAACATGCAACTATCACGCGTCCCTCACGCGCTTATATAACCGGGAGGCGTTGCCTCCCCTTTTACCACCGCTGCCCCCACAGCCTGTCTACCGCCGGGAGCTAAGCCCTAGCGCCCCACACCCCCTTCAAACCTAACCATTGTTATAATCTGTTGTATATATATAGTAAACATAACTTGTAAATATTATTCAGTTTAAATATATAATTTCTGTATGCTTGAATCCTGCTTGTTTATTTTGGTAGAATAATTAAAGGCTAGGGCTCGTTGAATCCGAACTCGTTACCCTGTGGGCCGAGAACTTGGTGTCAGCGTGTTTCAATCGAGCCTTACAGAAACTAGCCTATTCTACCTCTGATTGGACCCTTTGGCAAGTAAGGGGACAATCAGCCGCCAACTGACCCGTGAGACGGCCTTTTTAGGTCGAATTTCCATCATTTTGAACGCAATATGTGGGCCTCTGGCCTACGGCAAGCAGATTTAGCCTGCTAAAAGCGCCAGTTAAGACGCTTTTTCCGTGTCGTGTAGGAGTAGCGCTAGGTGCGCAGCCACGGCAATCGGATAATTTAGCTCAGACGGCTACAGAACTGAGTCTAAATTGGCAAGTGTAGCTGGGACAAGCCCCAGGACACCCAGGCCAAACCTACGAGACAGACAGCTGGGTGCTGGTCTCCCTAAGAAGGCAATGTGTGGCTGCGAAGTTTCAGCACACAAGTAAGCCCTACCACTGCGACGGATAGCAGATTTTGAGCCACAGGCACGGCAGGACGGGACATTCCCTGCCGCTGCCTCCCAGGATTCGAACCCGAGGCGCTGCAGGACGGGCCATTCCCTGCCGCCATTTTCGGGATTCGAACCAGCGGCGCTGTAGGACGGGTCATTCCCTACCGCCGTCATCCCTCTGAACCTTGCAGGACGGACATTCCCTGCTGCCAGTGCTTCCAGAATCACACCTAGAGCTCCTAGTGATAACAACACATAAGTGTGTATAAATGTCAACCAAGTGATAAAAATAAATATAAAATTGTTGACCCAGTGATAATTAATAAGCTCTAGTGATTCGAAGCTACAGCCTAAGCCACCATGGTAAGCGATACCACCATAGCTGCGGTTCGGCCACCACCAAGGTTTCTGCCAACCCCAGCCGAACGAGAGGCCCCCTTGTCTCAAGGGCAGGACCTCCACTTCCCCTGCCATGTCAGGGTGAGGTTTCCTACTCCTGACCCTGCCCAGCATGTACAGGTTGATGCCATGATTGACTCTGGCAACCGTGTACCAGGGTCTGCTGTAATTTCTGAGCACCTCATGCACGCGATGGGCGTGCAACGCATGTTGATTCCGGATATCACCCAAATCCTGACTGCTAATGAGGAAGGCCAGCCCCTCCAGGTAATAGGAAAGTTAAAAGAGTTATATATGGCAGTCTCACACACTCTTATACTCCATCTATACCACGTGACTGTGGTCCGGAACCTCTCACACCCTCTGAACCTAGGAGGGTATTTTCTCAAGGAGTTCGGAACTAGGCTCTGTTTCGACATGCAACCACCTTGCTTGTGGGTGCGTGGGGAGTTTATCCCACTCCGTGGCGTCCCCATTGACCGGGAGACAGCCGAGAGAGAGCTAAGTTATGAGGGGCCTCTGCCAGGCCCCCTGCCTGAGCAGCCGCGTGTGGTTGAGAAAGGCACACACTGGGTGGACGCTGAGCTCAACGCACACAAGGGAGCTAACCTGCTAGCCATGGGGTTGACCCCAGTGCCCAAGGTGCCGAGGGAGAGCCTGCCAACAACGTTTCCTGAGATTGCCAGCCCTCCAGAACCAATCTTCTCCGCCGACACCTTTATCAACGGCCAGCCGTGTCCACCTGGCCCCCTCTACCTGGGACCTCCAGCCAGTCCACCAGCCAAGCCTGAGTCCAGACCCGTCAAGTCGCGGTCTGATGTACCCGGAGCCACACTCAACTCTCAGGCCTCAGCCTCTCCCGGCGCCGTGCCCGTCAAGTCGTGGCCGGCTGCCTCCGGAACCATGCATGGCTCCGCTACCTCAGCCTCTCCGAGCGCCGAGCCCGTCAAGTCGCGGCCGGACGCCCACGGAGCCAAAGCTGGACCCAGCACTTTGGCCTCTCCCAGCGCCGAGCCCGTCAAATCGTGGCCGGACGCCCTCGGAGCCACTCCTGGCTCCGACACGTCAGCCCCTCCAGAAGCCGAGCCCGTCAAGTCGCGGCCGGTGGGTCCCGGAGCCAAAGCTGACCCCGCACCAGCCACGTATAGGCTAAGCGCTGTCACCCCAACTGATGGCCAGCCGCCCCAGCTCCGCACAGCCAAGCGGGTGGTCCTGCCTGGCCGCGGAGTCATGGCGGTCCCTGTTGAGCTAGTGGGCCATCGCACCAAGGATGCCATCCAACTAGCTGCCCCAGAACAGAGGTTTGGGGAGGATCTTGTTATTCCAGAGGGCCTGTATGCCCACAGGCCTGGCTCCGCCACTGTGTTTAGAGTACTGGTGGTCAATGAAGGGGAGATGCCCCTCCTGCTGGATGCTGGCCTCCCAGTGGCTGGGGAGCTGGTCAAACCTGACATTCTAGAGGTCTCTGATACTCCTCCCCCGCGTCTCCACTCGTTCCAAGAACCTGCTGAGCCTCCAGAAATGCAGGAGTTGTGGGAGGCCCTGGAGATGGAAGACAATGAGTTCCTACGCAAGGACCCCTTGCTCAAGAAGGAGGTCTGGACTATGTTGTCAGAATACAGAGACGTCTTCTCCAATTCTACCCCCGGCTGCACAGATGTGGTTGAGTTGCAGCTGCGCCTCAAGCCAGGGACCCAGCCGATCCGCCAGAGATTTAGGGATCTGAACCCGCGGCAAGAGGCTGAACTGGAGAAACAACTGGACACCTGGCTACAGGAGGGAGTTATAGAGCCGTCAGACTCCGCCTGGAGCAGCCCCCTGGTGCCCATCAAGAAGAAGGACGGGAGCACCCGCTGGGCCGTCGACTACAGAGCCCTCAACAAGTGCCTGGAACTGGACAGCTACCCCCTGCCTAGGATCCAGCAGTTGGTGGAACGAGCTGGCGGGCACCGTGTCTACAGTGCTCTAGACGCGGTGGCCGCATACTACACCATCCGTGTGTCCGAGGACAGCCGGCCCTGCACCGCCTTCACCACCCCCAGGGGCTTGTATCAATGGAAAAGGATGCCCTTTGGCCTGGCTACGGCACCGTCTGTCTATTCCAGGTTCATTGCAGGGGTCCTAAACCCACTAGGCACAGCCAACCTCCAGTCATACCTTGACGACGTCCTGACCTTCCACCAGGATACCTGGGCCCACCTGGCCAGGCTCCGAGAGGTCTTGGAATCCCACCGCAGGGGAGGGATCCGCCTCAAGCCAGCCAAGACCAAGCTGTTCCGATCCAAGGTGGATTATCTGGGCCACACCCTCAGCCGTGAGGGGATAGCCATGCAGGAGGACTATATTGACCGTATCTTGGACTGGCCAGCCCCCAGCACCCCCAAGGATTTGCTGGCGCTGCTGGGGTTCTTTGGATACTACCGCCTGTTCATCCCAGAGTATGCAGACCTCACCTACGAGATGAATCGGCAGAAGACGGCCAAGACCCTAACCTGGACGCCTGAGATGGAAGCCCAGCTGCTGCAACTCAAGGACAAGTTCCGCAAGGCCCCCACCCGAGCACCGCCCAGGTTTGATTTGCCAGCGGTGTTCCAGCTCACCACAGACTTCAGCAGCCGCGCCATCTCTGCCATACTGAGTCAATGCCAGGATGGCAAGGAGAGGCTGATTGCCGCCGTGGGGCGCAAGACAACCGACCCTGAGACGCGCTACCCGTCCTGGAAGGGAGAGATGGCCGCCATTATGTATGGGATCCGAAAATTTCACGGCATCTTGTCCTACCGCAGCTTTCAGATCAACACTGATTCCTCCGCCTTGCTACAGATGAAATCACTGAACACATCCACAGGGATGGTGGCCCGCCGGCAGGAGGAGCTAGCGGACTTAGACTTTACCGTCTGCCACAGGCCTGGCACCCAGAATACCAACGCCGACGCCCTCAGCCGCCGGGAAGATGCCAACATGCCAACGGCTAGCGCCGAAGAATTAGCAGAGCAGGCTGAGTATATCCACAACCTTTGCCAGCTAGGGGAGTCCGCAGCTAGCCGGCCCCCTGCCGCCCGACTGGATCCAGCTAGAGTATTGGAGGCCCAGACACAGGACCCCCTTCTACTCCGTGTCCGCCAATGGGTGGCTGATGGCAAAGCCCCAACTAAGGCTGAGCTGCGTGGTAAGGAACGAGACGAGCAGCAGTACGCCAGCCGCTTCCCAGCCCTGGGGCTTGACGAGCATGGCTGCCTCACCACCACTGACCAGACTCTGACAGGGGAGAGGACAAGATACCTGCTGCCTTCGGCCCTCCAGCAGGACGCGTTCTTCCTAGCCCATGGGACCCCCATGGCTGGGCACTTTGGGATGGACGCGACTATCGCCCGCGTTGCCATGCACTTCTGGTGGCCCAACCTGGCCCGTGACGTCCGTCTGATGGTACAAACTTGCCCTGAGTGTGTCCAGAAAGTTACCAAGGAGAGACTGAAGCAGGGGATCCACGTGCCCTCCCGCCAGGGGTATCCACAGCAAGTCCTATTCATCGACCTGGTGGGGCCACTGCCAGAGACACCGGCTGGGAACCGCTACATCCTCACCTGCCAAGATGGGTTCAGCCGGTTTGTCAGCCTCTACGCCATCCCCAACAAGCGCACCCTCACGGTGGCTGAAGCCCTGTTGCACCGCCACCTGGCCACGTTCGGATGCCCCCTGAAGATCCATTCCGACAATGGAATGGAATTTACCGGCCAGGTATTCCAGGAACTGGCCTCCAGGCTTGAGATTGGCCTGACACATCCACCACCCTACAACCCGCAGTCCAACCGAGTGGAGAGGTTTCATAGGACGCTCAACACAGGCATGCGCCTGTTCCTAGACAGAGACGATAACAACTGGGAGCCCCACCTGCCTGCCATCGCCTTCGCATACAACACCAAGGCCTGCAGATCCACTGGCGTGACCCCGTTCTTGGCCTTCTTTGGGAGAGAGGCCAAACTTCCGGTGGACATGGTACTACGGCTGCCAGAGACCGAATATGCTTCAGTTCCAGCCAACGTCCAAGCTCTCTTGCAGCGCTACTATGCAGTGTATGATGCCATCCAGCAGAAGGAGGAGGGAGCCATCAGGAGGAGCGCGGTAGCTTACGAAGGCACGGCCAAGTATGAGGTTGGAGACTTGGTCTGGTACCTGGCCCCCCGCCTGGTGCCAGGGAAGGCAGCCAAGATTACCAAGAGATGGACTGGCCCCTGGAAAGTAGTGAGGAAAGCTACAGAAGTCCATTATGTCATTAAACCTGCCTCTCCAGTAGCCAGGATCTCAGAAGTTACCGCGCATGTAGGCCGACTGCGCAAATACACTGGAGATGTGACTGCCCACCAGATCCCAGCAGACATCCAAGTTGATATGGACGGCGACGAGGATGCCACCGAGCTGCCAGTTGGAGCGGCGGCGCCCGCAGCTAGCGACCCAGGACAGCTCCCAGTGCACCAGCCAGCCGCAGCCGCCCCACAGCCTAGCGGCCAGGATCGTGACCCAGTAGAGGAGAACCTGCAGGAGCAGCCCAACGAACCACCGCCGCCGCCGCCCGCTCCAGAGCCACCCAGAGATGCCATCTGGAACCCTGACGCGGACATGGAGAACCTGCCAGCCAGCAGCGAGCCTGTAGGAGAAGAGCCAGCCACTGCGATGGAAGAGGCCGCCCCAGAAGATGAAGCTGAAGCCATGTGCCCCCTGCTGATGACAGCCATCCCCATCCGGGTAGGAGCTAGGAGACCCAGCAACCTGAATCAAGCAGGCGCCCCCATGGAGTTCTATGCACCCTTTGCCATCGCCATTCCCCCCTTAGGAACCATCAGAGTCTGCCTAGGCCTCCGTGTCCAGTTACCAGCCGAGACAGAACTAATCCTGCAGACGAGGCAAAATTTCCAGCGGCGGGGCTTGGCCGTCGCCAACCCACGCCTAGAAGCCAACCAGGAGCTGACAATGCTGATAACCAACCACAGTCAGACCGAGCAACGAGTGTCCCAGGGAGCCTGTGTAGCCAGAGCTGTCCTCCATCGAGCTGTGCCCCAAGAACTGCCTGTCCTGCGCAGGCATAGGCTGTCGTATCCCCAGGTTCAAGGCCTGGTGGCTCAGGAGCCACGCAACCCTTGAAGGGGAGGTTGTGGTAATACGACACCCAGACGGACAGGCCGTTTACAGAGTTGCTTCGCTGTGACTTATGATAACAAACCCCCTGCACTAATCTTATTATATCACCATCTATCTCATGACCGCTGTTGACCCCGCACCCAGCGGTCAAACTGGCCTGCCTAAATGTGGGGAGGGGACTCAAACATGCAACTATCACGCGTCCCTCACGCGCTTATATAACCGGGAGGCGTTGCCTCCCCTTTTACCACCGCTGCCCCCACAGCCTGTCTACCGCCGGGAGCTAAGCCCTAGCGCCCCACACCCCCTTCAAACCTAACCATTGTTATAATCTGTTGTATATATATAGTAAACATAACTTGTAAATATTATTCAGTTTAAATATATAATTTCTGTATGCTTGAATCCTGCTTGTTTATTTTGGTAGAATAATTAAAGGCTAGGGCTCGTTGAATCCGAACTCGTTACCCTGTGGGCCGAGAACGCTCGGCTTACCAGAATATATGATTATACTTTGTAGTATTTTAAACTTAAATTATCACTAAACAAGGATGACAACATCCACAAAAGCGAAGCACTGAAACGGTAGGACAAACGGACATTAACGCTTGTATAGTGTCTGAACTGAATAATCAGAATATAGAAGTATAAGAGTCGAAGCAAAATTATAAGTAAATTTGTTGAAAAACTGCTTGATACAGGATAATGTTTATGGATATACTTACATTTTTAGGACTTGATTATAGAGTTGCTTCGCTTATAATGATGTTCTTTGTTGTTCCAGGAATCAATATACCAAAAATCAGATCAAATGGATAATTAGATCACATAAAAAATTTGTTGTTAAAAAGTAGAAAAATCAACATGTTTAAAATGGACGTACGGACATTCTGGTAATGATTATAGAGTTGCTTTCTAAATCGTACCTAACTACTACAGGAATCATCATGCAAAGTTTGAAATCGATAGGACAATTCTAACATGCCTAAATTAACGAATAAAAGCTATCTATCTCGGACGGACGGACGGACGTACGGACCGACCCTAATTATAGAAAAGCTTCGCTTTTAAAAATTAAACTAGAAGAATACTAGAAATATGAACTAGAATTTTACTAGAAATATGAATTAGAATTTTACTAGAAATTTAAACTATTATTATTACTATAAATTCTCACTATAATTATTACTAGAAACTTAAATTAGAATTATTACTAGAAACTTAAACAAAAATGATTTTAAAGTATTTTTCTTCAAGGAAAAAATATCAGGTATAGTCCCTTTCGTGGCAACGCACCTTAAGGGGCGGTTCTTTGTATTTTTCACAGTAGCTTTTCTCCTACTTCTAGCCCCTGCGGGGGGATCTAACCATGCGGGGTCAATTACCTAACCCTGTGGGGCAATCACCTAACCCAATATAACCAAACCTAATCTAAAACAACCTATAAAAAGCCATTTTAAAATACGACAAATCGTTCATTAAGGACGTTGCCACGAAAGGGACTTTTCCGAAAATATCTTATTTTGTATATCAATAAGTCTATCTGTTTTTTAAGGAGAGGGGAAGATCTTTTCTATGGATGATTTCTCTTGGGAGGGTGGAAGTACCCTCCCAAGAAATAGTTATAAAACTTTTCTGGACTCTGAACAATTTTGAAAAGAATAAACATAACGGTTCAAACATCATACAGACACACAAGCGAAGACATCTTGTTAATTCAAGTTGGGATTATGGAATCCCCGCTGGGTTATTTCAAATAAGCTGAAAAGGTATATTAAAAAATTAAAACATGTTATAAAATCAAATTTGTAATAATTTTTTATTTTCAAAATAGTGCAAATCCCAAAATAGTATTTTTTTACTTTTTAATTAATACTGAAAATGAAATGAATGAAAAAGCAAAAACATGTTTATTTATATTATTTGTTTAAAAGTTTAATTGTGCGCTAAATTAGTTTTACTGGGTCAAATAAAACACAAAACATGGTGCTTTACCCAAAATTCCAGCGAACACAGAACCCCCCCCCCCCCTCACTTTATTCTTGAACCTTTTACTAAATATAATCTAACCTAAGATCTAAGATAAAACACTAAACACAGAGAATAGTTATTTCTCGCATCGTATTATAAACGGCTTTCCGCGGATATAGAATGTACAATTATAAGATTAAAACTAGTTTTTTCAGCCCTGAGGTGCCGAAGGCACCGGCTAAAAAAACTGGTTTTAATCTTATGATTGTACATTTTTATATTCGTAGAAAGCTGGATATAATACGATGCTAGACATAGTTTTTTCGTATGGATGAGAACCGGTTCCTATCCACCGGATTCGAATGAATACGAGAAAAAATATTCCATAACTTTAATCTATTTCAAAATAATGGGTGGAGGGGTTTCTGTGGTAAATATTCAAGTTGAAGGAAACTGCTGAAAACACAAATATTATGACATGACTACTTACTGCAAAACAGGTTAAAATTAATTAATTTAATATTATCCATTTTATTTTCTTGAGGGATACAAAAACAACCTCTATTTATCACAACTAGCTGCTCCCCGCTTAGTATCTAGGGGCTTGTGTAATCGAAAGAGTAGGAGGGAGGGGTGCAGAAAATTGCTTAAAACCATCACAAGACATTAATCTGAATGGAATTGACTAATACCACCATGAAACCTTTGTAAAGCTTTCCTAAAATGGAGAACCTAATCTTAAGGTTCAGACAAAGAAACCTTAAAACATTGTGAGAATAATATATATTTAAATTTATAAAATAAGAAAAGTTTTTTGTGTGTCTTACATGTAATTATTCATATTTACCCTACGGTACTAATGATCATGTTTTAGATAGTTTTTATTTACATTAAGAAATGTAATTTGAGTCTATATTTTTAATATTACTGTCCACTATCAAAAAAAAAAACTAAAAAGACTCTCCAAAAATATAATTTGTAAAAATTACTAATTGATAAACAAAATTCATGGAATATAATAATCGAATTTTGAAAAGTTATTTTTGACTAATTTTCTAAGTCAAGTATGGTTATAATTTATAAAAAAAAACATGAAATATCTAGTTGAAAAGATTTTTGGGTGAAATATTTATTCTTATGACAAAAAATTCTAAATCAGAATACGCAAATATTTCTTTAAACAAAAGACAAAGAAAATATGCTTTAATAATATTTTCAGACAGCAAAATAAAAATCTCCAAAGATTCAATAAAAAAATATGCAAATGACTGCACTGTACTGGATAACCTTAACCTTGTATGTAACCACTATTAATGTACATAATATATGTACTATCCATATCCAAGTAACAAAGTATCTATCTATATATATGTGAGTACAAATGGGTAATGGTATCGCAAAACCTCTAAGTTTGTGACTGCCAATTTGAAAACTATGAAACCTCCCTTATTAGATGCAAAATTCTCCTCGCCCTTTTTCTCTCTATGACCCTTTCTCTCTCTATCTCTCTCTCTCTCTCTCTCTCTCTCTCTCTCTCTCTTTTGCATTTTTAACTCTTTATCTCCATCGCTCGCTCTCCAATGATATCGCTCTTACTCTAACCCTTTGCGATCTTTCTTTTCAATATTTTGCTCTATCTTTCTCTCTATGCCTCTCTCTCTCTCTCTCTCTCTCTCACTCTCTCTCTCTCTCTCTCTCTCTCTCTCTCTCTCTCTCTCTCTCTCTCTCTTTCTCTCTAACCCTCACTATCTCCGCCCACGATTTCAAAAGTGTTTGCTTAAAACATCAAAAATTTTAAAAAACAAAATGTTAAAAAATGTTGATTAAAGTAAACTAGAAAAAAAAAATTCTATTGAAGAATTTTAAAAAAAGGAATAAACAAATTTTGAGGTAAAGTCAACAAAATGATAACTTTCTTTGAAAAAAAAGTATTGTTTTTTCCACATTAAATTTTATCATTGTAAATAAATACTTCTTTAGTAAAGAAGTAAACATTATTAAATTTTTAACCAAACATTGTTTTTGTAAACTATAGGTATGTGATTTACTCTTTACTTTTAGCTATTAACTTTTTTATGTAACATTGCTAGTTAGCCTAAAAATTACTCTCCAACGCTCATAACACATACAAACAATAAAACGCTTTTTCTTCCTAAAAAGCCTTTTTTTCTCTCTTTTTATTTATTTTTATTTTTGTCTGAGCCTAAGATCTCAATTACTACTTAAATGATTGACTTTTTCTTTTTAGGCCAGCTTCACTTAGTTCCTGGGATGGATTTAGGCTATTTACTTTAAGATTTTATTTTTGAAATGGTTTTAGGCTATTTTTTGTAAAAGAAGTGAATTAAAGAGTATCTTCAATATTAACAATAAGCTAGATAATCTTGAGAAAAAAAAATAATAAATAGAATTCCTGAGAAAAGTAATTTTCTTCTATAACAAGTTGACAAGAGTAAATGCAATTATCTTGACAACATTTATTAAACTTTTTAAAAGCGAAGCTTTTCTATAATTAGGGTCGGTCCGTCCGTCCGTCCGTACGTCCGTCCGTACGTCCGTCCGAGATAGATAGCTTTTATTCGTTAATTTAGGCATGTTATAATTGTCCTATCGATTTCAAACTTTGCATGGTGATTCCTGTAGTAGTTAGGTACGATTTAGAAAGCGTAGCAACTCTACAATCATTACCAGAATGTCCGTACGTCCATTTTAAACATGTTGATTTTTCTACTTTTTTAACAACAAATTTTTATGTGATCTAATTATCCGTTTGATCTGATTTTTGGTATAATAATTCCTGGAACAACAAAAAATAATATTATAAGCGAAGCAACTCTATAATCAAGTCCTAAAAATGTAAGTATGTCCATAAACGTTATCCCGTATCGAGCAGTTTTTCAACAAATTTACTTACAATTTTGCTTCGACTCTTATACTTCTATATTCTGATTATTCAGTTCAGACACTATACAAGTGTGAATGTCCGTTTCTCCTACCGTTTCAGTGCTTCGCTTTTATGGATGTTGTCATCCTTGTTCATTATACAAATTTATGTCTTTCTGTCAGTCTGTCTTTGTCTATTTTCTTTATAATAGTCCATCCATCTATTTTTGTGACTGCTTATATTTAAGTTCTGTTATGTGTAAGTCTTTATTTCTACATTTGAAGTTCTAAAATTCTTAAAGCTTCTCCTTAAATAATGATCATAAAAACAGCTGAAGTGGGTAGATACAGTTTTTGCTGTCTATATATCTATACATCCATTTAACTAGCTAGCTGAGTAAAATATATCTATCTTTCTATCTATTATTATATCTAAATTTCCATCATTTTTCTATCTGTTTATCTAGATTCAATCCACCTATCTTTTATTAAATCTAACTATCTATATTCTACATTTCATCCTATCTACCTATCAATCTATGAAGGTCTAGGTTGAGTTCTCCTTGACTATAGTTGTTATAAGAACTACTGAACTGAGTTTTTGCTGTAACCTCTAACACCCACCAGAATAGCACACAGTTGGGTCTACAAAATATCAAGAATAGCACACAGTTGGCACTACAAACTATCAAGAATAGCACACAGTTGGCAGTACAAAATATCAAGAATAGCACACAGTTGGCAGTACAAAATATCAAGAATAGCACACAGTTGGCACTACAAAATATCAAGAATAGCACACAGTTGGCACTACAAAATATCAAGAATAGCACACAGTTGGCAGTACAAAATATCAAGAATAGCACACAGTTGGCAGTACAAAATATCAAGAATAGCACAAAGTTGGGACTACAAATATCAAGAATAGCACACAGTTGGCACTACAAAATATTAAACCTTAAAAGTAATTGCCAATAAAATAAATTTATAACCCAGACAACTACCTGGTTCCAGTAGCGGGGACCTTTTTTTGTCTGCTAGAAAATTTATTTGAGCTCTTTTGTAGCGACGTAGCTATGTTAATATTTCTGACGCTATTGGCTGATATTCAAACAACCAAAAAAATCGGCAAGGGTCCCCACCCTATGAACATACAGTTATTTAACCCCTGTCCCCTCTATTCTTTTACTTTAATACCAATAATAAACACATTTTATGAAAAATACTTATGTACAATAGTTACTCAAACCTTACATTCTACTATTCTAATACATATAAAGCTTCCATAAAAATTGTAAACATACAAGTGAACCTGCTTTAAGATATCATAAATATATCTAACAATTAACTACTAAAGTTTATAGTATAGAAGTAAGTTGTATGTTTGTAATTTATTGTATAATGAAGCAGATATTTACTTCTGCTGGTTCCTCTTTCTTGAAAACTAAAATTTATTTATTTTTCAGTACTTCATACCTTGATTGCTTACTATATTTACCCCTTCATTTTAAATAAGAATATTTGTTGAAAAATTTTGTACAACCTCTATTTTTTGCAAGCTAACTTGGAAGGTATTGTTGCAAAAACACAAAAAATATTCCAACTTGAAATTCTTAAATTTAATATTTTTTTAATAACATTTTATCAAACAGTAAATATTCAAACTTAAAACCATTTAAAACCAATAATCCGAGAATAAATGGATAAGTTTAATTATAGATATTTAATCCAGACAATTACCTGGCCCAAGTTGTGGAGACCTTTTCCATATATTAGCAAATCGCATTCTGTTATATTGTAAGAAGAACTTGCTGTATTCATATCAACTCTATTCTTTTACTTTAATATTTACAGCAATTTTTTGAAAAAAGTAGTATTTTTAAGTCTGAGGTCATTTTATGAAAAAAATTCTTAAAAACATTTTTACTCTAATAATAGATGAGGAATTCGATTAGTAATTTTCTTGTACCGGAGATAGAGAAACAGAGTGTGTGTGGGAGAGAGAAAGAAAAATGGGGAGAGAATGAAAAGAGACTTTTCTTACATACAGTTTAAATAGTCATGAAGCAAAAAGTGACATTGAATTGCGAGGGAGAAATAGAGAGAGAGAGAGAGAGTGTGTATGAGAAAGGAATGGTTTTGTAGAGAGATAGATAGAGAGAAAGAGGATAATTTTTTGTTCCTTAAGAAAATTAGCAAAAAGTGACATTGAATCTATAATAGAAATAGACAGATAGATGGATATATAGATAGATGAATATAAAGATAGATAGATAGTTAGATAGGTATGTATATGATAGACAGATAAATATATATATATATATAAATTGGAAGATAGATGGAAAGTTAGGTATGTTGCTAGATATAGTTCGATATGTAGATAGATAGATATACAAAAAGAAATATATACATATGGACATAGGCGTCCTAGGGGGGGGGGGTAATGGGGCGATTACCCCCCCCCCAAACGAATTAGGGGGTGCCTACGGCACCCCCAAAATTTTTTTCATTTTACCCCCCCATTTAAAATTTACCCCTACCCTGGGGGTGCCGTAGGCACCCCCAACCATTTAGGAGGGGGTATTTACCCCCCCCAAACAATTTTGGGGGGGTAAATACCCCCCAAAAAATAGAAAATCTCTAACAAAAAAAATTTTTGCGCGCCTCGCGCTTATTTTTAATACTAAATTTTTGATAAAATTTAAATTACCCCCCCCAAAAATTTTACCCCGGGGGTAAATTTTGGGGGGGGTAAACAAATTTTACCCCTGCCAACAGATTTCAGGGGGGATAATTACCCCCCCCCCCCCAAGCAAATTTTACCCCCGGGATAAAAATTTTGGGGGGGGGGGGTAAAAAAAATTTGCGGCGCGCTTCGCGCGCCATTTTACCCCCCCCCAAAACCGAATTACCCCCCCCCCCAAAATAAAAAGCTTGGACGCCCCTGCATATGGATGATTAAAAATACATATAGATATATAGATGGTAGCTATATTGATAGATAGATAGTAGCTATATAGATAAATATACAAATAGATAGATAGATAATGTGAATAAATTTGAAAGCAAGTAAAGTTTTATTTGTAAAGTTTTGAAAAACAATATATATGCACATTTTATACATAAATAACATGGAAAACTACCACAAGTAGCGTAGCAATGGCGCACAAACAATAAAAGAACAGTAAATTATAATACAGTAAAATTACAAGAAGTTGGAATCTTTGGAAGTTCTATGTAAAAGACGGTATGAATTAGAGGGGATAAAATGGCTTTTGGAGGGGGTAATTTACTAAAAGGGGGTTAAAACTCCTAACCTTCCCCCCCTCCCCTGGGACGAAATATTGTTTGCCAGAACCCTGGTCACTTGTACCTGAACCTATTGTAGAATATTCATATATGAAAAAAAATGCGTCGTTTTTAAATGAAATGCGTCAGAGTTGCGTCACAAGTATGTATTACAACATTCTTAACAGTAAACAAATATTTACTAGACAATTTACTTCCAAGCTAAGTAAAACAAAAAGTCACCAACAGTCTTTTTATAAAACTAGCGGCTTCGTCCCTAGTCTCTAGGGGCTTTGCCCCAAGAGGTATAATTACATCTTTTATTACCTGGAGATCCCCCACTCCAACACTATTTTAAATAATTTTTTAAAAATGGCTGGGGGATCTTTTGTTTTTGGGGGATTTTGGGGTGTCCCACCCCCCCCAAGAAAATAGCCTAAAACCACCACAAGACCAGTAGGTATATTCCCTGAAGAGTAGAATCCGATCGGTTCAGTGGTAACCGTGATCTTAAGGGTAGGACGGACAGAGAGACGGATAGACATCATTCTACTTTGTATTATAGATATAAGACAATTATGTCCATAATTCAATATGTCCTTACTCGAAGCAAAGACGTAAAGTGTGAAGATGATTAAAGTCCCTCCACAGATTATGACGTCAAACGATAAAATAACCAATGAGAGGCGAGCATAAATTTTACCATTGGTTAATTACAATGTATACTGGCCTCTCATCGGCTATTCTATCGTATTACGTCATAATCTGTGAAGGGACTTTAATCTTCTTCGTAAAGTGTTTTTGACCCAAAATATTTTTTTTAGAAAAACTTATACATCACCCTCCCACCCCCTCTCCAATTCGGATGCTCCTTAGATTCCCCTAAAAACCTTTGAAGACATAAAGAAAACTTATTTTTCCAGTTAGTTAAAAGGGTTTATATAATTGACTAGTTGAAAAATCTTTGAGAACAGAATAAATCTTCAAATTGTGTACTAAAGATTATTATGCATATATTCCTAAAATGCTAGATTATGGGCTTACAAATAATTTCTGTCTTAATGATAAAAATCAATATCCTTTTAATTGTTGGTGAAACGTAAATGATAAATACTTTCACTCTTATTTTTAGATAAAAATAATATATTTGTATGATTTAGTTAAGGTTTGCTTAAGAAAGCTAGTAATGTTGAAATTTTAAAAAAGATGTTCGAGTTATTTAGTCTACTAAGATTTAAGAGGGATTTCACCAATGCAATGTTGCAATTAACACTTTTTTGAAGAAAAAAAATATTTGGCATTTAGCATAATTTTGGGGTGTAGGGATAGGTAAGGGGAGGAAAATTTAAATACACTTATTTTTCCACCATTTATTTCTATCAATACTGGAAGTAGGAATATCTAAGGGGTTGAATAATTAACCCTTATGTAGATTAAAATCATTGGTTGAAAAGTTGGGACTTTGTTAGCTTTTGAATGATAGAAAGATCTCACTGATTAAAAAAATTCAGAGACAATACCCTAAAGGGAAAAGATTATTTTAATTAATATTAATTTAATCATTCCTATATTCCTAAAAAAAAACCTAAATTTTACTTTTTGCAAGCACAGAGAAAGGGGATATAAATTGTAATAAACTATGAAAATAATTTGACAATAAGGTGTTGATAACTTACTTACATGATTTTATTGACAGCTGTTTTTAATTGATTTTATGCCTCATTTGTTTTTAAGAACTCATATTGCTACTATGAGGGTATAATTAAAATCGAACCAACCTACCTACTTATAGCCCATACTTAATGAAAAGATTTGTATGGAGGAATAGGAAAATGTGAGATAAGTATTTCCAGGAAGGTTTGGGATTTTGGGCTATTAATAACTAGTCCCTAAAGTTTTATAATAACATTCTCTTATTCGTTGGCTTAAAAACTTTATGGATTTTTTATTTAATTTTGATTGGTTGTTTCATTAAGTTCAGTGTCAACCATTAATTATAATCAATAGAATTGAAGGTTTTTTGTGTATCAATAAGGGGGATGTACATGAATTTATATGGTTGAGATAGATTTATAACTGTTAAAAGTGCATGAATTTATCGGCCATTGTCTTATCCCTTTAGTTCCCTCAATATTTCTCTCCTTAAAATCTTATTTTGTAAACTGTAAGTAAATAAATGTTGACAATTAAACTGCACAAATCTACTACATATAGGACAGATTACTATCTTACAAAATGCACAATTATAGTTGCGAAGCAACTTTATAATTTAGGTTTCAATTTCTTGGAATTTTGTCCATGTTTCATTTTTTACTTTTTTGTTTTTATCCCTTCTTAATCCAATGTAGACTTTATTACAATTTGAAAAACTTATTAAGAATTTTAATCATAAGCTAAGGTAAAAATTATATCCTCCTTCCTTTTCAAAATTAACTATAGATATCATTGCAATCTGTAATTAAATAAATCATTAGCGAGATCCTTCGGTACACACAGACAAACATACAGACATACATACATCCTGTTACTTTATTATAAGGATTAGCTATGCTACTAAAATAACAAGAAAATTTCTTTTAAAAATGAAAAAGTAAAATTCTAATCTGTTCACTGATGTGTTTTTTGAACCTTGTCAAAAAAGTCAGAAATTTTTGGAAATTTTGTAAACTGTGATCTGTAGTTTGGAGACAGGGAGATAGTTACTAAAAAAAACTATTATGCCCCCAACTTTTCCACCATTCTTTCCATAAATATTTTCTTTGGTAAATTATAAACAGAAACAATACGTCTTATCTAAATAAAGATATTTTTTAAGCGGCTATTAAATGATTAAATTCTTATTACAATCATGTTGTCAAAAGAATCATTTCGATTTAAGAAAATTTTCTGAATAAAATATTAAACAAACATTACAATTCGTCAAAATACTAATCATTTGATTTGCAAGTCTTAACTGAAATTTTTCAACAGTTATCATATACCTTTCCGTAAATGATGTGTTTATTTGTCTGTGTTTCTGACATTTATATGTTTCTAGGTTGGGGGGATTTTTGCGCTAGGCTTGGTGGCCAACAAAATACTTACTTTTTTATACACTAGCGTCTTCGCCCCTAGCCTCTAGGGGCTTTGCCCCAAGTGATGATAAAAAAGTTAAGGTGAAATTCTTAAAAAAAAGGATATCTCCTTCAAAAAAAAAAAAAAAAAAATGGGGGGGGGATTTTTTTTTTTTTTTGGGGGGGGGGATTTTAAGGGATTATCCTAAATTTCTACTGTTTTACATTAACCTATAAAAATAGTCGTAAGGGTTTCTTGTCTGAAGTTTTTGGTGACTACTGATTGAGTTCTCCCATATAGCAAAGCCTCATATAGGTTCAAGAGTGGTGTTAGGCTATTTTATTTTAAGGTATAAGTCTGTGGATAGTTTTAGGCTATTTATGCAGAGCCCCTAGATGGTAGGGGTGCAGCCACTAGTCATACCCAATACGATGGAAATTATCAACTTAAAAAAGAATACGCATAACATTTTTTGAACATCCAAAATAGCGATAGGGAAAGTAACTAAGAATACAAAGGAGTGAATAGATGAAAAGGGAAAGATATCTGAAGTGTGTACTATGTCCCAAATAATTTGCCCATTTCTTGCGTCAAAGTGAAACAAGGATAGAAAATTCCATGAAAAAATTTAAGTAATGATAAATAGGGCAAAATCTATTGTAATAGCCAACTGAATTAGCCACAGAGAAGTCACTTACTCTAAAACATAAACAAATACGACAAGGTACAAAGTCAAATGCCATTATCAAATCAAATAACTTCATGGGTAGCTAGGCAAAACAAAAAAAAGATACCTAATAAATTGCCATAGCCAAATTAAATTAGCCACAGAGTAAAAACTTACTTCAAAACATAAACAAGATGCAAGAATGAATAGAGTCAAAGGCCTTTTTCAAATCAAACAAATCAAAGCTAGGCACTTTAAAACACGATACTATTATTTAAGGAGCTAAACACAATAGCCCAATTAAATTCGCCACAGATCAAATACTTGCTTCAAAACATGAACACCATACTAGAATGTATAGAGTCAATTGCCTTTATCAAATCAAATAAATTAAAGGATAGCCTTTTAAAATAGTGAGATACTAGGATGTACAGAGTGAAACGCTTTTCCCAAATCACAAGAATTACAGGACAGCTACGCACTTCAAAACACAAACAAAATACTAGAATGTACAGAGTCAAACGCTTTTCCCAAATCACAAGAATTACAGGACAGCTACGCACTTCAAAACACAAACAAAATACTAGAATGTACAGAGTCAAACACCTTAGCCAAATCTAACTTCACAGCGTATTAGATATAAGAAATGTACACATTAAGTCTGGAGTTATTAAAGACAAAAACAACATGAAATATAAAGTAGCAAAATTTTAGAAATGTAAGACTTTGGCCACAATAAAGTTTTGTCAATAACAAGTTGTACAAACTTTTGGAGGAAACAAGGATGACAACATCCATAAAAGCGAAGCTCTGAAACGGTAGGACAAACGGACATTAACACTTGTATAATGTCAGAACTGAATAATCAGAATGCAAATGTTTAAGAGACAAAGCAAAATTGTAAGTAAATTTGTTGAAAAACTGCTTGATACAAGATAATGATTATGGACATACTTACATTTTTTGACTTGATTATAGAGTTGCTTTGCTTATAATATTGTATTTTGTTGTCCCAGGAATCAGTATACCAAAAATCAGACCAATCGGATAATTAGGTCACATACAAATTTGTTGTTAAAAATGTAAAAAAAATCAACATGTTTAAAATGGACGTACGGACATTCTGGTAATGATTATAGAGTTGCTACGCTTTCTAACTCGTACCTAACTGTTACAGGAATCACCATGCAAAATTTGAAATCGATAGGACAATTCTAACATGCCTAAATTAACGAAAAAAAGCTATTTAAAAAGTAAAAAAAATCAACTTGTTTAAAATGGACGTACGGACATTTTGGTAATGATTATAGAGTTGCTACGCTTTCTAAATCGTACCTAACTACTAAAGGAATCACCATGCAAAATTTGAAATCGATAGGACAATTCTAACATGTCTAAATTAACGAAAAAAGCTATCCGTGACGGACGGACGGACCGACCCTAATTATAGAAAAGCTTCGCTTTTAAAAAAGAATATCAAATTATTTTACATAAATATAAATTTGATTATAAAATGTACATTTTAATAGAAAGCAATCATAGATTATAGATTGTTCATAATCAATTAATAACTAAAAAAGGAATTAAAATTAATTAATTCAAATAGAATCTTTTAAACTGATGTAAAGAATCAAATATTATCTTTACCTATCTAAAGATGTTTATGAGTAAACACAAACGTATTAGCTTTAATGGGAAAACATTTAGATGTTATGCTTTGAAAAGGAGGCTGGAAAAGGAAGGGAGGTGTTGGCGTGAAAGACCCACACTAAGACACCAGGGAACTAAAGGGATAAAACAATGGTCGATAAATTGATGAAAATCCCCAATTACAAAACACAAAATTACCCTTTCTGTAAATTACAATTAGTGATTGAAACTTTTACACACTCAACTCAATGAACCAACACATCAAAGTTGTTATGCAAACGAGCAAGAAAACATTATCATAAAACTTTGGAGACTAGTGTAATAAATAGCCAAATGTCCCCTCCATCCCTACTAAAACACTGTGTGAGCAAAGCATATGTTAAACAGGAAACATTAAAAAAAAATTCAAAAGCGTAAATCATTATAATTGCATAACAATTTACATAATAGCAGTTTATTTTTTTTATAACCTCCATGTTAATCTTATTTGGTCTGACTTACTTTTAATTGTTATTAGCTACAATAACATATAGACGTCTGAAATAACTTTAAAACCTCTAACCTAACTTCAGAATTATGTATTCTTTCAAAGAAATTTTTTTTTTCGTTGTCATCTTTGTTTATTTATTACTTAAACTATTTCATATCATCTGCATTGTATGACAAAATTACCTGTATTAATTATGTGAATCAGTATCTGTTCATAAATTACAGAAAAATCTTACCTAAAAAATAATAAAAGATAAAAAATCTAAATTTTTGCATATCATAATAATAAAATAGAATAACAATTATATCTTCTTTGCAAAATCCTACAGTGTGTTGAACCTATATTTCCTAAGATCTGTAAAAAGATACGCGTAATACAGAAATTTTTTTAAAGTTTCCCATATTTTTCAATAGCAGGACATAGCCCTTTCCCCTTCCCCAAGATTAGTTTAGGTGAGGTAAAATCTAGGAAAGTCCTATTAATAGTTTATTTTATTCATGTTATACTCGATAAATTATTATTTGGATGTTGGCACTAGATTTTCATGAAACTGGGATAAAGTGATGCTTACAGCTGACTAAATCCATATCCTTTATCCCCTTTCCTCCTACTAAACGAACTAAACATTTAATGAGGTCTATATATGCAAGATAAATTGACGGCATATTTTTCCCTGTGAATATATCCACGTATATCATATATCCATTGTTGTTATTTAGCAAAATGTACTCCGATGACACTGGACAAAATTATCCTTATAAATCTATGTTTCTTTAAATATCCTCACATAATAATAAACTTAAATTTACAAGATGTAAATTTAGTATTTTTTATGGATGAATAGATAGGACAATGTTATGTAAATAAATCTTCTCCAAAATTTGTACAAACAGTTTCTGGTTTATTTTGGGGGTTATTATTTTATCCCACAACGTCTTATACAAAAAAACACTTTCAAGCTAACTAAAGAAGATTTTTATACAACATAGTTGGCGAAAAGAAAAATATATTTAGAATTGTCCCAACCCTTTGTCCCTAAATATTATTACTCTCCTAAAATGCAAATTTCAAAATTGTAAACTCTTATTGCCAAATTTTAATAAAATCAAGTTAGTGCTCGATTAGATCCACAAGTAATTCTTTTGTCAACACAAATTCTAAAGCAAACCAGCTAAACGACCCCGTAACAAAACAGCTTTCACCAAACATTTGAACTTATTTCATATTGTTCTTTTAATGGAAATAAAACAATTTGTAAATCTAAAATTGCAGTGATATTCCATTACAAGAATGACACTTTCGTGGAAAAGATAAAACACTTCTAAGTTTAAAATAGAAACAGCAATATATTAGATTATTTTGATAATAGGTTATTATAGAAAATAAACTGTAATACAATAAAATATTGAAACTATGTAAAATATAGTTCTCTTCAAATAATTAATCAAGAAATAACGCAAATTTTCAAGCTACAATATTGAGAAAAGTGTATAATGAGACATGAGACGTACGTACAATCGTACTACGAATGAACACATTATGGAGTAGCAAAACTACTAAAAAAAAGCCCTACAACTGATTAATTAGTTATCTTCTCCTATTAATATTTAAAATCTTTGTATCTATGTCATTTGATATAAACATTTTTGTCTATTCGAGTAAAACATCTATACGGACAATATGAAAATGAAATCCATAGAAGTATTAGAATAATTTAAAAAGTACTAATTTACATGTAATTTTAAAATATTAAAAAGAAAATATTGAATTGAAAGAATATCTTTTTTATCAGACAAAAACTAAACTTTTCCTTTCAATATCATATCATGTTTCTTTGCTTATAACATTTACAGCATTAATAACATAGTAAAATAACATGTACTTAAAAGGCAAAAATTTGGAGGCAAAAGTTAGTCTTCGCATAAAGTCCCTCCTCCCAAAATAGCTAAAGCAGCTGCAAAACTAAGCACAACAAGGACAAAACTGTTCTAAAGTATCATATTTATAAAAGCTTAGATACTAACATAAAAAAATCAAACAAAACAAAAAAAAACAGCGGTCTGACTGTCAATTTTACAAATGGATGTAGAATACACGTGAATATTTTGACGAGAAAATTTATCGTAAATCTAGTTTGCTAATATGGACATCATTTATTGGTTAGTTCGTTCATTCTGTACGAGGGGAAATATGTTGAAGGGGGTGGGTGGGGGGATCGTTATTTTAGCCAGCTACAAGTTTCTCTTCACTAAAGTACATGATTATTGATAATCTAGTGTAAGATCCAAGTAATAAAAATCTATTTTGATAAAAAAATGCTCATAATTTACCTTAAATGAGGAATATATACACAAAAATTCGTACTATCAACTTACATTATAGCTGATAAAACCATTAATCTGGCCGGACGGAACGAACGGATTAAGCTTACTTTTTGAGTAGCAGTTGCACTTCTAAACTGTATAAAAAGTAATGTTTGTTATGAATAAAAACCATGCTTAGGAAACAACTGTTATATGTCAAAGTGTTTTTTCAATCAAACAATATAAATTATAAAGAGCAAAAAAGTCATTTTTGCATTAATATCATAATGGTATCATATTGTCATTATAAGAATAGCTTTTTAGATGAATTGATATAATTTATCACATCGCATTGTAGGCAGATTTTCGCGGATATTAAAATGAAAATTATAAGATTACCAGTTTTGTTACATCGAAGGACCTAAGGCCTGAGCTAACAAAACTGCTTATTTTAATATTTGTAAAAGATTGTCTGTATTACGGTTCTATACATGATTTTTCAGTATGACTTAGAACTATATAGTATGGAACCGGTTCTAATCATGTGGTTATTAAGTTTCGAAGCCATACTGGAAAATATTATATTGCTATTTCAAAATATTTGTTTCATTTTATCTGATAACACAGTAAGTCAAGATGTTATAAATGTTTATAAACAATTTCTTATATTCAAACTTCTTAATATGAACGTGGCTGCAAAATAGCAAGAAAATTGTAAGAATACATAGATATTTGTGTGGTTTTAAATTGATATAAAATAGTATAGAAGCATAATTATATGAAAGCAACGCTATAAAATATAGAATTGAATGAAAATATGAAAAAATATATAAAACAATTATGATATACTTAATTTTAATGACAACTTTGATAACAAAATAACAGTATCAAAATATTAATAATAACATTCTTGAAAAAAATAAGTAGAATAATTATGTTTATATTAAATATTTAGTATAAATATTAATATAATTATAAGAAATAAAAAAATAATAAAAATTCCTTTACCTAAAAATATTTCAAATATGCACCAAAATTCTTTTTAATAAAACTAATTTAGAATATTTTATAAAATATTTTAGAGGATTTTTTGTAATAATTTTATTTTGATAAAATTATGTAATAGTTATTTCTCGTATCGTATTATAAATGGCTTTCCGCGGATATAGAATGTACAATTATAAGTTATCACCTCAACTGCCTTAGGCAATCTGTCCGACAATATTTCATACCTAGTCTTTTTAGGTGCCATTTTCACTTTTGTTAACACTGATTACAATTATAGTCACGTGTGGAATTTATTCACATTCAACACTTGTACGGTAACTGTCACTGGCTTTGTCTGGCTGACTGGACTTCATACCGTTTCATTGTTTTGGTACAACGGCTTTTGCCTGGCCGTGTACGAGATCTTTTAGTACAAACGTACTAAACCTGCTACTTCCCACATGATTCAAAACCAGCGTAGTTACTAATACAATTTATTGTATGAAACGGTCACTCTGAAATAAAAAATAACAAAATTAATAATCAAATATTAAAATGTTAAATACTTCATAAAAGAAAACAAATCTTGTAAAAGAAAATAAATCTTTTTTCATTTGGACATAATCGTCTTTTTCTTTTATTTTTTAAAACTTAACCTAAACTAACCCGAAGTAGACATAAAAAAATTAGGCCAACCCAAAAATAATTCTACATACTCACAGAGCCTAATTGTATGAAACTTAGCCTTTAATATATTTTCTCGTATTCATTCGAATCCGGTGGACGGGAACCTGTTCTCATCCATACGAAAAAACTATGTCTAGCATCGTATTATATCCAGTTCACCAGATTCGAATGAATACGAGAAAATATATTAAAGGCTAAGTTTCATACAATTAGGCTCTGTGAGTATGTAGAATTATTTTTGGGTTGGCCTAATTTTTTTTATGTCTACTTCAGGTTAGTTTAGGTTAAGTTTTAAAGGTTAAAAAGCCCCGCAGGGAAAATACCCCTAAAGGATAGGTTCCTTGAATGTTAGTGTATTGGAAGTATAATAGTATGTTTCGTTTGTGAATTCGAACCTTTATCCTTTCTGTTTTCCTTATCATTATTGGTAGTATAGAAAGCGCCTAAATTCAAAAGTTCATAATTGAACACGGCATTCCAAACAATAATTGCGCAACCAAACATAAACAAAAGCTTGCGCATCCATCTTAATTCTTTCTTTCAAGAAGTGCGGAATATCTGTGAGATGAAAACCCATGTATAGTCAAAAATGTGGTGTTATCCGTACTGAAAAATACCTTTGAGTGCTTCCCGGCTTGACATGTTCAAACAACTCGGTAAATATTCTTTCCTTAAAGCATTTTTAATAGAATGGAATGATTTCTTAATGACGGCAAATTAATTTCTTTATTTTCATTAAAATTAGACCAAGTAATTGATTTATTTTTGTATCAGAATATTTTAATAGTAGTCTATGATGATTTTATCTATGAATTATAAACTCGCATCAAGTTTTGATTTAATATTAAGCAAAATAAGCCTAACCTTTTTTATATATTTTGAAATATAAATTCAAAATCACGAAACCTTTTAGAAAAAGACGATTATGTCCAAATGAAAAAAGATTTATTTTCTTTTACAAGATTTGTTTTCTTTTATGAAGTATTTAACATTTTAATATTTGATTATTAATTTTGTTATTTTTTATTTCAGAGTGACCGTTTCATACAATAAATTGTATTAGTAACTACGCTGGTTTTGAATCATGTGGGAAGTAGCAGGTTTAGTACGTTTGTACTAAAAGATCTCGTACACGGCCAGGCAAGAGCCGTTGTACCGAAACAGTTAGACTATTATTCGAATGCAATGTTAGAACAACTAATAATATAAAATTATAATAAGGGGAGGGGTTTGCTGGGCCAATAATAGGTTTTAGTAAAAGCACTTATTATTGAAAAATTGTAGCCAATGCAATGCAGCTTTAGATTAATTAATGATATGAACCTATTTAGGCTACCTTAACCTTGAAAAAATGGTAGCACTGATAAAAGGATAGGTAAAAAGGAGTCATATTATAAATACCCTAATTTTCATAGACGCACTTTGTCTAAAAGTCCTAACTGTGTATGTTTACTGGCAAGAGCATTAGACCTTCTTTATATTATTGATGGCACGTGTTTGACATAGCAGCAGTATATACGATTATGCCCTCAAATGTGTCAGTACCGGTTTGTTATATATAGAAGTACGTAAACTATTTATTTTCAATTAAAATATCCCTACATTTTTTTACTGCATTATCAAACTTCACTATATAGAGTGCATTTTAAGCAATAATCATTAGGGAAACAAGAATCGCAACGTCCATATGAATGGGCTTATTAAACTTTATGTCAAAATTGTATAGTAGCTACAAATATTATTAATTGTATTTATAGGTTGATAATTTTGAATAAATATTTACATAGGCACTTTTTTCAGGCATAACCAAATGTCTTAACATAACGACGTACAGACCCTAACTAATACTATAGAAAAACTGTTAATAGATCTTAATTAATTAATAACTCTTCCTTTTCTTTCATTAATATCTTTGGATATTTCAAGGAGGAAGGGATTGAATTTTGTTTTAAATGACGATAACGTCCAATAATAACTACGTTTTTACAAAGGTCAATTGATTTTTTTCAAAGGCTGTTTTGATTTATTTTTATTACAAGCGGCAACGCCCCTAGAATCTAGGGGCTCTGTATTTAAAGGGGGCTGAGAGAGGATATACAAAATAGCTTAAAAGCATCTAGAGTCTTAAATATGAAAATAAATTAGCCTAAAACCTGCACGGGACCTATTAGAATCTTACCTAAAATAGACAACCCCTTAGTTCAGTATATTAAGCTTCAAACAAAAACCCCTTACTACTTTATATAATAGAATTGAAAAAATATTATGATTGATAATATATTGATTTTGTTAAAATATAATTTACTGCTAATGACCTATTCCTATAAGTCTGGATGCTAATGATGGGTAGCCATCAATTAGCTGCATATATACCTTTGTCCTTCATACAATGTTGTCAAAATTAGCAGACCATAAGTTTTTTAAAAAGAAAAAAATACAACTATTTCTGCTAATCATTGGCGTATTCAAACATTCACCAAAGGGGTGTGAAATCTGTAGGATGCGAAAAAAGGGGTACTGTTCCTTAACATACCTTGGAGGGCTCTTGCAAAAACTAATCCTTGATTAATATTTTAAAAGTATCATATACTAAAAAATCTTCCAAATATTTGTAAAAATCCTTTAGATTTTTATTTTATTTTATGTTTTGAAATGGTAAGGGTACACTTTTTATTTATATCTTTAGAACATTACTAAATTCATTCAGAGATAATCTTATATAATAATTTAAAATGCTAAAGTTTAAAATTAGCTGGTTTTGAAAAACACACGTACAATTCATTAGAATATAAGGTAATTTAATTTATGAAGGTGCATATCACTACTGACAGCTAATATTAATTAGGAATTATGTAACACACATCCACTAGAGGCTGTTGATTTGTTGGTTTATAAACCGTCAAAAATGGAACTTTTATGCTTTATGTCAACAATTTTTCGCATCGTATTATAAAACATTTATTGAAACCAGTTTTGTTAGCCCCGAGTGACCCGGGCTGATTATTTTCAAATATTCGTGGAAAATTGTCTGTAATATGATGCTATGCATGATTTTTCAGTATGAATAAGACCCGTTTCTAATACAGCGGATACTAATTGGTTTCGAAGCCAGGTTATACCTGATATATTAATTATCGTCATGCTATTTTTAAAAAAGAATAATATTTGAATTATGGGTGATAATAATTGCTATATACATGACTAGCGACTGGGCGTTGCTACAAAAGACCTTCCCCTACAAAAGACTTACCCCTACAAAAGACCTACTCTACAAAAGACCTACCCATACATAAGACCTACTTTACAAAAGACCTACACCTACAAAAGACCTACTCTACAAAAGACCTACACTACAAAAAACCTACACCTACAAGGGTAGACTTTTAAAAGCAAGGTTGTATCGGGTTCGAAACCATTCCGTTATGTAGCCAACACAGACTTTGGACAAACTGTCGGACGGAATTTAAAAATTCAGCCCATGGACAAAGTTATACAAGAAAGGAACTACGGTTTTAATTTTGTCCCTGTGTTTTATGGCTATATTGGATACCATTAAAATTGGAAGATTTTTTCTTCAAAAATTGGAAGATGATTTTTATACAATTATTTCATTATTTCATTTCTTATTCTCGTAATTGTGTCGTTTATAATCTAATTAAAGCATTCATATCATTAATTTAATAAATACCGATATAACAGTAGACCATTTGCAGCATTAGACCTTTTTGCAATTTTTTTGTAGGTGTAGGTCTTTTGTATAGTAGGTCTTTTGAATCAACGACATCGGCTGCTCCCCTAGCATACTTACATCAGATAAAAGGTAATATAGTATGCGCAAATTGGCATGCCTAGCTAAAATTTTCTGTAAAAGGTTGTACTACAGAATTGCTCTTTGCTTTTATGATGTTGATTTTTATTTGAATCCACAGAGGTTTTAAATTAATATTTTTGTTAGGCATGAAAAGCTTTCAATATACCTAAAAATCCTTCATGGATTTTCCAGATCTTATTATGAAATTACAAATTTTACCTACCTAAAATAGTAATTAATTATATAGATTAATTTCTGAAAATTAAATTAAGGAACATATCAGAAAAGGTTATACAAAGGAAAAATAGCTGAAACACATTTTTAGAAATTTGGCTAAAATGTAATAACTTATTGGTTTAGTACTTGCTGTGATCTTTTTCTTTAAAAAGCTTCTCTAAAAAGTGCAATTTATTCAGACAAGCAGTTTCCAAAATCTTTAGCTTTAAACAAAAATTTTTACTACTTTATATTATTACTGGTGGCTTCGCCCCTAGCCTCTAGGGGCCTCAATAAAACGTGGTCAAAATTATTTAACAGAATATGTGTTCCTAATTTGTGTATAAAATTAATTATGTTAATCAAATTCTAAAGCCACGTGCCGCATTTTCTCTGCAAATTATTTCGCACAAGTCCATATTTGCAGGGATTAAAAGTGATAATACATTGTTCGATAAATTGTTATACATCACAATAACAATACATAAAATTACCACTGTAGATCACAATAAGTGGTTGAAACGTTTGGACACTCAACTTAATGAATCAACCAATCAAAATTCAATAAAGTACCCAAAGTTGTTGAGCCAACAAATAAGATAACGTTATTAAAAAACTTTGAGGACTGTAATAAACAGCCCAATGTCTCCTTCCTCCCTACCAAATTTGGCATCAATATTCGCAAGCCATGATATAGTACGAGATGAAAGATATTTATAAGAGTTAAATACTTTAAGATTAATTTTAATTATGCTGATATTTTAAGAAAACAGATACTTAATAATGCTTATGATTATAGTTTTCTAAAAAACCTTTTCTATCAAAAGTGGAGTTAGTTTTTAATACCACCACTTTCTGACAGTTTTCCTTTTTTTTACATTTGTCAAATGCTTTTGTAAAGTCTAGGTAACAAAAATTAACTGATTTTTTTATAAATCGAGCAAAACAATAAATTTTTAAAAATATTTTTCCTTAATCTGTATGAACAGTATTTCTTTCTCAATTATATTTTGTATGTATGAACAATCTTGCTTATAAAAATTAAATATAGTTTAGTCGAATTTTCTACAGAAACTCTTTGATTCCACCAACTTTGTTATAAGCATTCGTTATCCGAAATAACTTATATTGACGTATGGACATACAGAATGACCTAATTTCCCAAATTTTTCTTACATAACATAAAACTAAATGCTTGTTTTTTTAAAGACATAAATTTAAAGACATTTTAAATTATCTAAAATGAGAAATATAAAAATTACTTAATTTAAAGGCGACTACAGAGATAATGGAAAACCAATTTAAGTAAAGTTAATAAAGCTAGACAAATGAACTTTCTGTACACTCAAGAAATGCATTTATGGTATCCTGCTTCAGAGAGAAAGAGAGAGAGTGGGAGTGAGAGTGAGAGTGAGTGAGAGAGAGAGAGGGAGAGAGAGAGAGAGAGAGAGAGAGAGAGAGAGAGAGAGAGAGAGAGAGAGAGAGAGAGAGAGAGAGAGAAAAAGTAAACGAGAGAGATAGAGAGGGATATATATATATAGAGAGAGAGAATGCAGTTGACTTCCCGCAAACCAACATAAAAACATGTTGGAAAAATCACAAAACCTTTAGGAATGTAAAACATGTTTTATTACTAAATCTACAAAATGTTCCAATTTTTTAAAAGTGCTTTTTTGCTATTATTATTACTAAAATTTTAGTGCAATCAATGAGCACTTTGAGTGAAAGAAAAAGTAAGACAAATTGGAGGTAGAGAGAGAGAGAGAGAGAGAAAGAGAGAAAGAAAAAGAGAGAGAGAGAGAAAGAGAGAGTGAGAGAGAGAAAGAGAGAGAAAGGGAGAGAGAGAGAGTAAGACAAATTAGAGAGATAAAGGAGAGAAGAGAGTGAGAGAGACATAGGCGTCCAAGGGGGGGGGTAATGGGCCATTTGGCACCCCCAAACGATTTTGGGGGTGCCGTAGGCACCCCCAAAATTTTTTGAACAATACCCCCCCCAAAAAAAAATTACCCCTACCTTGGGGGTGCCGTAGGCACCCCCAACGATTTTGGAGGGGTATTTACCCCCCCCGAACGATTTTGGGGGGGGGTAATTACCCCCCCCAAAATAAGTGTTCTTTAAAGAATTTTTTTTTGGGGGGGTATTTACCCCCCCCAAATTGAATGTTCTTAAAAAAAAATTTTACTGAAATTTTTTTTTTTGGGGGGGGAGGGAGTAATCATGTTTTATTTGCTTGGGCCTTTATAAGGGCTAAAACCATCCCGGGGATCTATGATGTAATTGTAAAGCACTGAAGATTCCATAAAATAGATACCTAACTAAATTAAATATTTCATTAAATAATGAAAAAGAATTTCTATAGGCGATTTCTTTTGGGAGGATGTCAGGGTGTCTCAAAACTAGTTATAAAACTTACCAGGACCTATAAGACGCTTCACTTTAAAGTATAATCATATTGGTTCATTGGTTAGTGAGTTAATTATTGTATTTTTATGTTCTAAAGAATGAGATACTACTATATATTTGAATAGTAGTGGCGCCCTTAGCATCTAAGAACTCGTGTTTTCTAAAGGGTAAAAAGGAGAAAAATAGCCTAAAACCACTCAAAGGATTGACCTATAATAGTGTGGAACCATCATGGGATCTATGTGAAGCTTTCCTAAAAAGGAGAACTCAGTATTAAAAGTAATGAAATCTGAAGCTATAGTCAAATAAACCTTACTTACTACTTTATGTTATAGGATAGTACTTATTAACTTAATAGATTAGGTAGGTGCTTTTTTTTACATAATTAAATTACCCCCCCCAAAAATTTTACCCCCGGGGTAAATTAGTTTGGGGGGGGTAATTACCCCCCCCCAACAGATTTGGGGGGAGTATTTACCCCCCCCAACAGACTTTAGGGGGGGTAATTACCCCCCCCAATCAAATTTTACCCCCGGGGTAAAAATTTTGGGGGGGGGTAAAAAAAAATTTCGGCGCGCTTCGCGCGCCATTTTACCCCCCCCAAACACGAATTACCCCCCCCCCTAAAATTTTTTACCCCCCCCAAAAAAAAAAGCTTGGACGCCCCTGAGAGAGAGAGAGAACGAGAGAAAGAGAGAGCTAACAAACTTGATTCATCAATGCAATCTCATATCAGGGAAAGTTAGAGAAAGGAACAATGATAAGGAACCAACGATATCATATCAGGGAGGGAGAATACATTTTGCTGATTATTACACTAGTCCCAAAAGTTTTATTATACAGATTTCTTATTCGTTGGTTCAACAACTTTGGGGACTTGAATTTTGATTAGTCGGTTCATTAAGTTCAGTGTCCAAATGTTTCAACCACAAATTTTAATCTACAAAAGAGATAATTTGGTGTAATAGCATTGGGGATTTACATCAATCTATCGGCCATTGTCATATCCCTTTAGATCCCAGATATGATACAGAGAGAGAGAAGAAAGGAAAACCATGTTGTTTGAATTTCACTCAGCTCTGGTAGTTACATATCTTATGACATGGGGGTTCCGAGAGTTTTTCATGGTTTTCATGTAAATATGAGAGCTCAGAGAAAGATAGTTTGGAGTTCACTTGTTTATTTTTTACTCAGAAAATAATGTTAAGAGAAATGCAATATAATTCAGGGATCTAAAGGGATAAGACAATGGCCGATAAATTGATTTACACCCCTAATGTTGATACACAAATTAACCCTTCCGTATGTTACAAATAGTGGTTGAAACGTTTAAACACTCAACAAAGTCCTTAAAGTTGTTGAGTCAACGAATAAGAAAACGTTATTATAAAACTTTGGGAAGTAGTGTAATACAATTCCTAATGTCTCCTACTTTCCTGAATATATTTGCCTCTAAACTAGTGCAAACTAGTGCTGTTCATATCCTTTTATAAAAAGTAGTAAGTTTTTTTTGTCTGTCGCTTAACCCTTACAGATCGGGGGGGAGGGGCGCAAAGAGCCCCCCCCCCCCCTCTAGTTTTTTCAATCTCATTTTCTTTGTAGGTAAGATGGAGAGCTGTAACTTCATGACTTTTAAAGTTTAGTAATTATACGTCGGCAAGAGTTGATTTTATTAGGATGTCTGGTCTGTGTCGGTCGTGGTGTCCGGTCAAAGTCGGTTGGGTAGCAAAAAAAATTAGAAAAAATTCTAAATAAATCTTAATTTCTACATTATGACTTTTGTGTATAAGGTAGAAACCAAAAATTTTTTTGGTGAATACTTAGATATCAATGACCTTCTGAGAAAAGTGGTGTTATGACCGTTTGACCGCTCCCTGACCGACTTTATGACCGATTTTTGTCCGGCTTTTACTACAGATATAAATCATGAATATCGTGGCTTCTATCACAGCTAGAGACCTATAATTTTTTTTGGTAAATCCTTGAGCAATAATAAACAGATAAAAATATTAATTTGCGCCGCCAACCGCCGTTTTACCGCCATAACCGCCGAAAATGGCGGTTTCCGTTATTTGCCGTTTTTCGGCGATGATCAGAAAAAGTAATTTTTTTGTTATGAAAAATAAAAGTTCGTCCTAAAATTTGGTCATCCTAGCTGCAAAATTGGCTGCTCTACAGCTGTTTTAAAATTTAGCGGCTGGCCGCTAAAAAGCGGCTAAGGAGCGGTCTGACTGCTATGATTAGAAAAAGTAATTTTCTCTAAAAATACACATGAACCACCAGAAAAACATTTTACGTCTTTATCTGTACCAGGAGCCGAGATAGAGGGGGGGGGCTCAAAGTGCCCCCCCCCCCCCCCCCGATCTATTAAGGTGGGAATTGGGGCCCGATCTGTAAGGGTTAAGATTTCAATAAAAAATGAACCGAGTGCGTTCTCCAGTTTATGGAAGCTTCTTATAAGTCTCTGGATGGTTTTAGACTATTTAATTCTTTTATCTAAGTTTGGTTTTAGGCTATTTTATTACTTTCCCTACTCCTAAATACAGAATACAGCAGCTGTGATTTTATTCTTTATGATATATTTTAACAATTTCACTACTTTTGTATAAATCTTAATGCTTTTTTTTCATTTATTTGTGTTGTTGTTTTTTTATTACAGATGCGATTAATAATGAAGATCGTTATGAAGCAGCAGTAGTTACTAATTTTAAATGTTATGGTTGAGATAGAATTACAACTGTTAAAAGTACAGAATATAGAGTTCCTAGAATCTAGGAGCGCAGCCGCTAGTACTAAAATGATAAAATAATGCAAAAGAAAAATCTTTTTTTTTTATATAAAAATATTTACTATAACTTTTACTCTAAAAAAACTCTTTAATTATGAGAACCAAAACATGTTGCAATTTTTCCAAATTATTAAGTTGCCTAACATCAAAAAGGTTTTTTGAACTAAGTGCATTTACTTAAAAAGAAGAAAAATACTGTATTACTCAACTTACCATGTTACAGAACAAGGATGACAGCAACCATATTTAGCGAATCACAGAAAAAAATCATTCACTGAATTATTTTTATAAGGTCTTGTAAGAGCAGCTATTTATGTCAACAAGAGCATTACAGACAGATAGAAGAATCGAGTAAATAAAAATTTTGTGGTCTATATAATAAACACACTTCTCTCTTATTGAAATTAGATGTCTTATAGCATAATATGTTTAAAATACTGCCGTCTATCTCTAATAGTAGATGAGAAAATCCCCGAAGAGACGGACAGCAGACAAAGTGAGTTATAGAGTAGCTTTACCTCGCTATAACTTCAATACTTATAGAATATTGAATGTATTTTATTGAAAAATACATAATACATGCATGTATGTTTTTTTTCTGAGAAATATTGGAATACTCTCAACTTTTAAGTGTATGTTATAGCGCCAGGGATCTGAAGGGATAAGACTTTGGATTATAAATTGATTTACATTAAAATAAAGCAATAGTTATAGTATTATTGACAGGTTTCTGCGGATATTAAAAAAAAAATTATAAGATTAAAACCAGTTTGAACAATTCAATTAAGTACCCAAAGTTTTCGTGTTTATAAAACTTTGGTGACAAGTATAATTTGTATTCCAATGTCCTATTCCCCCCTGGCTGTATAGCACCTAAATAATATTCAAAAGATGTTGTTTATTTCCATATAAAGAATAGATATTTATCGCATCGTTTTATAGATAGCTTTCCGCGGATATTAAAATAAAAAATTATAAGATTAAAACCAGTGTTGTTAGCCCCGAGGAGCAGAAATAAAAATTCTAAAAATTTTATCATTTGTATTCTAATGTTCGTGGAACATTGTCTGTAATACGATGCTATACATGATTTTATTTTACAGTACTGCTGAGATCCGGTTTTAATCCAGCAGATAATAATCGGTTTTGAAGCCATACTGGAAAAATATGTTTTAATATCATAATTTGTAATAATACATGGCTAGAATATTAAAGTATACCTACATATTAAATTCAAAACAAATTTTGTACTCTGGTTCCGAGTTTGAAATATTTCCTGTTAAAATTTTGTATTTGACTTTTGTACTATCTTCTCAGTACACATAATAGAGGTAAAATTCTTTAGAAACATAAAACAATATAAAAAAAAGGGTTAACATATTAAAAAAAATTTATCTTTTACAAATATAATTTTAATCCAAGACAAAATCTAACAAAATAACCCCCCCCCCCTTACCCCCCACCAAAAAAAAAGAAATGTTTAAAGCTCTAATTAATTAATCTTTTTACTTGTGTATATATAATATCTATCCAGAGGCGTGCAGAAGGGGATTGTAAGGGGTATTAACACCCCTTTAATGTTGATATATGTTAGGACTACTTCCATTTCAAGGAAACTCAAGGAATACAGTATAATCTCCCAGTATATGTATATATCTGAGTAGTTTTTATTTCTATTATATGCATTTGTATATATTTGGAGATATCAAAGTTTAATGACTTTATATCTGGAATTTGTCAGGTGTTTCGTTGCAACACATATCAGACTGCACAAAAATAATAGATCCACTTTTTGGCAGTTGACTGTGACATAAAAACTAGGAAAATCTTTTTAAAATCAATGTAAAAACATTTAGTTCACAATACGATGACCTGAACCATATCTCCTTAATTTTTAAGCCTTTTTCTAATGTTTGTTGGTGCCCTTACCTTTGAAGATATTTTACACGGTATAGCAACAGGGGTGGGGGGGGGGGTTATAAACTTTACAAAACCTAAATTAAACTAACCAAATTAAAAACACAAATTCCATATCCAATGAATGAGAGATAAAAATAAACCTTTAAAAAATATTAAAAGATATAAGAAAGACCAATAATTACTGTACAATTACAGAACCTGAATTTACCTGTCATCAATGTTTAATTTTAGTGACGGTAACTGGAAAGTACAAAAATTAACTTTTCTGTTTTTCGATAAATGTTTGATTGTTTACTTTATAAGAATACAGGGATAAGATACTTTCCAGTATGGCTTCAAAACCGATTAATATTCGCTGGATTAGAACCGGTTCTAGTCCATACTGAAAAATTATGTATACTATATCAAAATTAAAATCATAAAATTAATACCAGTTTTATTTGCCCGTGTCTTCAGCCCCTCGAGCCTAACAAAACCGGTTTTGGTCTCATATTTTTTTCATTTTAATATCCGCGGAAAGCTGTCTAAAATACGATGCAATAAATAACCCTCCACCCACCTCTCCCCCAAATAATCTAGAAACAAAAATATTGAATTATATTCATTGTTATATCACTCCTATTTCTGATGAAATAGCAAATAAATACTATGTAAACAGAATGAACTGTATTGAGTTTTTTTTACAACTTTTTAAAAGCGAAGATTTTCTATAATTAGAGTCGGTCCGTCCGTACGTCCGTCACAGAGAGATAGCTTATTTCGTTAATTTAGTCCATTAAAACAAGTTGATTTTTTTTACTTTTTTTAACAACAAATTTCTATGTGATCTAATCATCCGATTGATCTGATTTTGGTATGTTGATTCCTGGGACATCAAAGTATAATGTTATAAGCCAAGCAACTCTATAATCAAGTCCTAAAAATGTATGTCCATAAACATTATCCTGTATCAAGCAGTTTTTCAACAAATTTACTTATAATTTTGCTTCGACTCTTATACATTTATGTTTTGATTATTCAGTTATGACACTATATAAGTGTTAATGTCCGTTTGTCCTACCGTTTCAGTGCTTCGTTTTTATGGATGTTGTCATCCTTGTTTTCTAGTAAAGTAGAATCAGGGACGTTTTTGCAAATGTTTATTTTCTAAAAAGAGAAAATAATTTTAAAAGACTTAATTTCAATTCAACATTTAACTGCAATTGTTATTTAATTGGTTATTTATACTTTTTACAACTTGTGTTTATTCTAAGACTACTAGTTGTATGTTATCAAACAATCATAGAATAGCCAGGGATTGAGGGGACATTGGGTTGTTTATTACACTCGTCCCCAAAGTTTTATCATATCGTTTCCTTAGTCATTAGCTTTACAACTTTGGATACGTTTCAACCAATAATTTCAATCTACAGACGGGACACACAGACATTTACTTGTCGGCCATTGGCTTATCCCTTTAGATCCCTGTAGAATAGCTGCGCTTCTAAAGAAAAAGTACAACCAAAAGTACATCAATTAATTGTGAAAAACATGCACAGAAAAAGAATATATCAGGGATAGAGGGGTTGGTGACTGGAAGTAAATTTAATTTTATGAATTATGTCATAAACTACAATTCCTGTACAACCTGGAGATGTTTAATGACATTTAGCGTCATATATTGTTGTCTTTCAAGTTGGGGCACTGTAGTATTACACAAAAAGGCTCTGAATTTTAACAACCTTTTTGACGTTTTGTAAACGTTTTCGTGGTGCCTATCTATAGAACTATAGAATATTATGGTATCATCTAATGACCTCTCCCTTCATCCCAAGAAAAAAAACTCTCTGCGAATACACGTAAATGTAAATAAATTGCAATACATAAATTTCTTCTTTTCTCTCTCTCTCTCTCTCTCTCTCTCTCTCTCTCTCTCTCTCTCTCTCTCTCTCTCTCTCTCTCTCTCTCTCTCTCTCTCTCTCTCTCTCTCTCTCTCTCTCTCTCTCTCTCTCTCTCTCTCTCTCTCTCTCTCTCTCTCTCTCTCTCTCTCTCTCTCGCGCTCACTCACTCTCACTTACTCATTATATAGTCATACAATGTTTTTTCATGGATATGTAGATATAAACGAATAAGGGATAAGAACTTGGCCATAAAAAATTACACTTCTGTAGATTATAATTGGTGGTTGAATGTCATAAAACTTTGAGGACTAGTGTAATAAACAGCCCAATGTCCACTCTCACCTTGAAATTTATGTTATAAATGCATAAAATCTTCCTTTCTATATAAACTTGATAGTTCTATCTAAATGGAAACTTATAAAGAAGAACTCTATTTATATTCTAACTTTTTATCCCGTTTTCCTTTTTATTTCAATGTAAACTTTTGAAAGGATTCTAAAAAGGTTATTATTGATTCATATTTCCTTATTTTCATTTACTTCCCTTTTCCTTTATAGTTCGAAGAATGATATTTTTATAATTAGCGCAGCAATAACAGTTATTCTTTTAAGTATCTATGTGTCTGTCTGTCTGTACCAAAGGATTACCGCCGAATCGATTTGGTTTCCCTTTACAATGTAGGTTCTCATAGGTCCTGGGAAGGTTTATAGCTATTTCTGGGGAGGTTACAACTATCCTCCTAAGATAAATCCCCCCTAGACGAAAAACTCCACCCCAATTTGTTATATCTTTTTCCTTTTAAAGAGGCCTCTAGGGACGTAGCCACTAGTACGAAAAAGAACGCACTTGCATTTACACAATTAAAGTGGTGTTCCAAAAACAAATGTTTTTAAACATACCTGCAAAAAAAACATAAAATATTAATTCAAACATGTGGTACAAAAGATTCACATGGTCCCAGGATGGTTTTAGGCTATAGCTATGTTTATTTAATTTTAAGTTACTACTTTCTCTTCCAGCTATGTAATAGACGCAGCAGCAAGTTAATTTTTTATACATAAAATATGTTTTTTTTAATTTAGATGTATCTTTGAGCTTTTTTTGGATAAAGTAGATTTTCTAAATATTTATTTAAAATCACTAAAAAATGACATAAATTAAATGTCCCTTTTTAAATTGGCTCACTAGTGTACAGACTGTTATAGAATAGTTATTTATCACATCGTAATAAAAACAGCTTTCCGCGGATATTAAAATGAAAAATTATTAAGTTAAACCATATTTGTTAGCCGGCCCATTGGTCGAAGGTCCGGGCTAAGAAAACTGGTATTAATTAGATGATTTTTATTTTAATATTCGTGGAAAACTGTCTGAAAAAGATTTAATTCTCGAATGTTAAATATTTCTTATAACACTGTTATAGATTAAAAGGTTTTATTGATTGATTATGTTAAGGAAAAATACCAAAGCAAAGGTTGCGTGAAGATTTTCTTTGAGTTTTATTTTCCACAAATTAGTTTGTTATTTTTTGTTTAAGTTTATCTCATCTGTAATACAAAAACGATGTCTGTCTTTCCGTCAGTATGAAGCTTAAGATCTCTGTAACTGCTGACTGTACTTTTCATGGATCTAACCACTGGTCCAGTGATGGTTTTAGAGTTAAAAGTGTGCATTTTAGTGTGGTTTAGATTTCAGGGTTTATCTCAACTCCCTTTTCAAGCAAAGCCCCTAGAGGCTAAAGGCGAAGCTACTAGTGATTTTAAAATAAACTGCCCCTTTTCCATTGAGAAAACTTTACAAACATTGAAATTAGTTATGCCTGTTTAGGAGCTAAGATATTCCGCTTAGCAATACTTTGTATCTTAATCTAATTCTTTAGAGGGCAATAAATCCATTAGATACTTTAATCTTTAAAAGTACAAAATCTAGAACCATTAACTTAACACAAAACATTATCAATTCTTTTATTTTCAATAAACAACTTCTTGCCTAAGTTTTTACATCAAAAACAAGGATCAATAGGACAATTTTAGATTTTAGCAACTCAATAATTTATTTAGGGCATTTTTACATAATGTGTAATAATAAAAGCAATAAAACACTACCTTCAATTACCTCATACGGGCGGGATTGCAGTCAAGGACCTTATCGACTTGGTGTACTGTCCAGGTCCTGGTCCAGCAATCCAGGAGAACTAAGGATGACTGGTACGCACCCTTCTCTGTCCAAACACCCATGGATATTAGGTTAAATAAAACACTAATTAGGATAAGAGTATTGCAGACCAATATACAGCTCATAGCCAATCTAAGATATATTTGAAATTATAAATGAAATAAACATTTATTTTTTTTGGGTTGGGTGGGGGCTATGGGTTGATTTACCTATCATAATTGGGGAAGTATTTCTTGGAACGGTTAAGACAACAGATCTATAGTATAGATGTATATACAGACAACAACCTGCCTTCCTTTTTCAAAGACCTCTTTCGTCTGCTTTTAAATTATTTTCTGCTGTTTGGCTGTGTTAATATAAGCGACACCATTGGTTGATTTTCAATGACCCTATAGAAAGGTTCAACAAGGCGGTTGCGATGGGGAGATACAGTTATTTAACCCTTTCTGCCTCTAGTGTTTTACTCTAATGTTAAGACATTAGATTTTAATTAACTCATTGATGCATCTTTCTACAAATAATTACCAAAGGCAGTATTCAACTCATAAGAATTGTAGGGAAATTTTTTTTGTTCGCTGTCCAGACATCCGATAATGGATTACTTGCACCTTACACCAGGTTATCATGTATTCTAATAAAGTTAAACTTGTAGTTGGCTAAAATAACGACACCCCCCTCTCCACCCCCTTTACACTATCCCCTTCCATTCTACTAGATAAACGAACTGACAAATATGTGATGTCTATGTTAGCACTCTAAATTGACGACAATTTTTCCCCTGTCATAATATCCACATATATTCTACATCCTTTCTTCCATTAGATTAGATTAGATTAGATTTATTTTGACACACAAAGAAAGATAAATTAGCAACTAGTATAATTATATGTACAATTTTATAGATCTTCTTTCTTGTGTAGCCGGGAACTAGGTAGCCGACAGGGTGGTAATGTATCACCCCTTACAAGGTCAGCTGTGAGTTGCCGCAGATTTAGCAGCCATTCTTGATTTTCTAATATTAGACAAAATACTTTTCCGGGTTAGAGATAAGTATTTGGTTTAGGGAAACAGGGATAAGACAATGGATGATTTTAATAATTTTTCATTTAACATGTATGCGTAATTTTTGCCTTATTTAGTTTGTCCTAACTTACTCTGGTCAAAAATTCAAAAACAGGAGCAATCGAATGACATTTAAAAATGACAGTTAAAACTTATAGACAAAGGAGGTGACATTAAAGTGTTGTTTTAAATAAAAGTATGATTTAAATTAATCAAAAATTATTGTCTAAACTGTATTATTAATATCAGTTCTTTTGGAATACTTTCCTTTTCTAGGAATACACTCTTCCTACTCTACACACAAACACACACACACACACACACACATACACACACAAACCAACTCTTACTCTCCATCGCTTCTTTCTCTTTCTATTTCTCCTTCTTTCTCTTTCACTTTTCTTCTCCGAAAATCAAATAGAACGCAGTATACGGACAAGTTCCACAAAATTAAATAAAGACATTTGCCCCCGGGACTTTTATTAGCTTACTGAGTGTTTCAACCACTAACTGTAATCTATAGAAGGGATAATTTTGTATATCATCATTGGGGATAAACATTAAATAATCTGCCATTGTCTTATCCCTGTAGATCTCTGACAGAATTTGGTATTTTAACTTTTTGACGTCATCAAAAAGGAAAGGGGGTAAAAATATTGTAAATGGATTCTGCCAATATACGAACATTTCCTGTATATCTACCATTATAACATCTACAGGGTGTCAAACCATTTCCATGATCCTATTATAAAAAGTAGCAAGGGGTTTTTTGTTTGTAGCGTAAGATTTTGATAAATAATGAACCGATTGAGTTCTATATTTTATGGAAGATTCATAAAGTTTCAGTGTGGTTTTAGGCTATTTGATTGTTATATTTAATCTTTTATTCCCATTCGAATTAAGAGCTACTAGATGCTAGGGGTGCAGCTGATAGTATCTTATGAAAGCCATAAGGATGTATGTCCAGGACTACTTAAATCGAATAGATTTAAAATATGTCTAAATATCTTCTTATGAAGAAAAATCAAATAATTGGAAAATAACTTATGTAAGCCAAATTTTGGAATTTATTTTTTTTCTTTAATTTAAAATTTTCAAAAGGCTTTTCTTTTATTAATATTGATGTAGACAATTACAGAGTGCTTGTACTAAAACTCATTTTGTATTACATGGAACTATAAAGGCTACAACCCCTATAGCATGGACTTTTTCTTAGATCACACTGTATTTATATATTATACATATACCTTAATAGGAAAGAAGTCTACAACGTAATATAGCAAAATGTTATAAATATTTTATTTATAACCTGTGGACCTTTTTTATCATTAGTAAGCAAGATTGTAGCTTATTTTTGTATTCAGTGGCGTGCAGAGGGTTTTGCCAAAGGGATGTTTCAACACCTCACTTAAACTTAAAAAGGTGTGTGGCTTTTTTACCTTTTCAGTCCCATTGTCTGTTTTAGGTGGGATGTGACTGAAAATACATAGGGGAAAGATTAGGGGGTTTCATACATTCGTTTTATCTTAGGAGGTAGAGACCTTTGTAAAGGGGGTGTAGATGGGTATTAGGAGGTGTATCCTCCTCCCCCCCCCCCCCAAAAAAAAATTCCAGGGGGTTTGATAAAACTCCATGCAACCCCTTTATTCACGCCCTTGTCTTGATAGAGTTTAACTTAAAGTCAAGAAAATAAAACATTATGATAACCCGTTTTACCCCATCCCTTATCCTCTACCCCACTTTTGCTTTCATTACAAAATTCTTCCATCCTAACTTAACAACGCTATTCAATAATGTAGCTCACCAAATTTACACATAAGGTGACGTTAACATGGGAAATACATATAATTAATTATGAAAATAATATATCCAAGTGCGTCTGTCGATAAAAAGAGAAAGACGCAATAAATCATTTAGCTCTTTATTTTTAATTTTTTAAGTTTAAAAATATTGTACTCGGCTATTCCTTGGCCGATTTAGGCTTTTAATCATATCCTGGCCGAGACAAATTTAGACCGTTGACTAATCAAAAATCGGTTCAGTTAGAGGGATACCCAACGTCTCAATTTATTGCTACCAAAAGTCTTATAACTACGTTGCAATTATATAAAAACCCGTAAATTGAGTTTAATCAAAGGAGTATACTACACATTTCAATCACGCCCCCATCCCATGATACAGCGTGGCATTAATTTGTCATCGACCCTTGTCTTTCATTCAGTGTAAGTGGTGAGTGGAAGGAAAAAGGTGTTTACTTCCCTCAATTTTTGAAACCCCCCCTTTATAATAAAAAGCTTGGACGTCTACAAGTTACAACCTTATAATGTTGAATCCTTGATGTATATCAATTAATCTTTATCTATTTTCCTTGTACATCAACTAAAATTTATTTTTAACATCATTTCTAATGAATGCCAATAAATGTACAAGTATAGATTTATAAACCAGACAACTACATGGCCCTTTTCGTCTGCTTGCCAATTGCTTTCTGCCCTTTTATATGGACTTGGCTGTGTTTATATTTTCGATGCTATTTGCTGATATCAAAAGATCCAATTGAAAGTCGACACAGGGTTACATAGGGTTGAAAGGGTACATATAGCTCTAGCCCCTCCCTTCTTTTACTTTGATTGGACGGCAGAAATACCCTGTCAATTATTATGCTTGTTTTTTTTTAATAGAGGGTATAGATAGGGAAACGTCAATTGAAGAATATCCTGAAAAAGGTTGAATACATGGATGTAGAATATAAGTGGATAATATGACAGGGAAAAAATTTCGTCAATTTAGGTTCCTAACTAACCATTTATTGGTCTGTTCGTTCATCCAACAGAAGGAGAGCAAATGGGATAAAGGGGATAAATGTAGGAGATTGTTATTTTAGCCAGCTACAAGTTTCCCTTTATTAGAGTACATGAAAATCTGGAGTAAGATCCAAGTCTGTCTGTTTGTTTGTCTGTTTGTAGCGAAGGATCTCGCTAACCACTAAATGATTGGGTTATCCTTTACAGGGTAGCTTCTCATAAGTCCCAGGAAGGTTTATAACTATTTTCTTGGGGAAAGACACCCCCAACACCCCCCAAAAAAGAAAAATGCCTCCCCCCACCCCAAAAAAAAATTCTTTTAAATCTAAAATACGAAAAATTGGTTTGATCGAACCTCATGGGGCAAAGCCCCTAGAGGCTATGGGCGAAGCCGCTAGTCTAACATAAATAAACACAAATACTCAAAATGGACAAAATAGGTCAAATAAATAAAACAATGTTCAGAGATTAGTAAAAAAAAACTACATACAACACTTATAATCAAGTTACAATGTCTGTCTAGCTTCCACTTTTTTTTTACATATTAGAAGCAAAGCTGTTCTTTAGTTGAAAATGTCCTTCTGTCTGTCCGTCACTCTTGTGGCTGCTTTTTTTGTGGTAATATATTTGACCATTGAACACTTGAACGATTGTAAATTACAATGGCACCCAAAGTTTTATAGGAAATCAAAATCTTTGGGTACTTTTATTGAATGTTAATTGTATGATTCAAAGCTCTTAGTATCCACCCTTTAAACCAATAAAAGTGTTGTTGTTTTTTTCTTCTATAAAATTATGTTTTTATGACCATGTCCATCCATGGTTAATATGAATAACATCAGGTATCTGGAGGGATAGGAAAATGGCCGATAAATTGATGTACATTGTACATCCCCAATGATGATACACAAAATTACCCCTTCTGTAGATTAAAATTAGTGGTTGAAACGTTTAAACACTCAACATAATGAATTCTCCAAAGTTGTTAAGCCAACAAATAAGATAACAATAATATAAAACTTTGGGGACTAGTGTAATAAACAGCTAATTGTCCCCTCTCTCTCTGGAATAAAATTTCTATTACCAGCCCAATGAATTCTAATGAAAGGAAGAAATTATAATGTCAGCAGAAAATAAACGTAATTGTGTATTAACAGCTTTTTTTCAGGTACATTGTTTTTCTCAGAATTTTATTGTACTATAAAATGCTATTTATAATAACAATTTTATTTTCTACAATTGATATATCCCAGTATATGAAAAAAGAGATTAAATCAAAATAATTATTATTCGCATTGTATTTGAAGGCCCATGATAACAAAACTGGCATTAATTTTATGTTTTTTTTTATTTTGATATTCGTAAAAATTGTCTGTAATACGTTGCTATATATACTTTTTCAATTTGGCTGAAATCAAGTTTTAGTCCAGCGGATATTAATCGGTTTCAAATCCATACTAGAAAAAATTGCGTTCTTTAAATGAAAGATATTAAAACAAAAAAAGTATAATGTTCTTTTTATTGCGATTAGAAATTTTAATTGTAAATTGTAGGGTTTCTTTTTGTTATTATGTTTCTTTTAATGTATGTCATATTTCACTGTAGCTACTCTTCAATTTTATTTGTACGTCAGTCCACTGATTAACCCATAACAATAACAGCAATGGATATATTGACAGGGGAACATTTGTAATCAGTTTATTCATTTATTGGTCAGTTCGTTCATCCAGTATGAGGGGAGGGGATGGAGTAAGGATATAATTATTTTAGCCAGCTGTGAGTATTAGTTTATTATAGAACATATAAATCTGGTGTACATCCAAGTAGTTCGAATATAACAGCATTTTTTATTAAGACAATAAACATTATACCTGTTATGTTAAAAAAATTATCAAAGAATCAAAATTTCTGACTACATTACCTTTTAGTGCTTCTTCTTGTATTTTTAATGGGCATTTTAACAAGAAGAGAATATATATTAGATTAATTGTCACCCATTCGACAAAACAGAAGTAGGTAATAATAGCAACATCTCTTATATGACGTGGTTTGATAAAAAAACAAAACCCGACAACTATTGGAAGTGTAAAAATAGTAACTTATCGCATCATATTATAGACATTTTTATTTTATCAGTCGTAGAAAAAATCTATTATACAGTACGATACATGTCTTGGAACCTGTTCTAATTTAGCGTATATTAATATGTTTCAAAGCCATAGTGGAATAAGTATTATCATCCTTGTTTGTAGATATAAGTTAGTCACATGCTACAGCATGAAAATGAATTCAATGCTTAGTTTTCATTTTCTTAAAGCATGTATATATACCTCTCCCTCTTTCCCCTTTCTATATTCATCTCTTTTTTTCTATCCACTATAGTGTACAGGGATCTAAAGGGATAAGACAATGGCCGAAAAACATCCCAAAAGTTACCCCTTCTGTAGATTATGCTAAGAGGCTTAAAATTTCAGACACTCAAGTAAATGAACAAACCAATCATAATTCGATAAAAGTCCCAAAAGTTGTTAAATCAAAGACATTATAAAACTTTGGGAACTAGTGTAATAAACAGCCCAATTTATCCTCCCTCCCTGGCTAGTGTCTGTTTAAAAACGTGTCTTCTCTATAATCTTACGCATTCCCTGTTCAAACTATCTCTCTCTTTTCCATTTGGCCTCGTTTTTTCTCCATTTCTCTCTTTTTTTAACCTCTCACTCTCTCTCTCTCTCACACTCTTTCTCCCATTACCAGCTTAAAAAATCATTTGTTTTAATAATGGACTTCCAAAACGCAAAAAGGTTTTACTGAAGAAAAATGTAATAAATGAGATAAAAGAATCATCCTATGAATTTAAAGCTATTTTGAATTGGTATATATTTAGTGGCAAGACACATCAATTGGACAGAAAACGCAAAGAGCAAACCTTTTGATTTTGCAACCATTATTAATAAGTCTTTAATGATATTGGGTTGTGCCTGTTTTATAGCTAAGGCATACCATTATCTTGAGATGTGACAAGAAACGTTTTTCTATGTGTGTGACGTTTGATAATGCGTAAAAATTATGTTTCAAACTTGAAGAGACATCTCTATTTCTCTTTTTATCCCCCCCCCCCCCCTTTTTCTCTTTTTATGGGGGAGAGGCTTTTCCACATTTAGAGTGTATGTTAGCCTGTCTGACGGGTTACTTTGGTCGTAAATTAGAGCATAGCAGAATCATCTTATCATTTATAAACCTTAGATGAAGATTCCTGTAGAAATAAGAAATAAATTTGAATGCAAAGAAACTCTAAAACCAAAATTTACAATGATATTTTTTATCTTGATTGCTGATTTCTATGACAATTAGGCTTACACTTATCTAATGCTAACTTGTCTATATGTTTTTTTTATGTTGGCTAGCATAAATGTTGTCATCCTTGTTACTAATGCATTCTTTATGAAAGAAATTTAAAACCAACGGCACGTTTTTATACAGTAAGTAAGTAGATTAGCAAATTTAAATATACCTGCATGTTTTATTTTAATTCTTATAATGAATGTTTTATTACTTGGATATTACACTATATTTTCATGATCTTCTATAAAGTGAAACATGCAGCAGGCTAAAATAATGATCCCCTTCTTTCAACTCCCTTTACACCACCCTCTCCCCTCCTACTGGATGCACGAACTGGCCAATAAATGATATCTATTTTAGCAACCTAAATCGACGACAATTTTTCCCCTGTCATAATGACCACGTATATTCTACATCCATATTTCTTATATTCCTGTATATTTTTCTTGGAATAAAAATTACCGTGTAAATTAATCTGAAATCTGAAAAATTTACATACCTAGAAATAGAAAAAATATTTTATATAAATAGTTTAAATATAATAAATAAATTTTATTTAAAAGAATTTGCTTTTAAGATTAATGTGAAAATTATTTAGAATCATTTACTAAAACTTTTAATTTCAACAGAATATGATTTTCTATATAAATAATAAAAACAACGTTATAAATTCTGATACGCCCAAATAAGGATTTATAAATGACAGAACTTAATTACATAGCGAGCGAGAGGTGTAGAGGATTAACATACCCCTAAAATTTAAATAAAGCGGCCAACCTGAATTTTTGCTAAATAATGAGTATTTCTTACTGGAAGAAAGTTTGGAGGCAAAGTATTTAATATGTAGGTGCAATATCTCTGAACTTCAAAGAAACATTTAATTATGCCTTTTAACCTTTGTAGATTTTATGCACTAAATTCATTTTACAAGTTTTTTTTTTAAATGCTTAAAATTGTCTAAATCATCAATATTTTGTATGTTTGAAGAAAACATAAATTTAAAATTAAGATAGGACACTAACTAGACCTTAAGATGACTTTCAATTGGGTCTTTTAAAATCAACCAGTAGTGTCAGAAATATAAAAACAGCTAATTAGCAGAAAACAATTTGCTAGCAAACGAAAAAGGACTTTGGAAAAGAGAGGCTGGTAATTATTACTATATACATCTACTAGTGGATACGCCCCCAGAGGCCTCTAGTGGCACTTTAAATGTTTGGTTTTTAAAAAAATATTACGATACCTTGCAATCTTTCGAAAGAGTCTCTATCAATATTCTACGATACTTTGCAATGTTACGTAGGAGTCTCTATTCGAGAGAAAAATATTTCGATTTATTGTGATTTCTCGTGGGATGGTGGTGGTACCCTCCTCCCAAAAAAAACCTTCCCGGTAACAATGAGAAGGTACCCTGTTAAGGAGAACCCGATCGGTTCAGCGGTTAGCGAGATCCTTCGGTACAGACACACAGACAAACAAACACACAGACATCCTGTTACTTTAGTGTAAGGATACAATAGATCTATTGATAGGACTTATGGAGAAAGGTATGATTGTAAGATAAAACTATGTTCTCTGGCTGTATTTCATTGCTATGCATGCCAACAAAAGCGCTAATTGACTGTTAGAGTACTTTCATTATTACTTTGATAAGTTTGAGTTTAATACCTAGTCATACATAATACATATACAGGGTGTTTCTTAACCTAAATTTTTGAAAATTAATATATTCATGAAATTAAGGCTTTAAGCACTGTTAACCCCTAGCATTTATTTTCTAAATAAAATGAAAATTAGTAGAGTGTAGTTTTTTACTGGGCCAATCCCCTGCGGGGGTTTTAAACCAGTTAGGGTTAGGGCCCCGCAGAAAGAATAGAAATATAAATATTCTCTTAATTACATGGTAACTTTACAAAGTGTCTTAAAAATCAGTCATGTGATGTCATAAAAATGAGAGATTATCCATCTCTTTCGTAGGGGTTTTCTTTCTCACTTCTCTTCTCATCCCTTATATTAATGACATCACATGGCTGCTTATTTTTAGACACCTTGAAAAGCTAAGATAACATGCTTTTTTTGTGCTAAAAATTAGGCGAATTAGGAAGACCCTGTATATAGTATGTATAAGTACTCACATACTTGAAATGAAGTTTTCAAAGTAGAATTATAATTTCCCCTGCAATTTTCCTCTTCATACTTAATTATCTATCCATCCATATATTAATTATATCTATCTATTTCAATGTATGTCTGTATTAAATGTCTATCTTCCTTGTTTAACAAAGTTAGCTTTTTGTAGAACCCAGTAAAAGTGTCGAACTATTACGTCAGAAAAAATTAACAATTAACCAATGAGAGACCGCTATATATTTTACCATTGGTCAATTACAGTGAATACTGGCTTCTCATTGGTTAATTGTTATTTTTTTCTGACGTCATAGTTCGACAATTTTACGAGGTTCCTTTTTGTATATTATATCTGTCTGTAGAGTAAAAGTCCAAGGGTGGAGGTAAAGGGTTGTTTATTCCCCACAAACTTTGAAACCCCTCATTTTCCTCCAAAAATAAAAAAAAACCTTGGACATCCTTGGTCTCTTTGTATGTCTGTATGTTTGCTCATTCACCTTTTTTTCGCCCTGTCATCATCGGGGATGTATATCAATTTATCGGCCATTGTCTTATCCCTTTAGATCCCGAAGTCCCTATACATGACAGCACATTAGACAATGAAGCAACAGCATATGGTTATTAGACAATCTGTAAACTATTATATTATATACATTGTCTGTCGAGTAGTATCTCGCTGACCACTGAAAACTTGATCTTTTTTTTAGAAAAGCTTTATTTTGTTCTCGGCATGGTTATAGGCTTTTTATCTACTTATTCCCTGCCAGAGGCAAAGGCACTAGTAATGAATAATGTACTTAAAGTTACAAGAGACCTATCTCTGTATTTTAGGAGCCCTTTTTATATATTCATTTAAATGTCATTAGAATATTTAACTTCTTGGACAGGCAGTCAAATATATTCTCAATAAAAAAGGTATTCGAAATCTATTGATAATTTTCTAAAATTATTCGTTACGGTTTATTTGCTCAGGCATTCTGCTAACTAAACTTTTAAGGTCCTTTCAAACATATTTCTTTTCAAATCCTCCTCCCTCTTTTTGCAATTTATTCGTCCATCAAAAACTCTCAACATTATGGGGACTATCTACAAAATTTCAAATAGAGAAAAAATTCTCAACAAGGGCTAGGTCTCGAGCTGTAGTACTCAGCAGAGGTGAGTAGATTCAAAGTCCAATATTGTTTTCTTATTTGCATTGCTTAAGCACGAATTACATAAAAGCACAAATTAGATAAATATCCTGTGGTTCTTAGATAAGGTTATATAATGGTTATTAGAACTGCAAGAATGGATTTATTATTACTTGGATCTTACACCAGATTAACATGTACTCTAATTAATAAAGTGAAACTTGGAGCTGGCTAAACTATTACCCTAATTATTAAACTAAATTGACGACAAATTTTCCACTGTCATAATATCCACTTATTAGTAGCGAAGCTACTCTATAATTCACTTTGTCCGTCCGTCCGTCAGTCAGTCAGTCCGTCAGTCCGTCAGTCCGTAACGCTATGGGGGAAATGGGATTTACTCAGCTCCTATAAAAGATAGAAATTTTTTGACAACATTCCCATTATTAAGGAGCACAATTGACTTTATAACATCATTTGCGGTCGGACCGATTTTTAGCAGGTTTTAGGCTATTTTTATATTTTTCACATTTTTCTCCATATCTTCAGTGTTTATGGTCCGATTTTCAAAAATTTTTCAGTTACAGATATCAAAATTAAATTTCCTGTCGTTTAAAGAAACAATTATGAAGGCCAGACTGCCTTTTTAGCAGGTTTTAGGCTATTTTTATATTTTTCACATTTTTCTCCATATCTTCAGTGTATGGTCCGATTTTCAAAATTTTTTCAGTTATAGATATCAAAATTAAATTTCCCGTCTTTTAAAGAAGACAACCATGACGGCCAGACTGCCTTTTCAGCAGGTTTTAGGCTGTTTTTTTATATTTTTAACACTTTTTCTCCATATCTTCAGTGTTTATAGTCCGATTTTCAAAATTTTTTTCAGTTGTAGATATCAAAATTAAATTTCCCGTCTTTAAAGGAAATAACCATGACGGCCAGACTGCCTTTTTGGCAGGTTTTAGGCTATTTATAAATATATTTAACACTTTTTCCATATCTTCAGTGTATGTTTAGTTCAGAGAGTCGGGCTGAGAACACGCATTCTGCAAGTCCTCTCCCCGCCCTATCCATGTGTTAGCTCAGTTCTACCCCCCCCCCCTCTCTCTAACTAGTTCCCCTCTCCCCACTGCCCGTGGTCACTCCGCAGTTGGAGGAAAGGGAAGACACTGTAGCCAGAGGGCACCTCGTATTTAGGCCTGGCAATGTGTGTGTGTTAACGTATCGGTTAATTGTTAACACAAAATGTGAAATATTAATATTAAATGAATTGAATTTTAATATATATATGTGTACCCTAATCGCTTTATCGAACAATTTATCTCATTATAGTGAAAATACTGTCTAATAAATTAATAATTTATCAGTCTGGCAACAGTTTACCGGCGCAAAGTACTTCATACATACACGCTCTCCCATTGGCTAACATATTCTCGCGTCTCACCATTGGTCAGCTGACCCACACTCATCAAGCACCCTTGGATCCGCCATATTCATTTCATCATGGCCTGTAATATGTGTGACAACCCTGAATATTGGTCAAAATTTAAATCAAACTTAGACGAAGCCCTGGATCTTAAGTTCCGTGAATATGATGCGAATATAGCCAAGGTAAGGAATGAGCTTATCCATAGTACTTTTGCCAGCAATAAATCCGAAATAAATGATATTAAATCGAGAGTCTCAGATTTAGATGTTAAATTAAATTCCATCGAAGGTATTGAAAACTTTGTTGATGCTAAATCTGTAGCAAGTGAACAAAAAGCGATTAGGGATACGATTACACATCAAAAGGATTATTTAAGCTCTGTCGAAACGTCGAGAGAAAATTTCGTCAAATATCAGCTGCTACAAAACTCGATAAGAGAGCAAAGATGTCGCGATTGGAGCTGTAGGATAGTAAATTTTCAACAGCCATGGAGCCGCGAAAATATCACAGAGTTTGTCATATTTAGAAATATCATAAGACCCACCCTTGAAACCGCAGTTAAACGAGGGGAATTAGAGTATATCCCTACGCATTTTAGTGATATTGTTGAGCGCGCTCATATGCTCCCATACTCTAAGGGTCAAATCCCTGTATTTATTTTTCGTTTTATGTCTAGATGTTACCTCGATGCATGGATGAACAATAAGAAGACCGTGCTTGACCGCTACAACGCTGAGATTAAGAGGTTCAACCCCAGAAACAACGCGTCACCGGTCCCCTTCTTCCCCAACAGATTTGTACAGGCTAAGCAGGACATGTCCGACCTTAACAGGAAGACAATAACCTTCGTATACGCCACCAACTTGATCTCGAGGGCCAAAGTTGCTGGCCAACATGTACAATTCCAGCTTAAGAATGGCAGCCGCTGGATCCGCTGCTTGAATCCATTCGGCAAGGATCTGAAAGAAATGTCTCTGCCCATCCCTGGAAGCAATGACTTCTTTCTATCTGAGGCACCGCCAATCCTTCAATACAATAAATTATCGCTTGAGGAAAGGAAATCATTTTTTTCGGACCAAGTTGACCTAACAGAAGAGGATTTCCCTAGACAGTTTAATACAATCACAGCTCACCCAGCAAACTCTGTACAGCAACATCCCACCTCAACCCCAGCCCCAGCCCTTGAGGACCTGGCTGCCTTCCCCCCAATCACTACAAATGGGGGTGACATCGACTCTGCCACTGTTTCAACTACTGCCGCCGCACCTAGTGCCGCACCTGCTGCCGCCGCACATGCTGCACATGCTGCCGCCGCATTTTCTGCACCTGCCGCCGCACTCGCCGCCGCACCTGCCGCCGCACTCGCCGCCGCATCTGCCGCCGCACCTGCCGCCGCACTCGCCGCCGCACCTGCCGCCGCACTCGCCGCCGCACCTGCCGCCGCACTCGCCGCCGCACCTGCCGCCGCACTCGCCGCTGCACCTGCCGCCGCATCTGCCGCTGATTCCGCCGCGGCCACTGCTGATCCTGTTGCCACGAGGGCCAGATCCAGAGAAACCAAGGAGGTGAGAGACACCGCCATCAAACCAAAGCGTACAGCAACGAAGGCGGTAATCTCAACATGAAGTTAAGTATCTTAAACAGTGAAAAAAGGTACCTAACCCAAACTTTTTGTTTTTTTGTTCATCTAATGACTTAAAGACTTCCAGCAGAACTTTTTGATTGATATAATATGAACATTATAATATCATGTAGTATTCTATTCTATCAACTTATTAATACAGTCTGTATGTCAGAATATTCAAATAACCGGTGTATTAGCGATTAAATAATTAATACCTATCAAAAGAACTTAATACTTAATACATATTACTCAATTTTTCTTTGTTTAAGTTAAAGTCTCAGTCACCTCCATATCTCTGTTTTTGTTTTTGTTTGTTTTATCATATAAAATATAAAGGAACTAGAATGAGAATGAGTAAGGGGAACTAAACTAGCTTATAAATGTGTTGCCACCCCCAACACACACATAAACTAAACCTGATCGAAATGAATATAGTAGTTTTTTTCGTTTCAACGATATTATCTTATATATTAACTATCTTTATATGTTTATTAATATCTACTGTGTTTCAGATGTCCATACTAGACGTTAAAACGATTCCTCCTGTGGTGCTCCTGAACCAACCCTACCATGACAAACCTCCCTAACGAACAAATTGACCAGGATAACGGTAACTTGAACGATAACGTCGGTCTGAACCTTATGAATCCAATTTTCGGTGATTATTTTAACGATTTTGAAAATGAATTCGGAATTAATTGTGTTTTTTCTAATGAACAAGGAGTAGTACAAAAATTGAAAACATTTAACGAAAACCTTCTCTCTATTTTCAGTCTAAATTGTCAGTCATTACACTCTAAATATAACGACATTGTCTCCACTATAGACTTCTTTAGACAACATGATATCCACTTAAATGTATTGTGCTTCCAAGAACTATGGCTAAAAAAGGATGTAAATATGGATTGCTATGGGGTTAATAACTATGATTGGCATGTAAAATTGAGAGTAAAAAATAGGGGGGGGGGGGTGGGTATCCTAGTAAGCAGATATTATAAAGTAGATAAATTATTTGACAGTTTCTCATTTAAAGAAAACATTCTTGAGTCTATCTGCTTAAAGCTTTCCTATAATGGCATGAAGTTCTGCATATTAAATTGCTATCGCCCACCTAACCAAAGCAATGCTGAAATTGAAGAATTCTTTGAATTGTTTCTTGATTTAATTGATAAAATAGCTTCATTAAATATACCCTACTTTATCATGGGAGATTTCAATTTTGACCTATTCAAAATAAATAATATAAATAGCAATTCTATGAGAATCATTGAATCTTTTTCTTTTAACGGTATCATAAATACCATTACCAGAGCCACTAGAGTTACTAGAACCACAGCAACCCTTCTTGATTTATTCGGGGTGGGGAACTTCATCCAAAACCTGATGTCATCTTTTGTTCTAACTTCAAAAATCTCCGACCACTTGCCGATCATTAATTCATTCCGAATAGACAAAGTAAATAAACCTAAACTTCCGGATTTTTTTGAAAAAAGAGAATTAAATGACGAAAACTTCAATGTCTTAAAATATGCACTCTACCACACTAACTGGAATCATGTCCTAAGTCAAGACAACGTAAACATTGCTTATAACAATTTTATTTCTACCTTTATTAAACTTTATAATGAAAAGTGTCCAGTTAGAAAAAAACGGAAAAACAAACGCACCCAACCCCAGCAACCCTTCATGTCAGATTATCTACTACGTTGTAGACTGCATAGAGACATTTTGTATAGTAACTTTTTAAATAACAAAACCATAGAAAATGAAAGTATTTACAATGTCTATCGGAATAATTATAATAGGCAAGTAAGAAGAGCAAAAATTGATTATTATAGGAAACAAATTAGGGACGCAAACGGGGATGGAAAAAAACTTTGGAAAACTTTAAAAGAAGTCATTGGTTTTAATAAATCTTCTCCTGAGTGTACGTACCTACAAGTAGGACCAAACAAAATTGAAAACAACCAAGAAATAGCCAATGAATTTAATCGTTATTTTAGCCAGATTGGGTCTTCCCTAAGGCCTGAAATTCCTTCCACCCCTAAAAACTTCTTCGAATATTTACCCCCCCCCATGCCAGGATTCCCTCTTTTTCGTACCCTTGTACCCCTTTAAAGGAAGCCTGCAAGAAATACCACGCTTTAACTGCTGAAAGACTGCCACAAGTAGACCCAATTCCCCAAATTTGAAGCCTTCAGCTTCTATAACAAAAAAGTTCTAGGTATTTTAAAATGACATTTTATGTACAATGAAAATTTTGAAAGAATTACAGTGCTAATGTTAGAAATTTTGAAATTAAACTACGTGGCCTAGAAACAAAATTATAAGCTTATTTTTGTCATAAATTTAGGCAACCAGTAACTAATTATATTTTTACAATAAAAATACCCATTTTTATAGTCAAAATCATTAAAAAAAATTAAGTTTAACTTGTGTTGTACCGAATGTACTGTAGCCAATCAGAAGGCTGAATCAGCTCAGCAACCAATCACAGCTGAGTTTCTCCCTTTGTTTCCGCTATGATTTTCGTTTAAAAATGCAATTTAAATCGAATTTTTTTCATGGATTTTGACTATGAGATGTGGTGTTTTTATTGAAAAAATGTAATCAGTTACCGGCAATGTAAGTTTCTGACAAAGATAAAGTCATAATTTTGTGTCTAGGCGACGTAATTTAATATTGTTTTTTCTTTTATAAGCATTGGAAATCTTTGAAAATTTTTATTGTACATAAAATGCTATTTTGAAATGCCTAGAACTTTTTTGTTATTGAAGCTGAAGGCTTTAAATTTGGGGTATTGGGTCTACTTGTGGCAGTCTTTCAGCAGTTTAAGCGTGGTATTTCTTGCAGGCGTCCTTTAAGGTTATTAATATTATTCGCAGTATTAAACCTAAGCGTTCCACGGACATCAATGATGTCTCGATGTTTGTCTTGTCTCGCTGTGCTGATACCATTGCCACCCCCTTACACATATTTATAATTTATCACTCCAGAATGGCATTTTCCCAGAAAAAATGAAAACCTCAAAAATAGTTGTTCTTCATAAATCTGGTTCACTCAGCGAGGCAGATAATCATCGAGGCATTAGTCTCATTGATAATTTTTCTAAGCCTATTGAGAAATACGTCTGTGACACGCTGGTTAAGTTTCTAGAAGACAGGTCTTTTTTTAGCAATCGCCAGTTTGGCTTTATGAAAGGAATCTCAACCTTCCATAATATACTAAATTTAAGCACAATGATTACCCAGGCACTCAGTCGAAGCGCTTCCTGTATGGCCATATTTTTGGACATAAGGAAGTGCTTCGACATGATTAACAGGGACATCCTTTTTAGTAAACTTGAGAATTCAGGGATAAGAGGGGTTGCCCTTGAGTGGTTCCGTAGTTATTATGCAAATAGGAAGCAGCGGGTGTTTTTTAAGGGTCTCTTTTCCTCTACCGTTGAATTCATTATCATTGGCGTACTCCAGGGGTCAGTCCTGGGACCTATTCTTTTTTTAATTTTCATAAATGACCTCGTTTCATGTAGCGAAGAGATCTTAATCAATCTCTTTGCTGATGACGCGATGGGCTTCCTTGAAAAACAGAATATAATCCAATTAATAAACCTCGCAAAAGAGCTTGTCCCTAGACTGACCCAATGGTATAACTCCAATAAACTTCTTATACACCCCCGCAAGACCAAATGTATGGTCTTCTCCTCCCCCCGTGAGACACTCACCCCCGTTGAGCTCGCAGCCAAGACCAACTTCGAAGTTTACGTAGATATGAATAACCATAATGAAAATAATGAATTAAAAATTACTAAGTTGGATCTTGTTAGCGGTACCAACGAGGGAAGTATTAAACACCTTGGGATTCAAATCGATGAAAAAATGAAGTTCTCTTATCACCTTGAAAAAGTCTATAGTAAAGTTTCTAAGATAATTTATAGTATGAAAGTAATGCGACACCTATTGGATAAAAAACACTTAAAGTTACTCTATACTTCTTACATTAAGTCGAATATCTGTTGTCTCCTGTTCACTGCTTGCCCTATGTATTTGTTAGCCCCAATTATTAAACTCCAAAAGCAAGCCATTAGAATAATTGAAAATTTACCAAGCAGAGCTCACACAGCAGAATTATTTAAATCTAATGGCATACTCCCATTCAACCTATTAATCGAATTTAATGTCTGTAAGTTCATGCACGCCTATAAATTAGGCAATTTCCCCAAAATTTTTGAAAATACTTGGAATTTTATTCAAGACAGACATACATACGGCACGAGGAACAGGAATAACTTTGCTTACGAACCGGGCACAAATAGAAATTTTCTCCTGCACGCCCCTCTTAACTCTTTTCCAACTATCTTTAACAGTCTTCCACTTGAAATAAAGACAATTGATAACAAAAATATTTTTAAGAAAAAATGTTTTACTTATTTTATAAACAAAATCGAATTTTAAGTAAAATGCAATGTATATTATCTTTCTTATCCAAGAAAGAATATACCCAAACTTTTTTCATATATTCAAACCAACCAGGAAAAGTTTCTATTTCTTGCCCTTGACTTTCTTGTAAGCATAAACTTATCAAATGATATTATATTATCCTAACCAAACTATATTCTTCTCTTCTAATCTCGAAATACAAGGAATAGGTTCCGTAGGAACCGACATACATACCTAAGTATAGAGTAGCTTAGCTTAGCTTGTTTTTTATCCATTTTAACCATGTTTTTTATTTTATTTCATTTTATTTTATTTCATTTTGTTTTCCTTTTATCTAGCAGCTAACGAATCACGCAACCTCTATCTAACAAATAAAACAACAAATTTTAATTGAATTTTTAGCCAAAAATTTATTATTTATTTAAATTTTGATATCGAAAATTTTTTAAAATAGACTTTTATCGTAGACTGGTCCTAAGCTCTTGTACATAAGCTCCTGCACATCTATTCGTCGTACTCCTCGCTGGAGTCGCCGTATGCGCCATAGACGGGCTCTTGGTCAAGTAGGTTCTCCAGGATGTCCTGCTGAGCTGTGACCAGGCGGTCCATTGAGGCGATGGCGTCCATATTAGCGTGGAAGGACCGGGCGTAGGTGGGCAAAGCTTGAATTAATCTAACAACCAGCCCATAGTTCCCGTACATACAGGAGAGGATCTCCTCGTCGATAACACCGTAGGGATGGACCGCCGTTGTCGAGATATTTATCGTTACCCTGTAATTACTAGTGTGAAACTGTCCTTAGACACGGACATAATTTCACTCTATAATTAAATAATTTGTTACAAGGAACCAGTCAGGACAGGGTTGCCAAAGGATCACAACGGGAATAGCGACTTCTCACGAAGGTTTCGGTTCCTTAATTGTTCCGAATTTATGCTTGGAGGAGTTGCAACTGATAGTAGGAGGATGTCTGAATCACACAGAAAGATATTGTATTGTTTATTATTGTTAAGATTTGTATTTGCACATATAACATTGTATCGGCTTGGCAAGCGTCAAAGTACACCAGTGGCTCCACAACCCTTAAAGGGTTATGCCAACTATCTGGTACAATGTTGCATGGAATTTTTCTTGTAAAATGATATTTTTTTATCCTATATGAATTTGGCTTGGCAACTAGGTGGAGACGAAGTTCGGCCAATTCCATGCTAGGTACCTAATAATAGTTATTATGTAAATTATTCTTTTTTCTAAACTTGTAACCAAATAAACAAACCAGAAGAAACAAACCAATCAAAGCATAGTAACTTTAAAAAATGCCATATATCTAATAAAATCATGTTGTACCTTTTAAAGGTAGGTGGAACCTCTGCTAACCCTTTTCTTTTTGGTTTAGAATAGATTTGCCAAGCAGTACGTATTTGGATACTTTTCAGTAAGGTTAGGTAAACCCCTAGAAGACTTTCATAAACAAAAATATAGTTTTTTTTTCTTAAAATAAAAACTCTAGAGGAGAATAAAACTCTCAAATTTTATCATGAATAGGGCAATAATGTAAAAGCACATAAAAAAAAAGAAATATACAAGAAGGTAATATATAATGTCTAGCTGACAGAATAAAGTTAAAAGAATGACGTTATAAACCTGAATTCATAAGCATTCTTATATTTTAGTCTAAAATATAATGACGAAGTTATTTTGCAATTTTATACTTTAACCATCCATCTTAAGAAATTGATTTTTAAAATGAAATCTATAGGATTCCTATAACATAAAGCCCAGCAATTTCATTTTAAACATGTTGATTTGAAAAATTTGTACATGAAATTGTCTTTTAAATTGAATCCTATAACGATTTGGCATTCTATTTATATCAAAATAGTATAAAACTGTAATATTGTTAATAAAAACGTATTAATTAATGGAAAAACTCTGTACATCAATTAAGCATTAGTATTTCTATCCAAAAAAAAATTCTCCAACCTAACGAAGATTTTAATAATGTTTTCAATAGAATTTTACACTATATCTTTACTTACAATCAGCATTATGTATTCTAATACCCCATTTAATTTCTTATTGGGGGGTTAGTTTTTTATTCTAGGGGCTAGGAGATCCCCATCACCCTAATATGACAAAGCCCCTAAACATGACTTTACATGTCCAGCTATTTAAGAGACCTAACTGGACATACATAGACACAACATAGAAAAGCGCATGGTACTAATTGTAGAGTATCTTGACTGCAAGAAAAAGCCTCATAACAAAACAAAGAAAAACTCTATATTGATAAGATAAATATATTAGTCTATCAGCTTAATATTTATATATATATACGTACTATGTTATTTTTATTGACCTATTAACCTACTTATACTTATAGAATCTGCTAGGTGCTTCACCCCTAGCGGTTATGTGAAATTTCTTACTCGTCTGAAATCATTTGTGTAAAAAATTATTTGTGAGGGGACTTAGACATTTTAGAGGGTGGAGGGGGAAATGGTGTCCAACACACCAAGAAAATAGCTTAAAACCTTCGTTTGTCTAAAAAGTAACTCACTATCAGCGATCAAGCGAGAAAATCACGTTTAACCCATAGCGTTACAGACTGACTGACGGACAGACATAGCGAATTATAGAGTAGCTTTGCTACTAAAAATCATATAATTATTATTAGAATTTTTTGTCATATTTACATAAAAATAAATAAGGTACAAAATATGGTTTTTCATCACGGTCAAGAACCGTATTTTATTTAATGGAAATGAAGTTGATCCTAAGACATGATGAAAGTACAACACCCATGGTTTTTTCCATCTAATATAAGGTTTTGTTATTCTTTAGCCTTGCATGATTTTCTTAATTAATCTATGTACCTACATATTATAGGGATCTAAAGGGATAAGACAATTGCCGATAAATTAATGTACATACCAAATGATGATAAACAAAAATTACCACTTCTGTAGATTAAAATTAGTGGTTAAAATGTTTGAACACTCAACTTAATGAAACAAACTATCGAAAGTCGCCTAAGTTGATAAGCCAACGAATAAGATAATGTTATCATAAAACTTTAGCGAATAGTGTAATAAACAGAGCATTATCCCCTCTCTATCTTTTACATATATTATATACATTCATTTTTGGTTTCACCCCTTGCTTATATGCAATAAATGTTGAGGGGTAACCCTTTAGCTGGAGAAACTTTGTAAAAATAGTGGTTACCCTAAATGTACCTTGAGACCACAGAACCCCCCCCCCCCCCTCCATATATTAATTTTAAAAATTAAAAATAAGTTAGGATCTGGGCCTCCTGAAGAGGTTAGGTATATGGAATAGAAACTACCCCCCCCTCCCTATTTAAAAATAAGGATGATGGTTATAGTTTGGCACTTGATAGAAAACCACTAGATAACTTACCCCCTTAAATAATAGCATAAAAATATCTTTTGACCATTACAAAGCTTACCTAAAAAGATAAAAAATAAAACTGTAGGATAATATTCTATATATAGAAGAGACTAACTAGTCTATCTATCTTATCATGCAACTATACTGTCTACATTTGTATATATTTATTTTTCTCGTATTCATTCGAATCCGGTGGATAGGAACCGGTTCTCATCCATACGAAAAATTATGTCTAGCATCGTATTATATCCAGCTTTCTACGAATATAAAAATGTACAATTATAAGATTAAAACCAGTTTTTTAGCCCTGAGGTGCCGAAGGCACAGGCTTAGAAAACTGGTATTAATCTTATAATTGTACATTCTATATCCACGGAAAGCTGTTTATAATACGATGTGAGAAATAACTATTCTAAGCCTTTCTTATTTATATCCTCGCATGTTTGCTTTAATGAATTATAACATACATATCTACCTGTGTCTGTCTGTCTGTCTGTTTATCTATCTATCTATCTATCTGTCTATCTATATACAGGACAATTGACAATAAAATTATTTAACATCAAAATTCATGTAGGAAAATTCTAATCTAGTTAAACGTTTTGTTAGCCACGAGTGGTCAAAGAACCGACTAACAAAACTGTAATTATTTTATTTTAATATTCGTGGAAAATTCTCTGTAATACGATGTTATTCATGTAGGGCTGAGAACCTATTCTAATCCAGCGGATATTAATCGGTTTCGAACACATACTGGAAAAGAATAGTATCATATCCGTAGTGTGCAGACATTTCCACATATGTATAACATTAGTAAATCATCAAAACTGCATATTATTACAATAACAGCCATTCCTCCTGTTTCATTGCTGAAACACCCATAATTTTTTTATTTGCTAATAATCATTTTGCGGATTTGGGTGCACACCCACATTAGTGTAAGTAAAATGAAGCCATATACTTTTTTTAATGTTTAAAAGAAACAGAAATAAGATACAAATTGCAGTTATACTAGAAGGAAAATTAGTACATATTAACCCTAAATTTTCAAAGATTTACAGAGATTAGTCAGAATCAAATAAACATATTTTTTCTTTCTTCTATTACAATGCAATGTTAATATCTGCTGGTTCTGAACACAAAATACTTTTAACTACCACAGAATTTAAAAAAAACAGGTTTCAGACTATTTTTGTAGCGGGACAAAGTGTCTCAAAATCAGCCATGTGACATCATAAAAATGGGTGATTATTAACCTTCTCTTTTTAAGGGGTTTTCTTTCCTACATCTCCTCTCATCTCCCTCATTTTTATGACGTCACATGGCAAATTTTTGAGACACTTTGTCCAGCTACTATTTTTCGATAGGCCCTGGGGATTGTTCTAAACTGTCCTCCAATGGAAAATTAGGCTGATCACCCCTCATCCTCTTTATTCCTCCAAACAGAATTTTTGGGGGGATGTGGGTTACCGTTCATCCCTTTAATCGAAATCCCAACAGAGTATACGGGCGTAGCCACTAAACTTTAATAAAGTGGAGGACTAAACATATCCAAGGATCTAAAGGGATAAGACAATGAACTATAAAGTTATATTCCTCTTCAAAGATTAAAAACAAACAAAAAATATCCCTTCTGAAGTTTACAATTAGTGGTTGAAACGTTTGGACACTCAACATAATAAATAAATCAATCAAAATTCTTTAAAAGTCCCAAAAGTTTTTCAGCCAACGAAAAAAAAAACGTTATTATAAAACTTTGGGGACTAATGTAATATACAGCCCATTGTCCCCTCCCTCCCTGAAACATATCTATATTACAAACTTTATACAGAGCATTGTTGGCTAGAATTGAATCAAGACAAAAGTAAGTGCCGAGCCCTGGGACCTATGTATGGTGAAAATAGACATAAAACCATGATGATTCCAGGTAAAACCAAAATATTTCAGCGGGGGCTTTTTGAGAAAATTAGATTTGAAAATTTCAAGTTTAATTTTCACCCGCTAGGAGTTGCTGCATAATCATGACAAGAAAAGCAAATGTTATTCATTTTAAATTTTGAACAACTTTGCTTTTATAAAGTTCTTCATAAAACCACTCCTGAAGGGAGTTAATAAAGCAAGTGATAAAAATGGCCATTTATTAACTCCCTTCAGGAGTGGTTTTATGAAGAACTTTATAAAAGCAAAGTTGTTCAAAATTTAAAATGAATAACATTTGCTTTTCTTGTCATGATTATGCAGCAATTTTTTTTTGGGGGGGGGGTATTTTTCCCAGAGGTCTATATTCTTTCGGGAATGGAATAGCCTTCCCTCCCCCTTAATAGTCATGAACCTTCCCACGACCTATAAGTAGCTTCACTGTAAAGTTCTGTCAATTTTAAAGATTTATTTACATTAAATATCAATAAATTCACATTATTTTGTGTCAACTATGAATATTTTCTTACCAGTAATGATATTAATATATTGAGGCACTAACCTACTACGTCATAGAAAAAAAACAAATATAAAAACTTTTATTACATATTACGTACGTAGTAGCTAGACTAATTAAATAATGCCAGAAATTAAGGTATTCATATTCTAAAAATCTACTTTTTTTAAACAGTGATTCTTTTCTATATATTAGGATTCTCTGTAACGGCTAGGTGGAATCAACAATTGAGGCATGTTTGAATTTATTATTACTTGGATCTTACACAAGATTTTCATGTTTTCTAATAAAGTGAAACAAACAGCGGGCTAATATTTCATACCCCTAATCAACTTCCTTTATCCCATCCCATCCACTCCAATTGGATGAACGAACATACTAATAAACGAGTTCCATGTTAGCAACCTAAATTGACGACTTATTTTCTCTGTCATAATATCCACGTATATTCAAGATCTATTATGTTATAGTTACAGTTAAAGCGTAGTTATATTTCATTACCAAAATTGCTTTCTTTAGTTAGTATTAATTAAGATTGTAATAGAACTAGTTTATATAGGTTAAAATGTCAATACCTGGTGTTAAATAAAATAAGCAGAAGTTGTATGTGGACACAATTCTACCAGATTGACAGGGAAAACTATTTCCAGTATTACCGATAAATATTCGCTGGATTATAACCGGTTCTTTTCCATACTGAATTATCATGTATAGCATCATATTACAGACAATTTTCCACGAATATTAAAATAAATCATAACATTAATACCAGTTTTAATCTTAAAATTTCATTTTGATATAAGCTGTCCATAATACGATGCGATAAATAGATATTCATGATTTTTTTCTGCCCGCCAAATAATACTTTTTAAGTACTATTTTTGGTAATATTACTTTTCATTTATCCTGGTATATTCATGGATATAATTTAATATAACATTTTCAGTAAAGGTTATTCGGTAGATTATGTAATATATTGATTTTATAAAGAATAAAGGTTAACTTTTTTGGTTGATTTACTTTTGAAAGCATTATTAGATATACTTATCCGGGTAAAGTTGCTTTCGTAGCAAATTCTTCGTATTTTTCATAGTAGCTTTTCTCCTATTTCTAGGCCCTGCGGGGGGCTCTAATCCTGCGGGGCCAATTGCCTAACCCTGTGGGGAAATCACCTAACCCAATATAACCTAACATAACCTAAAATAACGTATAAAAAGCAATTTTAAAAATACGACGAATCGCCCTTTTAAGGGGCGTTGTCACGTGAGGGACTATTCCCACTTAATCTTATCTATAAACTACCAAAATCGACATATAATTACTTGAATATTGCACCAGATTTTACGGGGGGGGGGGGGTATCGTTAGAGTATCATTTCATCCTACTTAATGAACGAACTGACAAGTTCCATGTTAGCAACATAATTTGACGACAATTTTCGGATCTACTGCAGTTCCACGGTAAAATATTGATGGTAACGCAATTTTCGAAAAATCTATTAATTTTAAAGGCTGCTAGCTGTCAAACGGCTGAACGTACAGATCATGCCTGCACACTGTTTTAAGCGACATAAGAAGGCCTACAAATAATCTGGAATAGCCATAAATCAATAATGCATAATTATCTCGCAGTGCAGAGAAATGCGCGAAAAGGACCTATTTTACGCGTTTTTTCTTCAGTGAAGCTTTCCCTGTGCATTATTAGACCTTGGCTATTCCAAATTATCTGTAGGCCTTCTTATGCTGCTTCAAAATGGTGTGCGGGTATGATCTGTACGCTCAGGAACATTTTATAAATAGTTCATATATCCATCTATCTATGTTGTTATTAGTACATTGAAAGGTATAGTAGATTATCGTCTAATCTGAGGATTAATATATACAAAATATATTAGGCTGATTTTTTTTCTTTTTATTTATTATTAACAAAGTAAGAAGGTCTATTAATAGTAGCAAAGTATTTAAAATAAACTAGCGAATGCGCTTCCAACATTAAAAGCTCTGTAATTGAAGACCATGACTTAAATTTATAAATAAAATAGCCTAAAACCATCCCGGGAGCTATAAGTAGCTTCATTGTAAAGGAGAACCATATCAGTTCAATATAAGTTCCTTTGCTAAAGCCAAAAAAGACTACTACTTTATTCAATAGTGTTTTGTAGGAGCATGTTAAAGTATCAGTGAATTACAGACTGACAGATCAACAAGTAACACAGCTGCAAATTCACAAGAAGAGCATAACATACCTAAAATTATACATAGAACAATTATTAAAATAAATTAACAGGGTCTCAATGTGTGTTTGTGTCTGTATTACTGAAGGATCTCGCTTTACCGCTGGTTCTCTATTACTATTTAACGTCTGTAGTGCCACTAGAGGCCTCTAGAGGCGTAGCCGCAAGGTATTTAAAAAGCAATGAATATGTAGTATTTCCCCTTACTTCCCCAGCTATAGAGTAGCTTCGCTTTCCAGCTCTAAGCCCATAAAGTTGAATTCCCTCTACCACAAATATAATTATAAGTCATTCTATTAAAAGTAGGAAAGTGGGGAGGGGGAGAATATGACCCAATTTTACAAAATGGGATTGAAGAGAAACTCAATATTCCAATTCCGTCGCTCTATAAAACTTTCTCCACTTTCAATTGGGAAAAAAGTGATTCATTTTTTTTTCTTCTATCGGAGACTTTAATCGATATCAGAGATACAGGGAGAGGTAAATGAGAGGTAAATAATGCCTCCCCGAGTTGCAAGAGATTTCCCAGTTTGAAGTGGGCCTAAACGTATAAGAAGAAAAAACCTCCCAGTTTTTTCTTTAGCCCGGAATGCCCGGGTAGGGTTTACAAAACTGGTATTTATATTTTTATTTCATTATTCGTAGAAAATTGTCTTTAATACAATGCTATACACGATTTTTCAGTATGGCTTAGAACCGGTTATAAACCGGCGGATATTAATTGTTTTGAAACTATACTGTAAAAAAATACATTTGTATATCTTTTTAAAACAGCGATTGTATCGTTACACATTTTTATTAAATCCCTAGAAGCTAGGGTAGAGGTCACTAGTATATATAGATTTACAAAAGTACTGTCAATATAACAAGAAAAAAAACAATAAAAGGTATCAAATAACAATATTACAAGAACAAGCATGTCCTTCAGTAGCGCAGTTGCAACAACTAATTGCCAAAAAAGATACTTTTAGAAAAAGTATAATAAATGATAAAACAATTTTTAAAAGCGAAGCTTTTCTATAATTAGGGTCGGTCCGTCCGTCCGTACGTCCGTCCACCCGTACGTCCGTCCGTCCGTCCGTACGTCCGTCCGAGATAGATAGCTTTTATTCGTTAATGTAGGCATGTTAGAATTGTCCTATCGATTTCAAACTTTGCATGAAGATTCCTGTAGTAGTTGGGTACGATTTAGAAAGCGTAGCAACTCTATAATCATTACCAAAATGTCCGTACGTCCATTTTAAACATGTTGATTTTTCTACTTTTTTAACAACAAATTTTAAAGTGTTTTAATTATCCGTTTGATCTGATTTTTGGTATATTGATTCCTGGGACAACAAAGAACAATATTATAAGCGAAGCAACTCTATAATCAAGTCCAAAAATGTAAGTATGTCCTAAAATTTATCCTGCTTCAAGCAGTTTTTTCAACAAATTCACTTACAATTTTGCTTCGACTCTAATACTTTTAAATTCTGATTATTCAGTTCAGATACCATACAAGTGTTAATGTCCGTTTGTCCTACCGTTTCAGTGCTTCGCTTTTATGGATGTTGTCATCCTTGTTTGGAAAGCAATTGATTATGAATTTTGTTTGTATGTACTGGAGGATCTCGCTACTTGCCTAACAGATATGGTTCTTCTTTACAATGTCCCTTCGCATAGGTCCTGGGAAGGTTTAAAACTATTTGGAGGTGGCCGCTAGTAGGGTTTTTTCGTCTGAAGCTTAAGATCTCAATAATTACTGAGCCAATGGAGTTATTTTTTTGTAAGCTTTATATAGCTCTTGTGAATTGATTTATTATTACTTGGATCTTACTCAAGATCATCATGTTTTCTAATAAAGTGAAACGCGTAGCTGGCTAAAATAGTGATACCCCCAAGCCCACTCCTTTACCCTATTCCCTCTCCTCCTACTGGATGAACGATATGACCAATAAATTATGTTCACGTTAGCAACCAAAATTGAAGAAAATTTTCCCCCTGACATAATGTTCACATAAATTCTATATACATTCTCCTGTGATGATTTTAGGTCATTCTATTTTTATTAGAGTAAAACACTAGAGGGAGAAAGGATTAAATAACTGTATGTTCCCATCGCAACCGTCTTGTGCAACCTTTCTATTGGGTCATTAAAAATCAACCAATGGTGTCGCTTAACACAGCCAAGTAGAAGAATAGTTATTTCTTGCATCGTATTATAAACGGCTTTCCGCGGATATTGAATGTACAAGTATAAAATTAAAACTAGCTTTTTAGCCCCGAGGTGCCGAAGGCACGGGCTAAAAAAACTGGTTTTAATCTTATGATTGTACATTTTTATATTCGTAGAAAGCTGGATATAATACGACGCTAGACATAGTTTTCTCGTATGGATAAGAACCGGTTCCCATTCACCGAATTCGAATGAATACGAGAAAATAATTTAGGAGCAGACGAAGAAGGTCGTTGAAAAGGAAGGGAGGTAGTTGTCTGTATATACATCTATACTATAGATCTGTAACATGATGAGACACTAGTTATAGAGTAGCTGTGCCACTAACTAATATCTTATTGCAGGAAAACTGTTGTAAAAACAATACTTCATTAGCTTTACAACATATCTGTATGTATATTTATATAATAATAACATTTATTAGGTCATTTCAGAATGTACAGTCTTAAATTTTCTTTGTTGATTGCAATTATTGCATGCTTACAAAGTACAGAAGGACTAAATTTATTTTTTCTATCAATACTTTTGTATAAGAATGCTCTAAAACCTCTGCAATTATAAAGCTTCTATAAAAAATACCATCAATCAGAAACCACAGGAAGGTGGGTAATGGTTTCGAATTTTGGGCTAAAACCGAAACAAAACTAAAGAAGTTAAAAGTTGTATCTACTATTGCTTTGTCAGATGCGTGACATCAATAACAATATTAAGGGGAATGACTTGACTCAAAACAGGCACAACTCATTACCATGCACAGTTAGGACTTACAGGCAAAGGTCGTGCAATCCCCAGAGGTTTAAATCTGGTATAAACAATCAGACACACATCCTGGTATTTTTATAGGAAAGAAAGGTTAAAGCCACAAAAAATAGAGGGCATAAAATGGTAATATATAAGTGTACAAATATTTTAGGTTATGTATCAAGGTATACAAATAATTCTTCAGTTTAAACTTTGAATGGCCAATCAAAAAATTGACAAAAAACAAGTTTTACTCCAACTTTACTCCAACAAAATATTTAATTTTCGTCAATTTCAATTATTTTGATGAATAGCAGCCCCTGCACAAAAACAGCCATACAGACAACAGACCTTTTAATTGCAAGACATTTGTCTAGGTGTCTCAACTTGTAGGGGTATTTTAGCGCCTTAACACTCCAATAAATTGATATTTTTAACGTCTTTTGTTTATTAAAGTAAAACACTAGAGGGAGAAAGGGTTAGATAACTGTATTTTCATATCGCAATGACCTTTTTCCGACTCTCAATTGGGTCTTTGAAAATCAACCAATGATAATGGGAATATTAATACATCCAAGTATCATAAAACAATTTGCTAGAAGACGAAAATGGTCATTGAAAAAGGGGGAGAGGTTATGAGGTAGTTATCTGTTTATACATCTATACTATAGATCTGTTTTTTGTGTAATCTGAGTTGATAAATCTTACTAGATAGCCCTGGTAAGATATCATGTCTAGGTAAAAGACTAATTTATCTTTTATACTCTCATTTATCTATCTATTCCACATCTATCTATCTATCTTCCTCTGGAATTTTCCCAACATGGAATGTAACTGTATTATGCAATTAGAGAACTCAACCCAACCAACTTTGTTTCTGCATAAAAGAAAGAGAAGTTGCTTAATTATATTAGGTTAGGTTAGGTTGATAAAAGGTTAGATTAGAACCCTGTGGGGCTAGGACCTAGCAATATATTGGTTTTGCTTGTATAAAAGAAATTTTAGGAAACAAGAAATAAAAGTTTTAAGCCTCACCGGTGGCTATAGAACTACGATGTAATATTCCTACGAGGTAATATCCATACCGGGCTCTTCTAACCCTTACTTTATCCAACCTAACCTAGAATAAGCATTACAAATACGTTTTGTTTGTGTGACTTTTATACTAATTGATTATCGAATTGTTTTCATAAACAATAAAGGCAGTAAAAAATTTTAGTTTATATTAACCAATTTATTCTAGAAATAAAGTTGTAAGCTCTTAAAATTAGACAATAAACAAAGATTTTTTTTCCTCGACGGATAGTCAACCAACCTTCGCATTCCAGTAATAGAGAAGCTGCAATTATAAAAATTTTGGCAGAAGAAGGGGGTATAACACTCCATAAACAAAATACAGGGTAATACCTCTATTTTTTATTCCAATATGTAAGTATGTATATGAATATATTATTTTGTTCGAAGTAAAGGTACAGTTAGAATAAATAAGGAGAAAAATCTACCCATTAATTGCATGGTTTTTGTCTGACAGTCTCTATTTTAGTTATGCAGCTGGCATAGCAGCAGTTTTTTAAGCTATTAATGTCAGTGTTATATCACCTCCGAGAAAATTTCTTTTTCTAGCTTCTCCGCCTTTTGAAAATGGAATATTAATACTATTATGTTTTTTTACTGGCGGAAAATTTTGATGCAAAATAACTTTCTGTTTATCCGTGAATAATATTTATGCAGCAATACAAATCTTTTCTTTTGTTACTGCCAGGGATACAGGGATATAACAATACAAGATAATTTTGGTGACCCTTTTTGTCTGCTAACAAATTGTTTTCTGTTTTTTTTTGTAGAGACTCATCTGTGTTTATATTTCCGATGCTATTAGCTGATCTTAAGGACCCAATACAAAATAGGAACATGACCCTCTATTCTTTTACTTTAATGATGTTTACAACGCGGTTTAATTTATCTATTTTATAATATTATTGAAAAAGTACTTATCATAAATCTTATTATATTTAAATCAACATAAAAACAATTAAAGAGTTCAAATTTTAATTTCAGGTTTTCGTAGGGAGGGAAGGGACATAGGAATTAAATTTCACTGGTGCCCATAATCTTAAAAACATTTTCTCTTACTTTTGGCTTTAAAACTTTTGTTAAAATTTAATTGGGTTAAAAAAACAAGAAGTGTCAAAACTTTTTCACCACTAATTTTAATGTACAGAAGTATGTATAGTAAGGTTTTAAGCTATTTTTCTGCTCTTTCTTGAGCTCCTAGCTAGTAACTTTATTTAGTAGTTTGTATCCTAATGCTGGTTAGTTTATCTATTTTACTGCTGACAATTTTATTATAAAACCAGCATAGTACGTATTTGAAGCTTAACAAGGATGACAACATCCATAAAAGCGAAGTACTGAAACGGTAGGACAAACGGACATTAACACTTGTATAGTGTTAGAACTTAATTATCATAATATAAATTTATAAGAGTTAAAGCAAAATTGTAAGTAAATTTGTTGAAAAACTGCTTGATACAGGAACATTTTTATGGACATACTTATATTTTTAGGACTTGATTATAGAGTTGCTTCGCTTAATACATTATACTTTGTTGTCCCAGAAATCAATATACCAAAAATCAGATCAATCCGATGATTAGATCACATAAAAATTGGTTGTTAAAAAAGTAAAAAAATCAACATGTTTAAAATGGACGTACGGACATTTTGGTAATGATTATAGAGTTGCTACGCTTTCTAAATCGTACCTAATTACTAAAGGAATCACCATGCAAAATTTGAAATCGATAGGACAATTCTAACATGCCTAAATTAACGGAAAAAGCTATCCGTTACGGACGGACGGACGTACGGACGGACCGACCCTAATTATAGAAAAGCTTCGCTTTTAACAATAAAAGTAAAAGTGACTAAACTAGTGTTTCATATCTAGGACAATATTTAACAAAAACAGAAATATAATAGTTATTTCTCGTAACGTAATATAAACATCTTTCCGCGGATATAAAATAAACAACTAAAAGATTAAAACCACTTTATTTTAGTCCCGAGGTGCCGTAGGCACGGGCTAGAAAAACTGGTTTTAATCTAATGATTGTACATTTTTTATTTTCGTAGAAAACTGGGTATAATACGATGCTAGATATAGTTTTTTCGTATGGATAAAAACCGGTTCTAATCCACCAGATTCTAATGAATACGAGAAAAAGTCTCCTTTAATCTAAATTAGGTATATTGAGTATAGGGATTTTAATCATTTAAATTATTTTAAGAATTAATGTAAATTTTGAGTAGGTATACGATTTTTGTCAAGGAGTCCTGAATATTTGTAGGGTTTCTTAGTCTTGAAATTTCCCTTGCCATCAAATGTCATTAGCCTGATTTAACAGCAGAAAGTACTCGCTATACTCCAAAGAGGAAGGGAACATTGGACTGTAAATTAAACTGGTATTAATCTCAATTGGTTTTGATGTATCTCAATTTATCGTCTATTGTCTTATCCCTTAACCCTGAACGGTGGGGGGGAGGGGGCCTTGAACGCCCCCCCCCCTCCGTTTTTTTCTATCTCATTTTCTGTGTGTGAAAGATAAAGAGCCCAAAATTGCTTGACTTTTTAAGTATGGGTATGACACATAACTGAGAGTTGGAATATTTTGAATATCACCATCCTGGCGGGCACAGGATGCCAGCAAACCTGGCAGGGTCATCTAGATAAAAAGCAAAAATATTTTTTTGACTTAAACAAAGCATTTTATCTTACCAAAATACTAAAATATCCTCAAGTAATACATCCTCATATTAAATACAGGTGTTCAAGTCAATTATCAAAATACTAAAATATCCTCCAATAGTACATCCCTATATGAAATACATGTGTTCAAGTCAATTTGAGGTTCCAGGTATGATCTTGCAGGTCCTGATCCTCCAGGTCTCCAGAAATCTTTAAAAGGCTCCTGTGGCCGCAATTTTTGACTTAGAGACTTCAAATTTTAAACTTAAGCTTTTCTTACATGTCTACATAACGCATAAAAATTTCATAAAGATCCGCTGCCGTTTTAACGCCGACCGCTGACTGCGGCGGCTGGAAGCTGCCAAGTACAGCTGCGGCTGCTGAAATTTATATTTTTACATTTCTAATATAAAATTTACATAAAGATAAACATTTTCTGCTAAAAAAATATTTTCTAGCTAAAAAAATAAGAAAATTACAGTCGTTACAGACCTAAAAACAAAAATTGTTAAATAAAAGGGTGAAGGAAGCGAAAATTAACTTTGACTTACTTAAGGTCGAAAATTCATTATCAAACAGGAGACTTGCACAAAAATTTTTAGCCCTCTAGCGCTAATGGGAACTGAGATAAAAGGGGGGGGGCCGTTGAACGTCCCCACCCCCCGACCGATTAAGGTGCGGCAAGGGGCCCGACTGTTAAGGGTTAAGATTTCTCCCTACTCTGACTTTGGAAAGAATTCTTTCATGTTATTTGTAGTAGATAGCTAAATCTAAATTATATTGTCAGTTTAGAGAGAGAAATCGATATATTATTACTTGGATGAAGCACCAGATTTTCATGTGCTCTGATAAAGTGATACTTACAGCTGGCTACAATAAAGATACCCCTCATTTACCCCCCTTTACCCTATCACCTTACCTCTTACTGAATAAACGAAATGACCAATAAATGATTCCATATTGGCATGCTAAACTGACGACAAATTTTCCCCTGTCAGAATATCCATGTATTCTATATCCATTGAGAATGTCTAGTTTTACAGGAATTGAGGGATAGATATAGGTTGGGGGGGGGGGGGGGCGGGGGATTATTTAGTCCACAGTATTAGACCATTTTTACATGTGGATACAGGGACAGGAAATTGGAAGATATATAGAAAAAATAAGAGGATAATAAATCAAAAAAGAAAATGATATACTAAATACTGAATCGGCTGTTGACTCTTCTTTGCAGAAGATTGACATATGCCCTGGGGGGGCTTTTAGGCTATTTTGCTTTTGTGTTTAAGTATAGGAATGGTTTTAAGCTACAGATCCCCTAGAAATGAAGCCGCTAGAATATTATATAGTATGTTGTATTACAAACATATACTTCAAATGAAAAATCAATTGCAAGACTTTTTTTACTTTATAATGGGAAATACAATATTTTGTTCAGATGTTCTAGTTGAGTCATCTGTCATGTCACTATTGATAAATTAGATCTTAAAACGGCTAATGGATCTCTACTTTAAGGAAGATTCCAATTGTTCCTGGGTATGGGCTAAGCTAATTTAGGGGGTAGAGTGTATAACAACTTTTAGAAAAAAAGCTACTATAAAAATGGCTCCATATGATAGTAGTGATGTTTTGTCCCAGCAGAAAATGAAAATAATGCTCTTGATTTCTTTTCATCTGCTACTTTATTCCAACAAATTTGTGTAAAATCACGTTCACAAGATTGTGCTATAAAACTCAGACACACTGCGTTGTTCTAACCATGATGCGTAGCAACTACAAAACTTTCATGTGCATCTGTAGGATTATTTTCTCTTTTTTGTGTGCGCATTTTGGGAACTTTTTTGGCGAAGAGTTATAAAATAAAATGCACTGAAACAATCAATAGCTACTTAAAAAGTAGAACCCAATATCCTTAAATTTATTATAAGATGATTTTATGAATCTGTATTTAAAAGCAAAATTAAATCAGTCTAGTTTTTTCCAAATAATTCAAACTTCTTAACAAATTCTCTCAGAGGCTTAATAGGAAAAAACAAAATAAAAAGATAAAGAAAGGAATAACTCACTCGAAGCAGTTTACTTTTCTTTTCTAATTGAACTGCATTACAATTTACTGTCTAATTTTATTGGAAATGTTGTGCTGCGTTTGTTATGGACATACTTGACCTCTTTTATAGATATCTAAATTGGTAATATATTACATTAATGGGAATAAAGCTATGTATATGGTGGATTCTTAAAAATAGAATCTGTTATTCGAGAAGGGATTGATTATTACTTGGATCTTACACCAGATTTTCATGTTATTTATAACATAAAGTGAAAATTTTAGCTGGCTAAAATAACAATCTGCCCCCTTAACCCCGTTCCCCTCCCCTCCTACTGGATGAACGAACTGACCAAAAAACGATGTCCATGTTAGCAACCTAAATTGACGACAATTTTTCCCCTGTCATAATATCCATGTATTTTCTAAATCCATTGCTAAAGGGTAGCAGAACCATCAAATTATTTTTGTGAATATTATATCTTTTTAAAAAAGAAATAAAAACATTTATAAGTAGCGAAGTACCAAACAAATCATGGATTAAATACCAAACAAAGTGATTTGTAGAGCAGATTTTCAGAAATCACAAAAAAAGATAATCAAAGGTAATGGAAATTTCACTAAACAATTCAGTTGTATGAATAGCAGGTGAGAAATTCAAGCTTTTCAAATTTCTCCTGTGACAGGCAGACATACTGGGTAGTTTTTTTTAAGTATGTCCATTCCATATTTAAATTTCCGATTTTTAAAGAACCCAACTCTGACCTATTTTTTAAAAAGATATCAGTAAACATTAAACATTTTGTTAAAGTCCATTAAACCAAATTTTATATGTTGTATTTGTTAGATAGCACAGCTACTCTATAATTCAATATTTTCTGTTTTCTTACTGCTGCGCTTACTATGGAAAAATATTTCCTTATTTATCTAAAAATTCATCTCTATATTATTATCAACAAGTTGGTTCAGCCCTAGACTCTATGGGAGGGCAAAGGAGGTAAAAAAAATAGCCTAAAACCACCCAAAGATATTTATAAAGCTTTCCTGAAAGGTACAATCAATTCGGACCAGCAGTTTCCGAGATCTTAAGCTTTAGTCAACAAAAAATATCAAATAGGTATTTTTATCCATTATTTCATTGATAAATTTTGCTATCAATCCATCTTTTAATTTACTGATATATCTTATTATTCAATTTATCAAATAATATTGATCTAGCTCACAAAATTAAACATTTATCCATCCATCCATCTCCATATCAGCTTTTAAGCCTTTTATGCGCCCCTAGCATCTAGGGGCTCTATATTCGGAGGGTACAAAAATAACCTAAAACCATACCCAGACTTATTTGAAAAAATTAAATAGCCTAAAACCCTCTCAGAGCCTATAAGAGGCTTCACTGTAAAGAAAAACCATATCAGTTTAGAGGTTAGCGAGATCCTTCGCTACAGACAAAAAAAGCTTATTACTTTAAATTATACTAGCGGCTTCGTCCCTAGCCTCTAGGGGCTTTGTCCCAAGAGGTGATCAAAAAAAATTTTGGCGAAATTCGTAAAAGAACCAAGGAAATCTTCTGCATAAAAAAGGACCAAGGAAATCTTCTGCAAAAAAAAGGACCAAGAAAATCTTCTGCAAAAAAAAGGACCAAGGAAATCTTCTGAAAAAAAAATTAGGGGGGGGGAATTTTCATTTTGGGGGGGTTGGGGGTGTCCCACCCCCCAAGAAAATAGCTTAAAACCACCACAGGACCGATAGTTATATACCCTGAAGAGTAGAATCCAATCGGTTCAGTGGTTACCGAGATCTTAGGCTTCAGACGGACGGACGGAAAGACAGACATCAAGCTACTTTGTATTATAGACTAGCGGCTTCGCCCCAAGCCTCTAGGGGCTTTGCCCCAAGAGGTGATTAAAAAAATAAGGCGAAATTCGTTAAAGGACCAAGGAAATCTTCTACTAAACCTAAAGAACCTAGGAAATCTTCAGCAAAAAAAAAAAAAAAAAAAAAAAAAAATGGGGGGGGGGATTTTTTTGGGGGGGGTTGGGAATGTCCCACCCCCAAGAAAATACCTTAAAACCAACACAGGACCGATAGTTATATACCCTGAAGAGTAGAATCCAATCGGTTCAGTGGTTACCGAGATCTTAAGCTTCAGACGGACGGACGGACAGACAGACATCAAGCTACTTTGTATTATAGATGATATATATATTGAGATTTAATAATTTAATTTCCCTTTTATCTATTTATCAATAAGCCTCTCTATCTATCAAGTCATTAATTACTGTATCTATTTTCTTTTTAATAATCTATCCATCTATTTTTGTGTTTATTTAAATAAAATTTGAATGTCAATGTTTCTCTTTTCTGAATTTTCTAGGTCGACTCGGGACCCATTACAATGCATTTCCACAACACCACGCATACAGGGATACGACAATGGAGACTCGGGACCCATTACAATGCATTTCCACAAGACCACGCATACAGGGATACGACTAAGAAGGATAAATTATTCTTCTCTCAACTTTATAATGTAGAATTCTTATTTATATTTAAAATAGAAGTGGAAGTAAATTGTTGCAAATATTGTTCTCTTCCTCCCTGGTTTTCTCTATTTCTCATTTTATCCATTTTCTTGGTTTTCTCTCTCCCCTCTCTCTCTGTCTCACTCTCTCTCCTTTTCTACTCGCTCTCTTTTTGCAAATATATCCTATATACTGTGTTTGGTATACATTAAAATCGTTTTCTTTTCTGTATACATTACAAAAAAATTATCTTTAAGAAATTGTATTTTTAAACCTAAGATTTCAATCTTTCACTTCCTGCTCTCTTTTTTTAGCCTAAAACCTTCCATAGGCATGCATGAAGCTTCTCTGGAAAGCACTAATGTAATTAGCTTATGCCTTTTTTATTATTATTCTATTTCTGTAACCTATGTATTATATTTTGTTAATCTTTCTTCTTATATTTCTGTCTGTCTGTCTATTTATAAATCTGCCTACCCCTATATCTGTACATTCATTTATCTGTTAATCTATCCATCTTTCTATCTATCTGTTCATCCATCTATATATGTCTTGAAAATACCTATCTTTATATTTCTTTCTCTCTATATATATTTGTCTATTTATTCATCTGTTTATCTATCTGTCTGTCTATTAATATGTCTCGCAATATGCTTTCTATATATATATTTATCTGTCTATCTATCTATCTAGTTTATCTATCTTTCTGTCTATCTATGTGCCTATCCATCTACATATTAAACTATCTGTCTATCTATCTAACTATATATGTCACTATTTCAAAGCTATTTCGTACAAGATACAAAACAAACATACATACATAATAAGTTTCATATATGGTTTATATATAAATAATAATAATTTATATATAATATATATGGAAAAAAACTACACTTTAGTTTAGATTTCTAAAAAATTGTATTATTTTGTATGAATCCAACTTTGTTTTGGTGCTTTTTTCTTTAAAATAAGCCTTTGTGAAATTATAAATTTCACCAAATAAAAAAATTAAAAATGTATATATACCTTTGAACATAATAACTACAAGATAGCCTCTATCTATCCTTCCTTCATCACCATTCTGTTAAATATTAACAGCAAAATTATATTATCTCATTTTTTAAATAACTTTCACTTAAATGTAGATATATCGTACATATATATATGGATATATGTTATTATTTATTTTCTGTGGATAGGACACAACAAAAAGCTGTGTTTTTGTGTGTGTTTGTGTGTGTGTATGTATAGTTGCAAGTGTCACGACACACGGTTTCGCCAAAACTGCGTAATTTTCAAGCTGAGAGGGGGGGCAGGGCGGAGGGGGGCGCGGGGGAAGTGAGGTTTGTCAAAAAGACACTCACGCACTTTTAGATATAATGGCTGGTTAAAACATTTTTGTAAATGATTATAGAATATACGTGAATATTATGACAGGGTGGAAATTGTCGTTAATTCAGGTTGCTAACAAAGAACTCATTTATTGGTCAGTTAGTTCACTAGTAGGAGAGAGGGGATTGGATAAAGGGGATGGATGGTGATATATTGTTATTTTAGCTCGCTGTGAGTTTTACTTTATCACAGAACATGATAATCTGGTAAAACATTCAAGTAATAATAAATCCATTATTTTGTAGGGCTTTTATAAAAGCTTAGAGCACAAAATTAGAAGGATCGGAAAATGTACAATTAGTTCATATTCTCCCAATTTTAGATGTTTGAAATACCCTTTTATGGAGGGAGCAAACTGGAGAAAAAAGGGATGTAGATCAGTTCATTCCCCAATAGTTCCTTCTCTTCCTAGAGTCTGAAATATTATTATGATTTTACCTAACTTTCATTTAAGCAATTGTGTGTAGATTGTAGCTCTATATTGAACAAGTTGTTGTTCCTTGATATTTACTTATTGTCTACAGTATGTACAGCAAGATATCAAAAAATCTATAATTTTCAGAGAATATTTCTAGGGGTCCTAAAAAGATTTTATAATATTTTTTGTGTAGGTTCAAAGCGTCACCCCTTGAAAATATGAGAAATAAAGTAGTCCCCAAAGTTTTATAGTTTCCCTTTTCGTTGGCCTAAAAATTTTGGGGACATTTATTGTATTTTCATTGGTTGGTTCATTAAATTGCGTGTCCAATGTCTCAACCACTAATTTTAATCTACAAACGAGGTAATTTTGTGTATCAGCATTGGGGATGTGCATGAATTTATCGGCCATTGTCTTCTCCTTTCGATCCCTGTACCTCTCGTAAATATGATAGGCAAATTGACCGATAAAACAGGTGGAAAGATTGTCTATCTTTATCAAAAGATCGTGCTAACCACTGGACCGATAGATAGGTCCTGGAAAGGTTTTTACGTGATTTTTGTATGGGTAGCTTTACTCTTCAAGAATAAAACCTTATGAAAAATGTAAGCTATTTTTTTTTTTAATTTAGATATAAATTTGGTTATTAAAAAATAATGCAATTTTTAGGCTAAGCCATCGGAGTTGCTCTTTACTCTTTTGAAAGTGGGGAAGTGAAAGGTAAAAAAGAAGGGTTGCATATATATATCTTCTGTCATGCACTGGAGGGGGAGGGAGGGGTGAGATAGGAGAAAAAGGGAAAGAAAAGAGAGATGGAAAGAGAGTGAGAGAGAGGGCCAAGTTAAGTTTCATGTTCATATTCACATCTTTTCCTAACAAAATATAAACACTTTTCTAAATGCAGATTTAAAGCAATGTAATTTATAGCAGTTGGGTATGAATTGGTTCTTTCAGCTAGAGCTATATTTGAGTTTTAGAAAATAGCTTAAATATAGTTTACTTACAGTTGAACAAAACTTTTAGGGGAAATGTGGCTAAATTTTGAATTTATTATTTTTAAATTTAGAATATACCATATTCTCTGCTCCCATTCAATAGGTTTCACATAAAATACAAAATTTAAAAATCCTCTTAAAATTTCTTAATTTGCAAAGAGGTACAAATTAAGTTTCCTCCCAAAAAACGTGTTACTATTCTAACGTCTAAGTCCTAAGCATCTCAGGACTTTGTATTCAGATGGGAATGTTGAGCATATAATGGCTTAAAACCATTCCAGGACTTATGTCAACCTTCCTTAAAAAGTGAACCTAAATGATTCAGCGATTAGCGAGATCTTAACTTTTTTTTCGCCTTGAAATGTACTCTTTATCCAAAAATATTTAAGGAGAGGTGTGTTAAGTTGAGTTGCTAAGGAAATAGAGAGAGAGAGAGACCTATTAGGCCTGGGGGGATTTCCACATACGGAGAAACAAAAGGGGAAAGTGAGAGCAGGAAGCTGCCTTCATGCAATACAAAGGGGGATGGGGTCATCGAGGATCCCCCTCAAAGGGAAATTACCGGGGGGGACGTGCAAAATAAAGAGAAGGTTTGGCTCTTTTGCTTTCTTCCTATATATATATGTACAGCTTTCGCTATATCAACAGATATAAAAATATTATAATAACATTTGGCCTATATTTTCATTTCGTCTTATCATTTACGCATTAAGAATAACACTATGCAATTTTATGACTCAATGTTCTTAGTTTATTCTTTTTATTGTTAAAATTGTAAGTAAAGATTGCTCTAATTTGAGTGAAATGAATCTTTCTCTCACCCTCTCACCCTCTCTCTCTCTCTCTCTCTCTCTCTCTCTCTCTCTCTCTCTCTCTCACACTCTCTCTTTCTTTCTTTCTTAACCAATCTCTTTCTCTTTCTCACGCTCTCTTTTTCTTTCTCTCTCTCTCTTTCTCCTTTTCAAGTAAGCTGGTTTTCTCAGTATAAAGCAGTTGAACACCCTATTTATGATATAAACATATATAACCCTCAAAAACTATAAAAAATACAATAGTGGAATTCTTAGAATGATGTCTATCTGTCCGTCTGTCTGTCCGTCGGTCCCTTAAGATCTCGGTAACCACTGAACCAATTAGATTCTACTCTTCAAGGAATATACCTATTAGTCTTGTGGTGTTTTTAGCTATTTTCTTGGGACGGGGGGGACAGCCCGAACCCCCCAACCCCCCCAAAAATATTTAATTCAAAATTGGTGGTCGCAGCACCAGAGGTACTTAAATTTTTTTAATAACCTCTTAGGGCAAAGCCCCTTGAGGCTAGGGGCGAATCCGCTAGTAAAGTATATAAAGTGTCTGTCTGTGTGTATACGTCTGTACAAAAGGATCTCTGTAACTGCTGTACCGATATGGTTCTCCTTTACTGTATACATCTCATAGGTCCTGGGACTGTTTAAAGCTATTTTTGGGGGATGGTACCACCACCCTCCCAAGAGAAATCGCCCCTAGTAAAAAATGAAAACTTTATAACTAATTGCTATTCACAGTCTTAAAAAATTTACCCTTATTTGCTTATTAATGATTGATATCTTCAAAACAAGGATGACAACATCCATAAGTAGCGAAGCTCCAAAATTATGAATAGACATCTGGGGAAAATGATCTATAGAGTATGTTATAAAAAAAACTTCAATAATAAAAATCACGAAACCTTTTTAAACTCAACCCGTTTATCTTGAACAGTAGTTAAGAAAATGACAAAACTTTAAAAACTAGGAATCGATAAGGGTATCGTAATAAAACTTGATGGAAATATGTAGAGTTTAAACTTATTCAATCCCTGAAATTTTCAGCTGTCTATATTGTATAGGGATCGATAAAATCAAGGAAACCTGAAAATCTAGGAATCGATCTAGCACCCAAACCAATAAAGGCATCTTAATAAAACTTGATAGAAATATGTAGAGTTTGAATTTATTTAATCCCTAAAATTCCAGCCATTCATCTTGAACAGGAATTGAGAAAATTGCAAAAAAGTAAAAATCTAGGAATCGATCTAGCACCCCAATTAATAAACAGTTGGACAAAACAATGTATAGATTGGATGCGCACATGTCATAGTAATTTTCACTAAAAATTTCAGCTGTCTATCTTTAATAGGAGCCGAGAAAATCACGTTTCCCCCATAGCGTTACTGACTGACTGACTGACTTACTGACTTACTGACTGACTGACTTACTGACTGACTTACTGACTGACTTACTGACTGACTTACTGACTGACTTACAGACTGACTGACTGACTGACTGACTGACTGACGGACAGACAAAGTGAATTATAGAGTAGCTTCGCTACTAAAAATAGTATCAAATCTTTTTACAAATCTTTAATACAAAGTAAAACGATGTCTGTCTGTTTGTTTGTGTTTGTTTATCTGTTTGTAGCAAAGGATCTTGCTAACCGCTGAACCGATCGGGTTCTCCTTTACAGGGTAGCTTCTCATTGGTCCCAGGAAGGTTTATAACTATTTTCTTGGAGGTGGGACACCCCCAACCCCCCCAATAATGAAAAATACCCTTCCCCCTCAAAAATATTTTTTTTTTTCTTTTTAAAACTAAAATTAAAATAGTGGGGTCGACTAACCCCCCCCCCAAAAAAAAAAAATCAATTCCCCCCCCCAAAAAAAAAATTTTTTTCTTTTTCATTTTTATTTTAATTCCAAAATATTACAATTGGTTTTGTTTGCCCCTAGCCTCTTTGGGCAAAGCCCCTAGAGGCTAGGGGCAAAGCCGCTAGTAATCAAAATTGTATTAGGGGTAATTTTGTTTTACATAATTTTGTGGCTTGCCCTGTCCTTTAAGATCCTTGCATGGACATTTTTATTTCTCTATTGTTTTTCTTTCTCTCTATTTCTTAGTATATAAATATTCTTGGAGAGGAGATATTGGATACACTTAAAAAAGAGAACGTGCTAAAAATCATTTTTTTCTCCTTTTTTCATTTCCCCTTAGTTTATATATAATGGCGGCTACGCCACTAGTTTTTTTTATTTTTTTTTTATTTTATTTTTTTGCTGGGGGGTGGGGGGGGTTAACCCCCCCACTTATTTTTTATTTTAGTTAATTTTTTTCTAGAAGCGATTTCTCTTGAGAGGGTGGTGGTTAGATCTTTTCATGAAAATACCCATTCTCGAATTTCATTCTTCTGCTAATCTAAAAAGTTACTTTAGGGGCCTAGAAATACATGTACAAAATTTCAGCTCTTTATCTCTACTGGCGACCTAGCGCCAGGCATGTAAAATATCAACAGATAACGGTAGCACGGCGGTTTTAACAATATCTCAGTAATGTGCAGGTTTTAAGCTCTTCTGCATATTTCAATTTAAACACATAAGGCCAAAGATATTATATCCAAAAAATCTTTTGTCAAAGTCTACTCTACACCTAGCGCCAGTCAGTTTTCTAAAATCATGCATTTTATATCTGTGAAAAATGAAATCGCCAGCGCTAGGTGTAGAGTAGACTTTGACAAAAGATTTTTGGGATATCATATCTTAGGCCTTATGTGTTTAAGTTGAAATATGCAGAACACCTAAATTCACCTTCCAAGCCATTCTCTATGCCTTTAAAATTTTTTTATGAAATAACGGGATTTCAAAACTGCCTTTTGAAAAGGCCTAAAAAGTATCTTTTTTTGTCCCTTTTTTCACTGTGTATAGTTACAACTTATTAAGATATTATTCTCAGTTAAAAAAAAATTGGCGCTTCCAGCACCAAAACCGGCAAAAACAGGCAGTTAAACTTCTGTACCCCTACTTAACCCCCTAACAGACCCCCCCCCCCTCTATCTCGGCTCCTGTTACAGATAGAGACGTAAAACTTTTTTCTGGTGGTTATGTGTATTTTTAGAGAAAATTACTTTTCTAGTCATAGCGGCCAGACCGCTCCTTATCTGCTTTTTAGCAGCCAGCCGCTAAATATTAAAACTGCTGTAGAGCAGCCAATTTTAAAGTTAAGAAAACCAAATTTTATGACGAACTATTATTTTTTATAACAAAAAAATACCTTTTCTGACCATCGCCGAAAAACGACAAATAACGGAAACCGCCAATTTTGGCATTAAAATGGCGGTTGGCGGCGCTAAATAATATTTTTATCTGTTTATAGTTACAATTTATTAAGATATTATTCTCAGTTAAAAAAAAATTGGCACTTCCAGCACCAAAACCGGCAAAAATAGGCAGTTAAACTTCTGTACCCCTACTTAACTCCCTAACAGAACCCCCCCCTCTATCTCGGCTCCTGTTACAGATAATGACGTAATACTTTTTCTGGTGGTTCATGTTTATTTTTAGAGAAAATTACTTTTTCTAGTTATAGCGGTCAGACCGCTCCTTATCCGCTTTTTAGCAGCCAGCCGCTAAGTATTAAAACTGCTGTAGAACAGCCAATTTTAAAGCTAAGAAAACCAAATTTTACGACAAACTATTATTTTTTATAACAAAAAAATACCTTTTCTGACCATCGCCAAAAATTGACAAATAACGGAAACCGCCAATTTTGGCAGTAAAATGGCGGTTGGCGGCGCTAATTAATATTTTTATCTAAGAAAACCAAATTTTATGACGAACTATTATTTTTTATACCAAAAAAATCCATATTTTTTTATTGTACTACATAAGTTTTGTTGTCCCTCATTTTTATTTTATTTGTCAAAATTTATTCAGAATGTACCAAGTGATCAATCATATATATTTATTCATACTTTTCTACACTTTTTGTGTGTCAAATCAGATTGATTCCTAGATTTTCAAGTTCTTGGGAAGGTGGTGTTACCCTCCCCAAAATTAGTTATAAACCTTCCCAGGACCTAAGAGAAGCTACCCTGTTATGGGGAACCATATCAGTTCAGCAGTTAGTGAGATCCTTCAGTACAGAGAGACATAAAAACAGACATCCTGTTATCCCCCCTAAATAAAATATCCTTCCCCTTCCCCCCACCTAATAAACACATTGGACGTCCTTGAAGGGGAGAATGGTAATATTACTACAATTATTTTTTACACTATATCAATATTAAATATTTTACAAAAGTTTATATAAAGACAACCATAGACACAATTTTTCTCATTATCACTGATTTTAAACTTTTTTTTTGTTAGATACTATAAAAATAGGTCCTTCACTTATTGTATCCACCTTTCAACTAAAATCAGAAGACATTTCTAAAGTCATTTTATGCATACTAGCACAAAAGAATCACCGGCAACTTCGTTTTCTGTCAATGATCCAGAATCTTTCTATCAACAGTTAAATTTTGAAAATACATCTTGCATTTGAAAAGGAAAATAAGAAAGATAATATGTAATAGGATGGAAAAGATCATCTTGATGTTTTTAATAATTAGATTTGTATATTTTGATTTTGTTTTTAACCCTTTGTAGACAAATTGATAATATTTCTAGGATCATGGAAAGAAAACAAAGTCATTCCTAAATTAGGACAGAAGTCACCTTCCTAGGAAGGACATAAATAGCCTTCCTTATGTGAGAATTTGTTAGATGAAGGGCATAACATGCCTCCCTTAACAAAGATTTTGCAAGATTGAGGACATAAGTAGCCACCCTTCACCTCACAAAACCTAGCTTTTTGATCCTTCACATAGCAAAATCTTGCATAAAATTGGTTTTTGGTCCATCACATAGCAAAATATTGGAAAACTTAGCTTTTCTGTCCTTCACATAGCTAATTCTTGCAAAACATAGCAAATTCTTGCAAAATATAGCAAATTTTTACAAAACATAGCAAATTCTTGCAAAACATAGCAAATTCTTGCAAAACATAGCTTTTCTGTCCTTCACATAGCTAATTCTTGCAAAACATAGCAAATTCTTACAAAACATAGCAAATTCTTGCAAAACAAAGCAAATTCTTACAAAACATAGCAAATTCTTGCAAAACATAGCAAATTCTTACAAAACATAGCAAATTCTTGGAAAACTTAGCTTTTCTGTCCTTCACATAGCTAATTCTTGCAAAACATAGCAAATTCTTACAAAACATAGCAAATTCTTACAAAATATAGCAAATTCTTACAAAACATAGCAAATTCTTGCAAAACATAGCAAATTCTTGCAAAACATAGCAAATTCTTGCAAAACATAGCAAATTCTTGCAAAACATAGCAAATTTTTGCAAAACATAGCAGATTCTTGCAAAACATAGCAAATTCTTGCATTAGGGGTCTCAAACTCAAAAACGAAGTTTCAGCGTGATCCGACCACCGGTTCTCAAGATATGGTGACATGGTGTCCTTGGTACCGACAGTAAGATTTGGGAAATGGTTCGAATCCTTAGTAAATTTTTTGACACTTAGAATATTTTCGACCTGGTGTCCTCTCAGTAGGTACGCTTGGTGTCACCTGGGTATTTTTTCTTCAAAAAAAGTGTCAAAATATTTTTGGACTTAGCCAAATTTACTAAGGATTTGAACCCTTTCCCAAATCTTACCATCAGTACCAAGGACACCAGGTCACCGTATCTCAAGAACCGGTGGTCAGATCGCGCTGAAATTTCGTTTTTGAGTTTGGGACCCTTATTGCAAGAATTTGCTATATTTTGCAAGAAATTGCTATGTTTTGTAAGAATTTGCTATGTTTTGTAAGAATTTGCTATGTTTTGTAAGAATTTGCTATGTTTTGTAAAAGTTTGCTATGTTTTGCAAGAATTAGCTATTTGAAGGACAGAAAAGCTAAGTTTTCCAAGAATTTGCTATGTTTTGCAAGAATTTGCTATGTTTTGCAAGAAGATGCTAAGTTTTGTAAGAATTTGCTATGTTTTGCAAGAATTTGCTATGTTTTGTAAGAATTTGCTATATTTTGCAAGAATTTGCTATGTGAAGGACAGAAAAGCTAAGTTTTCCAATAATTTGCAAGGTTTTGCAAGAATTTGCTAGGTTTTGCAAGAATTTGCTATGTTTTGCAAGAATTTGCTATGTGTTGCTAGAATTTGCTATGTTTTGCAAGAATTTGCTATGTTTTGCAAGAATTTGCTATGTGAAGGACAGAAAAGCTATGTTTTGTGAGGTTTTGCTATGTGAAGGACAGAAAAGCTAAGTTTTGCAAGATGAAGGACATAAGCAGCCTTCCTAATGTAAGAATTTGTCAGACAAGGGACATAAGTCACCTCCCTTAAGTTAGATTTTGTTAGATGAAGGACATAAGTAGCCTTCCTTAGATCAATTAGATCAATTTCCAGTGACTTCTGTCCTAATTAGAAATGACTTTGTTTTCTTTCCTATTTCTAAATGTTAATTTATTTAATTGCCTGCGTCTGGCATCTGACTAAATAAAATCTATTACATTAGTTTCAACAATTAACTGTGTTGCCCCTTTCTGGACCTTAACCAGCCAATTTTTGTATGAAGTCTTTTATTGTGATCATAAACAGATAAAAATATTAATTAGTGCCGCCAACCGCCATTTTACTGCCAAAATTGGCGGTTTCTGTTATTTGTCGTTTTTGGCGATGGTCAGAAAAGGTATTTTTTTGTTATAAAAAATAATAGTTCGTCGTAAAATTTGGTTTTCTTAGCTTTAAAATTGGCTGCTCTACAGTAGTTTTAATATTTAGCGGCTGGCTGCTAAAAAGCGGATAAGGAGCGGTCTGACCGCTATGACTAGAAAAAGTAATTTTCTCTAAAAATACACATAACCACCAGAAAAAAGTATTACGTCTCTATCTGTAACAGGAGCCGAGATAGAGGGGGGGGTTTGTTCGGGGGTTAAGTAGGGGTACAGAAGTTTAACTGCCTGTTTTTGCCGGTTTTGGTGCTGGAAGTGCCAATTTTTTTTTAACTGAGAATAATATCTTAATGAATTGTAACTATAAACAAATAAAAATATTATTTAGCGCCGCCAACCGCCATTTTACCGCCAAATTTGGCGGTTTCCGTTATTTGTCGTTTTTCGGCGATGGTCAGAAAAGGTATTTTTTTGTTATAAAAAATAATAGTTCGTCATAAAATTTGGTTTTCTTAACTTTAAAATTGGCTGCTCTACAGCAGTTTTAATATTTAGCGGCTGGCAGCTAAAAAGCGGATAAGGAGCGGTCTGGCCGCTATGACTAGAAAAGTAATTTTCTCTAAAAATACACATAACCACCAGAAAAAAGTTTTACGTCTCTATCTGTAACAGGAGCCGAGATAGAGGGGGGGGTCTGTTAGGGGGAAGCGCCAATTTTTTTTTAACTGAGAATAATATCTTAATAAGTTGTAACTATAAACAGTGAAAAAAGGGACAAAAAAAGATACTTTTTAGGCCTTTTCAAAAGGCAGTTTTGAAATCCCGTTATTTCATAAAAAAAATTAAAATGCATAGAGAATGGTTTGGAAGGTGAATTTAGGTGTTCTGCATATTTTAACTTAAACACATAAGGCCTAAGATATGATATCCCAAAAATCTTTTGTCAAAGTCCACTCTACACCTAGCGCTGGCGATTTCATTTTTCACAGGTATAAAATGCATGATTTTAGAAAACTGACTGGCGCTAGGTGTAGAGTAGACTTTGACAAAAGATTTTTTGGATATAATATCTTTGGTCTTATGTGTTTAAATTGAAATATGCAGAAGAGCTTAAAACCTGCACATTACTGAGATATTGTTAAAACCGCCGTGCTACCGTTATCTGTTGATATTTTACATGCCTGGCGCTAGGTCGCCAGTAGAGATAAAGAGCTGAAATTTTGTACATGTATTTCTAGGCCCCTAAAGTAACTTTTTAGGTTAGCAGAAGAATGAAATTCGAGAAAGGGTATTTTCATGAAAAGATCTAGTGGTGGTATCCCCCCCCCCCCAAAAAAAATAGTCATAAACTTTCCCCGGACCTATGAGAAGCTACCCGGTTAGGGAGAGCCCGATTGGTTCAGCGGTTAGCGAGATCCTTCGGTACACACAGACAGACAGGGGGATGAAGTCGACCCCACCCCCCTACATTTTTTTAGTCTCAATAAGAAAAAAGAAAAAAAGTAGGTATTAGGAAATTTTTCGTGGTGATAGTAGTTCCCTCCCCCAAAATAGCTAAAAACCTTCCCAGTATATATGAGAAGCTTAACTGTAAAGAAGAACCGTATCGGTTCAGCGGTTAATGAGGATATTTTTGTTAAAGCTCAGCTCTGTAGGATAAGGGTCTATCCGCTGAATGTTTACTTTTACCTGGTGTTGAAAGTCCTTATTACAGGGTCTAAGCGCAGCGACTCTAAAGTAAGCCTAAGTTTTATTTTTTTTTACTTAAACTAAGCATGTTATTATACCAAAATACTTTAGTAATATCCTTTAGTAGAAAACTCTTATATAAAATATAGGTGTTCAAGTCAATTTCAGGTTCCAGGTATGATCCTGCAGGCCCTGATCCTCCAGGTCTCCAGAAATCTTAAAAGCCTCATGTGACATAAATTTTTGACTTAGAGACTTCAAATTTTAAACTTAAACTTATATTACATTTCTACATAACGTATTAAAATTTTATAAAGATCCCCCGCCGTTTTCCTGCCGACCGCTGACTTCAGGACCTGTTGTTGTTGTTTGACTTCAGGACCTAAAAACAAAGGTCGTTAAATAAAATGGTGAAGAAAGCGAAAATTTACTTTTATTCACTTCAATTCATTATCAAACAGGGGACATGCAAAAAAATTGTCAGCCCTCTAGCTCTAATAGGAGCTGAGATAATAGGGGGAGGGGGATTAACCCCCCCTTCCCCCCCCCCCCCCCGACCAAAAAAGGTGTGGCATGAGGCCCGACTGTTAAGGGTTAAAAAAGCATAGAGTTCCAGGGAGGAGACAATGGATCGAATATTCAATTTTTAGGAGTCTCAGACTTTGGGTACTGGCTTAAAGGGAATATGCAAGAATTTAGCCGTTTCTGACTGACTTTTGGTACTAGCGCACAAAATGCTGCTAATTCGTTTGTTAGTTTTAAATATTGCAGACAAGTATCAATAAACTTAATTTTGTTATGATGTGGCTGGTTTTAAAATTTTTTTTCTCCAGAAAATATAATTTCATAGATAAAACTTTATTGTGATATTTGTTAAATAAACAATCTAAAAATCCAATTAAATTTTGGGTTATGGGGCTTTGGGTTGAATGGGTTCCAGGGAGATTTTTCTAGTTATTAATTACGGAATGGTTATGTCAGTCTGATGTGCTGTAATATAATCTTCAAATGAATGCTTTTTTCTTGGAACCTTCTTCTTATTTTATAGTTTTCTGTATTGTATTAACTCTTCCTTTACAATTTCCTCCATATTTTCTGGATTAATCTGGATTACAAGGTCTTTCAGCAAATACTCTTAAATTGAATTAATTGCGCATTGTCCCTTCCCTTACTCCCTGATAGAGTTCCCTGTATTAAATGACACTGGTAGACAAATTGTGTGTCAACTGGAACTATTTAGCTAATATCATAAATCTGGGTTGCTGTTTCCCCTGTCATATGTTGGTCAGTTCGTTAATCTAGTAGAAGGGGAGGGGATTGGTTAAAGAGGGTGGAAGAGAGGAATCGTTATTTTAGCCCACTGCAAGTTTACGTTATTGGGAAACATGAAAATCTGGTGTAAGATCCAAGTAATAATATATCCAATAATAGAACTTTATTTTTCATTAGACACACATACCTTTTTCTCTCTGTATCTATTTTTTTCTTCTCTCTTTCCCTAGTTGTTTATTTTATTTTACTAGCGGCTGCGCCCTCATTATCTTGGACTCTACGTATGAAAGGGGACAGATTAGTATTTTAGACTGTTTTCCGCGGAAAATTACACTAGCGGAAAATTTCTGTAATACGATGCTATACATGATTTTTCAGTATGGCTAATCCAGCGGATATTTATCAGTTTAAAGTCATACTGGAATAAAATAACTAGATTTTTAAAGCTTATTTCTATATAGTATTTTTCCATAGTAATATTATTTTACAGTATTTAATTTTAGTCTAGTAACTTTCCAGTAAATAAATGTGTACTATGTATAGCAATATGGCTTACTAGCGGCTTTGCCTCTAGAGGCTTTGCCCCAAGAGGTAATTGAAAAAAAAATAGGTAAATAAAAAAATTGGGCTGGAATATTTTTGTTCTTTACGGGGGGTTGGTGTGTCCCACTTAAAACCCCAACATGACCAGTAGATATATTCTCTAAAAAGTAGAATCCAATCAGTTCAGTGGTTACCGAGATCTTAAGCTTCAGACGGACGTACGTACTGACAGACGTACTAACAGACATCAAGCTACTTTGTACTATAGATTATCCGCTGGATTAGAACTCGTTCCTACCCATATTGAAGAATCATGTATCGTTTCATATTATTGACAATTTTCCACAAATAATAAAAAAATCATTAAGTTTGATTTTATAACCCCGATGGGCTTATAGTTGTCTATAATACGATGCGATAAACAAATATTATTGTAGGTACTATATTGTTTACAAGCTGAATTGTTAAAAGCGAAGCTTTTCTATAATTAGGGTCGGTCCGTCCGTAACGGACAGCTTTTTTCGTTAATTTGTGCATGTTAGAATTGTCCTATCGATTTCAAACTTTGCATGGTGATTCCTTTAGTAGTTAGGTACGATTTAGAAAGCGTAGCAACTCTATAATCATAACCAGAATGTCCGTACGTCCATCTTAAACATGTTGATTTTTTACTTTTTTAACAACAAATTTTTATGTGATCTAATCCTCCGTTTGGTCTGAATTTTGGTATATTGATTCCTGGGACAACAAAGTATAATGTTATTATAAGCGAAGCAACTCTATAACCAAGTCCTAAAAATGTTAGTATGTCCATAAACATTATCCTGTATCAAGCATTTTTTTTTAACAAATTTACATAGGATTTTACTTTGACGCTTAGTTCTGACACTATACAAGTATTAATGTCCGTTTGTCCTACCGTTTCAGTGCTTTGCTTTTATGGATGTTGTCATTCTTGTATATTTATAACTCCATAAAGATCTGGTAAACGGCTAAGCTGGACTAAAAATTTAAACAATTTTCAGCATTGGTTCTATACACACAGTTCGTATGAAGGTGCTTTGACTTTTGTGTCAGAACCTAAATTGGGACATAGTGCATTTCATTACCCTAGGTTAGGTAACTTCATTTCACTTTTCAACAAAATCTACAATGCAGCCGTTTTTGAGAAAATTAGATTTGAAAACTTCAAGTTCAATTTTCATCCACTAGGAGTTACCGCAAAATCATGACAATAAAAGCAAATATTATTTATTTAAAATTTTGAACAACTTTTCTTTTATAAAGTCTGTCATAAAACCTCTCTATATATGATTTATTTAAGGCTGAATTTCCGTGACCTTAGCAAAGCAAATGATAAAAATGGCCATGAATCCACTCATCTAAGGAGTGGTTTTATGCTGAACTTATGAAAGCAAACTTGTTCAAAATTGTAAATAAATAATCTTTGTTTTTCTTGTCATGATTATGCGGTAACTCCTAGTGGATGAAAATTGAACTTGAAATTTTCAAATCTAATTTTCTCAAAAACGGCTGCATTTTAGATTTTATTGAAAAGTGAAATGAAGTTACCTAACCTAGGGTAATGAAATGCACCATGTCCCAATTTAGGTTCTGACACAAAAGTCAAAGCACCTTCAAACGCAATGTGTACAGGTTTTAAGCTGTTTGTGAGAGGTGTTAAATTATTCTGTTGACTTGATTTGTCTGTCCATCTGCCTTTACGAACAACTTTCGTTTTCTCGACTGTTAGTACAAATAAACAACTGATTTTTTCTGTGTAGATTCCTCTGGGTTTTAATTCATTTATCTTCTTCTTTCTAATAAAAAAACGATTTTATCCGCCACCATTAAAGATCTTACTTATATGAAAGCATTTATTGAAAAGATAACTGTTTGTTTTTAAAAGCGAAGCTTTTCTATAATTAAGGTCGGTCCTTACGTCCGTCCGTAAGTAACGGATAGCTCTTTTGTTAATTTAGGCATGTTAAAATTGTCCTGTCGATTTCAAACTTTGCATGATGACTCCGTTAGGAGTTATGTACGAGTTAAAAAGCAAATCAACTCTATAATCGTTACCAGAAAGTCCGTACATCCATTTTAAACATGTTGCTTTTTAACTTTTTTAACATCAACTTTATTGGTGATAAAATTATCCGATTGGTCTGATTTTTGACATACTGATTCCAAGGACAACAAAGTACATTTTTATAAGTGAAGCATCTCTATAATATTAATAAAGTCCTAAAAATGTAAGTATGTCCTTTAACAATATCCTGTATTTAACCAGTTTTTTAGCAGATTTACTTACAATTATGTTTCGTTCGACTTTTATACATTTATATTCTGATTATTCAGTTCTGACACTATACAATTCCTTATGTTCGTTTGTCCTACCGTTTCAGAGCTTCGCTTTTATGGATGTTGTCATCCCTGTTATTTTACTTTTCATTCCTAGTATAAAATGCGGAAATGAAGTCACACGCCAGGTGAGGCAGCGGGTTACAAACGCATTTATAACGAAAAGTGGTTGAAACCCACATTGACAAAGATCAAAATTATGGAGAAAATTTTTTCGTCTTTTTCCCAAACAAGGAACCAATAAAAACGATAATGACTCTTTTAATTTGTAAGTCTAAATAAAACTATATATAAATTTATGCTAAATTGCTAAATTGCATAAATACAGGATACAGTAAAAGGACATAATTTCATTTTTGTGTATTAAAAGCAGTTAAAAAGTAAGATGTCGGACTCCCATGGATGTTATATACTTAAAAATGCTCCATGATGGTGGGAATAAAAACAAGAAAAATCAGAGGTCCAGCTTTTTACGAGCTGAATAAATCTCATTTTTCCATGATGTTACGGGTCTGACGAACGGTTGGAAGTACGGACATATAGACAAAGTAACTTTAAGAGTAGCCTCACTGCTAAAAAATATTTTAAAAAAATATTTCCTTAAAAAATAAAGAAGTCTAAATAAATTTAATAACAAAAAAATACACAAAATATTAAAAATCCAAACCCCTAAATAACTCAAATCTTTGTTAGATTAAAATTAGATTACTACTCCCTCTCCTGGTTGTATAAGTGTGTTTTAAAAAGAGGGGTAACAAGTTCAAAGACCCGCAAATAAGAAAGTATAAGCAACAAATAATAGACTGATCATGCTACAAAAAAATGTGCTTGCAAATAATTTAAGTGCTTTTGCGTATTTATCAGGTTATTTTGCTTAAGAAAAATAATATGCTCAGACAAGTTTTAGAAATCAACACATATACAAAGAGTTATTTAAATCAGCTACACGTAGTAGCATTTATGGAGTAAATTATGGAGTACATTCATAACAAATTTGTAGTTAGAATCAGTGGCGTCCAAGCTTTTTATTGTGATGGGGGTGAAAAGGTTTGAGGGGAGGTAATCTACATTTTTTTTAAAAAAATTGAAGTGGGTAAAATAAATTTTTGAGGGGGGTAAACAAAACACCCATTGGACGTCTATGGTTTAATATGCACCAGTTACGAAATAAGATAGACAAATTACTTGTAGAATAGCTCTTCAATAAAAAAGAACTCTTTTCCTAACTCTATTATTTCTTACCAGGAAAGAAATTGGCGCTACGAATTCTCACACCATGAAACCTACACTCACACACACACACTTTACACACTAACAAACGCACACACACACACACACACATACACATACACACACAATCTGTGTGTGTGTGTATGTGTTATTGTTTATTGTTTGTCTGTGTGCTTGAGTCAAATGTTGTAATTGTATACCTACAGTTAAAGAGAGCAAAAAGCCTTTCCTCGTCCATTTGAAACTTGCTAATTTTTACCCTTTTAAACAACTAAATTTTATGTGATAAAATTATCCTATTAATTTGATTTTAAAAGGATATTAGAATTATAATCTTCCTAAATACAAATTATTGCCTTTTACTGATCAAACATGTGCCATGCTTTTATTAATTAAATACATGTTTAATGTCCCCAACTGTAGTTCATAAAATATGATCTAAGGCCAAGATTTCATACTTTTTACAGCCATCAAAAATAGAACAACTAAGCCGACCCACAGAATTCTTAAAAGTTGGAAAATAACTTTCCGGTTTAGATTAGAAACCGATGAATTTTCGGTGGTTTTCACTGAAAAATCATGTATAGCATCAAATTAAAGACAATTTTCACGAAAATCAATATTAAAATAAAAATCATAAAATTAAAGTCGATTTAGTTAAACTGATTTTAATCTTATCATTTTTTAATTTAATATCCGCGGAAAGCTGTCAATAATACGAGGCGATAAATAACTATTTCCCGAAATTTAGTCATGATTAGTTTTTTAACCTAATAGTTTTAAAGCCCCCGCAGGGGTGAAAGGGTTGTATACAAATTTACATAAGCTATAAAAACATATAACGTCCAATCAAAACAACTACATAAATTTCTCTTTGAGAGATTCAATTATCCTTATAACATTACTTTAATAGAGGCTCTGAACCTAAATTAGGCTTCCCTCTAGAGAAGAATCATTTCGTTCCAATAGTTAACGAGATCTTAATTGACAAACGTTCACACATACATCCATTTATTTAAATGATTACTATGTTATAAAAACGCCAAACAAAAAAAAGAAACTCTTTTTACTGCTTCCCTTTGTAGGGAGTTTTAGTAAAATTAAAAGTAGGGTTGGGCCGGATATCCGGTGTGGCCGGATATCCGGTGTGGCCAGATATTCGGCCGGATATCCGGCCACACCGGATATCCGGCCCAACCCTATTAAAAGGAGCTTCTCCACGTTTATACTTCATCATGTAAATATTATCCAGCTGTGTCATATTCAGTGGCTTGCACAGGGTTCTGTGAATCGTGCCGACCCTCCAACCCCTAATTTTTGGCGAGTGTATCAAAGGATACAGCCCCATACAAGCCCATTCTGCACGTTTTTACACATTTAAAATATCCAAAACACAATTTACTCTAATTTGTCTTTAAGGGTTAAACAAACGGTTAACACAAATTCCAATCCTATTATAAAAAGTAGAAGGTTTTTCCATAAAAAAAAATAATATAGTCTTGGACACTGGTCGCCGGAAGGGAAAAGCAGTTTTTTGAAAGGGGCTATCTGAGATTATTACAGATTCTGATTTATACATATATAGACTAATGAAAAATGCAAAAAACAAAATCAAAAGCGTTCCTTCTTGGGAGAAAATCCGGGAAATAGATTTTAGCTATTTTTAACCTAAAATTTACATTGGCAAGCCTGCAAAAAATATAAAGACATTTTAAATATGTCATTGCTCAGCACCTAGAGGTGGTAGAAAAATGCTACGCATACCATTGGAAAGCTCATAACCTCTAGTTTTCATAAAGGTATATAACTTTTTTGTACTATTATTAGTTTTTGAACTATCCTCTAAAGTATACACAAGTTTTAAAAATGCAGTTTTTTCTTGAATTTTAAGTTTGATACTTGTTAAACACACCTTTTTAAAATTATATTGCTTAGCACCAAGGAGTTATATATATTATTTTATATAGGTATATTTGTATATTTTAGGTACTTTCAATTTAAGCTTTGAAATGTGTATAGTTTTTAGTAAGAACCAAGGAGGGAGAGGGGGAGTTTATACACTAGTAAATGAAATGCAGTATAAAATTTAATCCTGGTTGTTTTTGTTATAGTTATTGACCGGATTCTTTTAGTAAAATCTTTTATATGATTAAATTCACCAGTAAAACTCTGAAAATTAAATTTTGGCACTTTCCTTCTAGGGGCTAGTGGGGTAAAACAGCCCCCAAAACACTAAAATTATAAGATATGAGATTTTTTTTAACAACATTAAGTTATTTTTTTTTAATGTAAAAATTTTTGGACATATTTAATGTTAAGCTAATTTTTTTAATGTAAATTTTTTGACATATTTTAGCAAAGTAGTCACTAAAGATTTCATTTTGTCACTTTCATTCTTGGGGCTAGTGGGGTATTTCACCCTCCAAAACACTAAAATTTTAAGTTATGAGCCTACTTTTAAAGATATCAAGATGATTTTTTTAACTTAAAATTTATTCTCATAATTTAGATATGTAGCCATATGTGGCACTTTCCTTCTTAGGGCTTCCTAAAACATATCAAAATTATAAGTCAGTATCAGATTTTGCCCTCGCTGTTTTGGACTTGTTGTTTTAATTATTTTTTTAAAGTTGGTTCTACGATGTGATTGGTTATAAGATATGAGATGATTATTAAAGACATTAAGCTAATTTTTTTAATGTAAAAATTTTTCACATGTTTGGACTGAGGAGTTAGTACAGATTTCATTTTGGCACTTTCCTTCTGGAGTCTAGTGGGGTAAAACACCCCCAAAATACAAAAAATATGATTTCTGAGCTTATTTTCAAAGATTTCATGTTGAACTTTAATGAAAACTTATTTCACATCATAAAAAAAAATAATTTAGTCCTTGAAAGAAGTGCCTAATTGAAACCTATAGTGATTATTTAGTTAAGTTATTTGAAAAAAAAGTTTTCATTAACAAAATCAGCCCAATATTTTTAAAAATCAGCCCAGAACTTAAAGTTTTAGTAGTTTTGGGGGAAGTTTTACCCCACTAGCCACTAGAAGGAAAGTGTCAAACTTAATGTTTATTGATAATTAATCATATAAGAGATTTTACAAAAAAATGATTACGTTTAAACTATAACAACTAGCCCAAATATCCAGAGCAAAATTTTATACTAAATTTCATTTCCTATAAGTGTATAAACTCCCCCCCCCCCCACTACATAGCTTAATTATGTGAAGAAGTTTACATTACAAAATCAGCTTAATATCTCAAAAAAAAACCTCAAGTCTTAACAAGAGCAATTGATTCTAAGCACCTTCCAGCATTGACCCATAGTATTTTTTTAGTAAATATACTAGGTTTATGTTTAATATTTGCTTTATCGACTAAAAAGTTAGGTTTCACCATGGTTTTATATGAAAAAAACTTTGAAATGTTAAGCATTGCATTGTTTGGTGCAATAACATCGAATGTTTTGATGAGTTCAAACTGTTGTTTAAAAGCTTTGACACAAAAGTATATCATTGTGATTAAAAATGTATATTTAAAAAAGGATTGGTAACTTGTAAACATTTCAATTAATGTACTTTGCAATTTACAACATTTGATGCTTTTCTGCAGTTTTATTTTATTTTGTCCTTTGAACTCAACAAAGCATTTGATGATATTGCTTTACTGGCTCTGGTTTGTGGATAGTCCTCTTTTAGTGTTTTGGATGGTGAAATACCCCACTAGCCCCAAGAAGGAAAGTGCAAAAATGAAATCTTTAGTGGCTACCTAGCTAAACTATGTAAAATAGATTTACATTAAAAAAATTAGCTTGATATCTCTAAAAATAAGCTCAGACATTAGATTTTAGTGTCTTAGGGGCTGTTTTACCCTATTAGCCCCTAGAAGGAAAGTGCCAAAATTTAATTTTCAAGTTTTACTGGTATATTAAATCATGTAATTTTCCAAAAAGAATCAGGTTAATAACTATAACAATAAGCCCAAAAACATCCAGGGCTAAATTTTATACTGCATTTTATTTCCTATAAGTGTATAAACTTCGCCCTCCTCCTTGGTTCTTACTACAAACTATATGCATTTCAAAGACAATTTTTAATTAAGCTAAAATTGAAATTACCCAAAATATACAAATGTACCTATATAAAATAATTATATAACTCCTAGGTGCTAAACAATATAATTTTAAAAATGTTTGTGTAACAAGTATCAAACTTAAAATTCAGGAAAAAACTGCTTTTTTAAAACATGTGTATACTTCAGAGGATAGCTCAAAAACTAATAATAGTTCAAAAACGTGATATACCTTTATGAAAACTAGAGGTTATGAGCTTTCCAATGGTATGCGTAGCATTTTTCTGTCACTTCTAGGTGCTGAGCAATGACATGTTTAAAATGTCTTTATATTTTTTGCAGGCTTGTCAATGTGAATTTTAGGTTAAAAATAGCTAAAATCTTTTTCCCGGATTTTCTCCCAAGAAGGAACGCTTTTGATTTTGTTTTTTGCATTTTTCATTAGTCTATATATGTATAAATCAGAATATGTAATAATCTCAGATAGCCCCTTTCAAAAAACTGCTTTTCCCTTCCGGCGACCAGTGTGGAGCCAACACGGAGTAAATAGTTTACCCTTTCCCCTATAGCCAACCAATTGGAGTGATATGAAATAGTAGGCAAAGAAAACAAGCTATTCTATATATTACATTATAACTTATCCTATAATATGTAGTAGTAAGGTTTTTTTAGTCTGTTGCTTAAGATTCCAATAACTACTTAACCGATTGACTTTTCTATTCTATGGAAGCTTACATAGGTTTCTGGATAGTTTTAGGATACTTATTTTTTAGATAAGACTTTGGGTGGTTTGGAGCTGTTTTTCTTCTTTTCTTATCACTTAGAATACATGGCTCCGAGATGCCAGGGGTGTAGCCACTAGTATCTTACAACATAACAATTTGTTGTCCTTCTTTTATTTGAAATTTTGATGCTGCGATAATTATAAACATAATTGTCCTTGTTGATTAAACTGTAAATTAAATAAGGCGTATAAACTTTATTTTTTATATTTTTTTCTACTATTTAATTTTAATAGTAAAAAAACTTTTATACTTATTTAGTTTTGATGCCAAGCTACTCTGAAGATCGTTATATTTAATCTGAATATCAGTAGTTTTTAATAAAATTTTATTCAGTTGGAATAGATGAATAAAAGTGCACAGAGATTCAGTGACTGGACAATTGGCGAAAAATTATATTTTTCTTAACTTTGGAGCCACATCGGTACAGGGAATCTTCACCAAAAATTTCAGCTGTCTATCTTCAATAAAATCTGAGAAATTCATATTTTCATTGTTACGTTTCTACGAACTGATGGACAGACAAACGGACAGACGTACATTTCAAATTATAGAGCTGCTAGAAATAAAAAGTAGAATAAAGAGTAACCATTTGAAATATAGCGCAATGGTGACTTTCAAATTTCTTAATATATATTTTACAGGTCTTTATACGTTGTAGCACAAAAAAAAATGTAACAATAACTATTTATCGTATAAAACTTAATAATAATTCTGTGGACGTTGGGTCAGACCTTTATACTAATTCACAAGTTAGTAACAATGCAGACAACCAACATTTTTGATTGTACGACCTTTGTTTGTAAGTCCTAACTGTGCACGGTATGAAGTTTTTGAAAAGAAAAGCATTACCTTAACTCTCTCTATTAATGTCGCGCATCTGACATAGAAGCAGTATTGACAAATTTTAACGTATTAAGCTATGATTCGGTTGGCGAATGTTTTAACCAATCGACGGAATAGAGAAAAAAAAACTGCTGAAATGGCAAATGATTAAAGTAACATCTAATAGACAACGGGCCCTTTGATTGTCCACAACCTACTTGAAGACTAATTGGACAAGACATTACAATTTTGGATTTGTAACAGGTAGTATTTTAAACTACTGTTATACCATTAAGGGCAAGATTCGAACCGTTACCTTACCGTACAGACGCTGTAGTAATAGATATAATATAACTTGGAAGTTGCACCATATTTCCATGTACTCTAATAAAGTGGTAATCGCAGCCAGCTGGCTAAAACAACGATACCTCCAATCCAACATCTTTACCTTATCCCCTTCCTCCTACTGGATAAAAGAATTGACCAATAAATGAGGTCCATGTAGCAACGTACATTGACGGCTAATTTTCTCCACAGTATATCCATGTTTATTCTAAATCCAATGATGTAGTCCTTGTTATTTGGTTAATATGATGAAACATACTTTGTCGTAAAGTTAACAAATCGTGCTTCACTTTTCAAATGTTAAAAGCTATCTACAAAAATATAATTGTTTTATAATCTATCTATTTATCTAAAATAAAATCATACTAATTAGTAATTAATAAACTAATTAAACAACCTCACTATACATTATATACATCTATAGATATATTCGTTAATTTAGACATGTTATAGAATTGTCTTTCTGTCTTGTGAACCCTATAACAGTTAGGTATGATTTAGGAAGCGTAACAACTTTATAATTATTACCATAAAGTCTTTACGTCCATTTTTAACATGCTATTTATTAACATTTTATGTTATAATTATCCTATTCATCATATTTTTGAAATGCTGATTCCTATTACCACAAGGTACAATACTATAAGCGCAGCATCTCTATAATCAAGTCCAAAAAATGTAAGTTTGTTCTTTTTTCAGTATCCTGCCTTTAAGGAGTTTTGCAATACATTTACTCAGAATTTTGTTTAAACATATGCATCAATATTATGCTGATTCAGTTCTGACACTCTACAAGCGTTAATTTTTGTTTGTCCTACCTTTTCAGAACTTCGCTTTTATGGATATTATCACCCTTGTTATTTTATGATAAGTACATGATCAGCGCTATATAAAACTGTAACGCGATTATGTAATTTCATTGATAAGATATTTGATGTTTGACATGTACGCAATAAATTGTTATCATTGTTGCTAATTATAAATAATCAGTGCTCATATAAAACTACCAAATTGTCAAAAGTAGCTCAAAAACATTCTGCGCAAACTAAGAACTTCCCTCATTAACTTAATGGGTATTAAAATGGTTGAATTCGATAACACAATCTTTTATTTTAGTTTTAAAAATAAAGTTTGAGGGGGGAGGAGTCGATTGACCCTCCATTTTTAATTGTGGTTTTAAAAATTAAAATATAAAAAATTGTGGGGGGGTTCTAGATGAGATTTGTCTTGGATTGTTGGTAGTACTCTCCCCCAAAATAGTTGTAGACCTTTTCAGGATCTATGAGAAGCTACATTGGAAAGGAGAACCACATAGGTTCAGCGATTAGCAAGATCCTTCAGTACAGACACTCACAGAGATATCCTGGTTTTTTTGCTTAATTGTAGAAAGATAAAATCTAATGACACAATTTTATTTTATTTATCAATTTATTAACATAGTAACACACAAACATAATACGTAGAAATTTTAATGCAGAATTTGATTTTGTTAAACAATTTTGCCTCTAATTTTTTTTGCAAGTCTAAAACAGTTTATTTCCTATACAAAAATAATTTTTGGAGTATTTAAAGGATTTGTTTTAAAATTTAAGCATGTCATAATTGTCCTATTGATTTCTGGTGATTTCTGTAAAAGTTAGGTACAATTTTAATAGCGTAAAACAGATTCAATTGTCGTCAATTAAGCTTGCAAACATGGAACTCGTTTATTGGTCAGCTCGATCATCCAGTTGGAGAGAGAGGAATGGGGTAAAGGGGATGGAAAGGGGGAATCGTTATTTTAGCCCGGTGCAAGTTTCACTTTATTCAAAGACTTACATGGAAATCTGGTGTAAGATACTTCGTAATAAAGATTTTAAACGTTTTGTTCCGTACTAATTTTGCTAATAAAATCTATTGCAAAAATGACGACTTAATATCAAATAAATTGCGAACTAAATTGGCAAAAAACTAATGAGTAATTGTTTTCCGAACTTTATTTGCAAAGAAAAAACATTTATATAACAAAATATAAAACGACTAAAATTGTGGATTTTATCTTTTTCAGTGGCTTTGCTTCTAACCTTAAGAAGTTTTAAAGTTATTTTAAGGGAGAGATATTTTCCTAAAATAATAACTCCTACTTACAGAGGATTTCAAGAAATTTTTTAAAAGCGTCTGTCTGTCCGTACAGTTCGCTCTTTTCGTTAATTTAAACAGGTTACAATCCTATCAATCCTAAACTTTGCATGGTGATTCATGTGGTAGTTAGGTACATTTAAGAAAGTGTAGCAAATCTATAATGTCCTTATAAAACCAAATTTTGGTATTTTAGATTTAAAATAAGAATGTAAAAAAAAATTTCTTTGGGGGGGGATTTTTTTTTTGGGGGGGGGGAGGGGGGTAGTCCACCCCACTATTTTAATTTTAGTTTTAAAAAGAAAAGAAAAATTTTGGGGGGGGGGGGGTTGGGGGTGTCCCTCCCACCCCCCAAGAAAATAGTTATGAACCTTCCCGGAACCTATGAGAACCTACCCTGTAAAGGACAACCCGATCGGTTTAGCAGACAGACAAACAAACAGACAGACATCGTTCTACATTGTATTATAGATGAAACAGTTAAATTTTCCTCAATCTTTAAAAAACTATAAATATTAGGGAAACGCACTTTTATTAAAAGAATAAACAAAAACTGCAGTTATGTATAAAAGTATATAATAGTGTTTACAGATTACAGAATATGTCATTTTTATAATGGAGCAAATGAAAATAGACCAATTTTTGGCAAACTCCCTAAGAAGCAAGGACGTCCAAGCCCTTTTTTTGGGAGGGGGTGGAACACAAAGGGGTTATTTATTCATGTTCGAGGTAGTATTGAATTGTCTCAAATTAACCTGATTTGTAAAACTAGTAAAGTTTTTAAACAAAAAAAAGCCAACAATTTTTAAAAGCGAAGCTTTTTTATAATTAGGGTAGGTCCGTACGTCCGTCCGTCCGTCCGTACGTCCATCCGTCCGAGATAGATAGCTTTTATTCGTTAATTTAGGCATGTTAGAATTGTCCTATCGATTTCAAACTTTGCATGATGATTATTGTAGTAGTTAGGTACGAATTAGAAAGCGTAGCAACTCTATAATCATTACCAGAATGTCCGTATGTACATTTTAAACATGTTGATTTTTCTACTTTTTTAACAACAAATTTTTATATGATCTAATTATCCGTTTGATCTGATTTTTGGTATATTGATTCCTAGGACAACAAAGAACAATATTATAAGCGAAGCAACTCTATAATTAAGTCCTAAAAATGTTAGTATGTCCATAAACATTATCCTGTATCAAGCAGTTTTTCAACAAATTTACTTACAATTTTGCTTCAACTCTTGTACTTTTATATTCTGATTATTCAGTTTAGACACTATACAAGTGTTAATGTCCGTTTGTCCTACTGTTTCAGTGCTTCGCTTTTATGGATGTTGTCATCCTTGTTGTGTTTCAACTTGGCTTGGTGATAAGTTTCAACTCGACAAATAAGTTTACTCAAATAGCTAGAAAAGTAAATAAATTACTCATTTTTTTACGATAAAGATTATAAAATTATACACAGTACTAAAAAATAAACCTGCTTTAAGAAAAAACCAGGGAGGGAGGGGACATTGAACTGTTTTTTTACACTAACCTCTAAAGTTTTATAATACCTTTTTTCTTATTTATTAGCTTAATTACTTTTTATAATTTTAATGAATTTTGATTGATTTGTGTCAATTATAATCTACAGAAGGAGTATTCTGTGAATCGCCATTGGAGGCCTACATAAAATTAACGGCCTTTGTCTTATCCCTTTAGATCCCTGTATTAAAACTAGAAGGTGAAAGTGTCTTTTATGTAGATTTTATATAAAGTTGGAGTGTCCTTTCCTCGAAATTTTGACAAGCCTAGTTTTGATCCAGATAAGTTTAAGGCTATTTAGAATTTTTAACCACAGTCACAGGATGAAGTAATCATTTGTATATCCTATTATGTAAAGTAGTAAGCGTTTTTTGTCTGTCCCGAAGGAACTCGCTAACCACTGAACCAATATTGTTCTCCTTTACAATGAAGCTTCTCATAGGTCTTGGAGGGTTTTAAACTATTTTTGGAGAGAGTGTCTTCAATCCCCCCCCCCCCCCAAAAAAAATATCTTTTTACTCTTATGAAACTCAAATTTAAAATGGGATGAGGTCGACTTTTCCCCCTCCTACTTTAAGTGCCCCTAGAGGCTTCTAGTGGAGTAGCCTTTAGTATCTTTTAAAATAATAATGCAAAATTTATAAAGCTAATTCCAAAAAATACTGTAATTTTATCAAATGAAATCCTTATTTTGAAAATCCATCATATAAATTAGATAAATGCGTTTTGCTTTAGAGATGTATGGATATGTTAATTTATTTATTTGTTCTGTTTTAACCTATTTATATGTTATATGTATATATCCAATATGATTATCTTATTAAAATTCGATGTAGCTAGAAACCTTATAAAATCTTTTTGAATATGTTTGTCATGAACTGGTATTTTCAGCTTATGCAACGGCCAACCCAGGTTATGAAGGTACCAAACTATGCATAAAAATATGTGAATATGTGTAATAATTTTATTATTATTATTTTGTATGCTTATGTTGAAATACATATCTATCTATCTATCTATGACATACGCCAATTGATATATTATTATTTGGATATTGCACCAGATTTTCATCTACTATGATAAAGTGATACTTCCAACTAGCTAAAAATACCCTCCATCCTTCCCATTTACTCCATCCCCTCCCCTTTCTACTGAATTTACGACCGACCAATAAATAAGGTCCATGTTAGCAACTTAAAATCACGGCAATTTTTCTCTTGTCTTAATATTTACGTATAGTCTACATCTATTGAATGGATTTACACTTAACAAAATCAGAACAGCACCACATTATAATATCAAACATTATCATAATCGCCATTTACCATGATTACCTCTATATTTATTTTCCATGATTTACAAACATCATGTCATCTAACAAAATTGGTATTAATTTTAAGATTTTTATTTTAATTTTTGCGGAAAACTGTCCATGATTAACTTTTGGGTGTGGCTGAGAACCAGTTCTAATCTAGCAGATATTGATCGGTTTCAAAGCATTGCTGGAATAATTAATCTTCCATTTTCCTATCCTTATATTCTTGATTTTACATATAACTTATATGTATATTGTATGTACAATAAAATACATAACTGCACTTTTACATATTCGCATACAAAACAAGAACAAATTTAATCAATGGCAGTCTATACTACAAAATAAAAAAATATATATTTACATATTTGTTCAACTAATGGATGTAAACTATACATGGATATTATAACAGGAGAAAAATTAACATTTATTCATTCATAGGTCAGTTCGTTAATCCAGTAGGAGAGGAGTTGATGTTGTAAAGAGAGGGGATTGGGGGATCATTATTTTAGCCAGCTACAAAGTGTAATACATTAGAAAACATGATAATCTGGTGTAAGATCCAAGTAATAATAAATTCATTGTACAACTGTTGGTTCTGAATAAGCTGAAGATCCTGCTTATTCCTGGGCTGATTGGGCTCTACTTTTAGGGAATATCCCCACACTGGTTTGACACTCAACTTCCAATGATTTCCCCTACCCAAAGCACCTAAACTTATAATATTCTAAGAAATTTATTTTGTTGCAAAGGAAGTGTTGAGCTATCAAGCTTTACCCCTTTCTTCCCCCAATATTAATCAAAAAATGGGCAAAATATAATACACAAGTTGCTCCGCCCCTGGGGAGTCAGAAAATAGCCTAAAACCACCCCAAGACATCTATAAAGCTTCACTTAAAAGCAAAACCCATTAGGACCAGTAATTTGTGTGATTTTTAGCTTCAGACAAAACGACCTTACTACTTTACATTGTAGGATAAGAAACCGTTACTATATGGCAGTTTTCATATATACTACTAAACTCTTTGAGACTTTTTATACAGTCAAAGTATACTATAGAAAAGCTTTACTTCTTTCACACACATTTTTCAAAAATATGACAATACAGTAATATGCATTAGTTTGATAATATTGTTATTATAGTAGCGAAGCTACTCTAAAATTCAATAGGTCTGTCAGTTTGTCAGATAGTCCGTAACGTTAAAGAGAACATGTAATTTTCTCAGCTGGTATTTAAGATAGAAGGCTAAATTTTTAAAAGCGAAGCTTTTCTATAATTAGGGTCGGTCCGTCCGTCCGTCCGAGATGGATAGCTTTTATTCGTTAATTTAGGCATGTTAAAATTGTCCTATCGATTTCAAACTTTGCATGATGATTCCTGTAGTAGTTAAGTACGATTTAGAAAGCGTAGCAACTCAATAATCATTACCAGAATGTCCGTACGTCCATTTTAAACATGTTGATTTTTCTACTTTTTTAACAACAAATTTTTATGGGATATAATCATCCGATTGATCTGATTTTTGGAGAACTGATTCCTATTACAATAAGGTACAATATTATAAGCGAAGCATCTCTAAAATCAAGTCCTAAAATGTCAGTATGTTTTGTATATTGATTCCTGGAACAACAAAGAACAATATTATAAGCCAAGCAACTCTATAATCAAGTCCTAAAAATGTAAGTATATCCATAAACATTATCCTGTATCAAGCAGTTTTTCAACAAATTTACTTTTAATTTTCCTTCGACTCTTATACTTCTATATTCTGATTATTTAGTTCAGACACTATACAAGCGTTAATGTCCGTTTGTCCTACCGTTTCAGTGCTTCGCTTTTATGGATGTTGTCATCCTTGTTTACTGATGATTCCATATAGCTTTAAACCTTGAAACGTTCTGAAGTTATAATACTTTATAAGCATAAAGGATAAAGGAAGAAGAATATACGCAAAGACTTACAGAAAGACATCGTTATACTTTGATACTTTGATACATGATAATATATTTTATGCAATTGTTTATTGTTAATTCAAATGCTAAGAGGTTTGTTGATTTGTTGGTTAAAATCAATTGGTTAAAATTTCTAAAGGTTTAGCCGTTAAAGAGATCAAAAATAACAAACAAACTCACCTAAAATGATTTGTTGTAATTATTAATTATTGGGTATTACAACAAAATAAATATAATCAAGGACAATTATTTTATTAATAATTTTATTATAAGAATTTAAAGGAAATATATTTTTTAGCATTTAGATGATTTAAATTATATATATTTTATTTATGTATAATCCTTGGATAAAGGTGAAGGATCTGTGTGTTTCTGTTTGATCCGCTAAATCCATATAGTTTTCCTTTACAATATAGCTTTTCATAGGTCATGGGAAGGTTTGCAACTGTTTTGGGTCGCCCCCCTCCCTCCAAACAAACATGTAATTTAGCAGAAATGTTGCAACTTCCACCCTCACCACATCTTAGGGGCGGAGCCGCTATTCTAGTTATATAGTAGCTGCTAATAAATACTGTAATAATTTGTATGTAGTTTAACTTTCCAATAAAAACGTCATGAAATGAATAGTACTATTATTATGAAGGGAATTACTTTTAATAATGGAAAATCCGCAGAAAAATGAGTCATAACCAAGTTAAGCCAATTAAGTAATACTTAATAATAGTAAAAATGCAGAAAGCTTAAGGCCAATGTACGATAAACAAATATACATCCCCAATGATGATAAATAGATTAGGGTTAATGGTTAAAGTTGTGGGCACAACTAGTTTGGAACCAACCAATTAAAATTAGGTATGATATTTAATTTCGAAATAAATCTAAAATAATTTTTTTTGTTCATAAAAAGGTGGTCTTTAGTAAGGTGTGTTGCCCAAGAGAATAATAAAAACTTTACAAATAGTTTTTTTCGAACTAATTCATGAATTAAAAGTCCTTTAATATCATCAGTCAATGAATGGGAATGTTATAATAAAACTTTTGGTACCTGTGTAATTTATAGTCCATGGGACTTGTAAAATGGCAATTATTACTACAGCTACATTTAATATCAACATACTAGTAATGAGAAGGGAGGAATGCATTTGCCCATAAGCAGGCTTAACTCATTATCATATATCTCAAAACAAAAATCACGCAAGAGTTACTTTTCCGTTAGGTATTTCATTACCTAGGTTGTTTTAGGTGTACTAAGTCAATTTACAAGATGATCCTATAACCCAGAGATCGCACATCTGCAGCCTGTAAGCCTCAGGGTGTCAACCTTATACAATTTTATTTTATAAATCAGCTGGAAGTCTAAACCTGACCGAAATATGGCAAAATCTCTTTCCGAAAAAAAATTGCAATTTGAGGCTTAGTCGCGGCTGCCGAGCCCTTCCTGTAAACTTTGTCTTTGAAAGGCTTAAAAGGACAACAAAATGTGAACCTTACCCAGCCCGTCCTAGGTACAGACAATGTAGACATGTTAAAAATAGTAGTTATAAGACTAAACACGACAGCTCTTTTCTTATGACCTTTTGATAGAAGAATATATGTATATACATATAAGAATAAATGTATAATCCAGACAATCTGGCTCTGTGCGCAGAGTTACATAAAGCTCATGACCCCTCTATTATTGTACTTTAATGATAGATGTGCCATTTTTTAACGTAAAACTTTAAAGATCTTAGGAACACACTTTTCTAAAACCAATGTTTTGTCTTTCAATTTGGCTCTCAAGAAAGGTTTTCCTGTGAATTAACAATTGTTTCTTATAGTTTAAAAGTCTTCTTCCAAATAAAATTGAAAAAAAACTTATATACAGTATGTAATGCATACTGCCCTTAACTCAAAGATTTTAAAGAGAGTTTACTGTATCTTCAATTCTAGAATTTGACAAATAGGTTATTTTCTGGCCCATATGTATGAATATGATTGCCCTTGTTGAAGATATATAATTTTCAAAATAAATTAGAATAATCACGCAACCTTTCAGTTATATACAAATTTGTATTCATTTGTATTATAACATAGCTGCTACGCCCCTTTAAGCCTGTAGGGCAATTTAACTTCAGGGTGGGGGGAAGGGTCGATCTCTTACCCCTCCTCAAGTAAATAAAATATTTAGGGGGGGGGGGGGGTATTTTTTGACGGTCGAAATGATCTCCCCTCAAATAGTTACAAACTTTCCTGTAAGATGCTTAACTGTAAAGGAGAACCAAGAATCGGTCAAGCGGTTAGCGAGATCCTTTACTACAGACAAAAAAGCTTACTACTTTATATAATAGGATTGGCTCTGCTTTAAATGCTCTGTAATATGTTGGCTGTATATGTTTAAAAGATATATGGAAATCAATTGTAATATATAAAAACTGCCAAAAAGTTGTCTGTTCGCTTTGGATGTCTTATCTATAATACAAAGTAGAAAAATGTCTGTCTGTCTGTTTGTACCGAAGGATCTCGCTAACCTCTAAACCGATCGAGTTCTCCTTTACAAGGTAGGTTCTCAAAGGTCCCGGGAAGGTTTATAATTCTTTTTAAAACTAAACTTAAAATAGTGTGGTCGACTAACCCCCCCCCCCCTCCCCCAAATATTTTTTTTAAAATTTTTCTTTTAAATCTAAAATAAGAAAATTAGGTTGATCAAACCTCTTGGGGTAAAGCCCCTAGAGGCTATGGGCGAAGCCGCTAGTACTTAAATATACTACCACATAATTTGAATGTGGACAAAAAGTTTCAGACATCTAACTTGAAAAATAAAATCACTTTTCCCCCTACCTGTTTCTAAGAATGGATAAACATTTTGAGTTATACAGTAGCGTCGCTATGAAAATAAGGATGAAGACGAAGAAAGTCCCTCAATGACGTCATAAAAATGAGGGTTGAGGAGAGGAGGAGTGGAAAAGAAAAACCCTAAAAAAGAGATGGATAATCCCTCGTTTTTATGACGTAACATGCTGATTTTTTGAGGGACTTTCTACGTCTTAATAAGGAAGGATGATAAAATCTTATTGAAGTAAAACCTTTCGAAAGAGACAAAAGGAAATATTTAAGAATGAAATCTGGTATTTTCATATGAAAAAAAGATATTACAGAGTGTTTTTTTAGCCTATAATTCATTATCTAACAAGGATGACAACATCCGTAAAAGCGAAGCTCTGAAACGCTAGGAAAAACGGTAATTAAAACTGTACCATATTGTGTCATATCGATTGGACAATTCTAAAATGCCTAAATTAACGAAAAAAGCTATTCGCTCCGGACGGACGGACGGAACGACCCTGATAAGAGAAAAGCTTCGCTTTTAAAACAAAATCAATTCTATCCATTTAAAACCAAGAGGCAATAAAACTTCAATCAAAATATTCATAATTGACGCAATTTACAGAATTTCTGTTAACTTTTTAGAGTAACTACGCCTATTGTAACAGGACAAGTTTTAAATCTAGGGGATGATTCTAACTTGCCTAAAGAAATAACAAAAGTACAATATTTTACGCTCATATTACTCAATTTTTTTGTTTGATTTAAATATTTATTTCTGGTCATAAATCAAACATTAAATATTAAAGATTTTTTACATAAATGTAATATTTAAGAGACGGATTTTGACAAACTCTATTTATAGAGAAGCGGCTTGTTTAATGATCTTCAAAGTGTGTGTGTGTGTGTGTGTGTGTTTGTTTGTGTGTATGTGTGTGTGTGTGTGGGTGTAGCATTGTGAGAAACCAAAATTTACAAAACTACCCCCTGAATATTACACTAAAATGTTATCTCTCTCTCTCTTCCTGTCTGTCTATCTATCTATCAATATATCAGCTTGCCATTATCTAAAACTTCAGCATTTTTGTCAGTTTTTCTCATAACCAGGGTGACGTCAGACCATTTTTGTAATTGTGAGAATTTTACAAAATTAACATATTTAAAAATTGTGAAAACTTCGTTTACAAATTTGGTTAAAATGTAAGTATTTACATTTGTTTGTTAGTTTTAGTTCGATCTTTTTATGTATTATTTCAAAAAATTGAAATAAAAAGTTCCTTATAATGATACATTTTAAAATTAAATACATTTTACTTAAATAATATTTTTTATAATGTTATTAAGAGAAGGATATAATTGCCATATCATATTGACAAAATATTTTTAAATAATTAGTAGCGCAGCTACTCTATAAGTTGTGTAAATATGTCTGACCACCCGACCATAAAAATTATTAGGTTATTGAAATTAATTATATAATACTACTGAGCTCAAGTAGATTACATAGTAAAGTAAAAGTCAGATATCCCCCATAATAATTTTAGGGAGAGTAGTATACCCCTTCATCCCCTTCCCCTCACCGCGGGTAATTTACATTTACCAACAAATATAGAGCGCCATCGTTTTGAAGGAACGGAATATTATTTAGAAGTCTGAACAAAAATTTGACATAAATCCATCATAAATTTGCTTGATTAATATGAACCTGCAAGTACATTTTTAAACTTCATTATATATATGCTTCGCTCATGAAATTATGTCCTATTGTCCTAGGAATCACTACTAGATAAATTAGAATGGTGCTTTTAAAGTCGCAATTCAATATGACGATTATACCATGCCAAAATATCATTTCACTCAGATCCAAAGCTGATAAATTGCTATAAATACAGACTAAATAAGCACCAAATTTATCATAATTATTAATTCTTATAATAAGGTGGTCAAAATCTTTTATTGTGATTTTACAAAATTCAAAATTCAAAAAAAGATATAAAAAAATAGGCACGTTTTAAATGGACATATGGACTTTCTGGTTACGATTATTGAGTTGCTACGCTATTTATATCGTATTGTTACAGGAATCAAAGTTTGATTTCGATAGGACACGTTTAACATGCCTAAATTGATGAAAGAAAGGGTCGATTAAACTGACGTACAGACAAAAATAGCCTAATTATAGATCAGATTCGCCTCTAACTCGATTCGATTATAAAATTAACTAGCGGTTGTGCCCCTAGCCTCTAGAGACTCTTTTTAGGTGGGATAAGGAAGGGGAGAAAGATAGCCTCAAACAATACCCAGGCTTTCTCATAACAATTAAATAGCCTAAAACAATCTCAGAACATTTAAGAAGCCTCGCTGTAAAAGAGAACCATATCGGTTGAGCGGTTAGCTAGATCCCTCGCTACAGACAAAAAAAGCTTACTACTTTATATAATAGGATAATTATGCAGGAAGCCGAACGAGCGATTCTAATGTGTAATTACTTTCGAATTTTGCCGATGGCATTTTATTATGGTTTTCGTTATAATGACTTTTCTCGTATTCATTCGAATCCGGTGGATAGGAACCGGTTCTCATCCATACGAAAAAACTATGTCTAGCATCGTATTATATCCAGCTTTCTACGAATATAGAAATGTACAATCATAAGATTAAAACTAGTTTTTTTAGCCGGTGACTTCGTCACCTCGGGGCTAAAAAAACTATTTTAATCTCATAATTGTACATTCTATATCCGCGGAATGCCGTTTATAATACGATGCGAGAAATAGCTATTATAGTTTTGTTTATAAAAGATTATATAAACGTGCACTATTTATACTTTGTTACATTGTTCCTATGGCTCTCCTGAAATGCACAGTTTTATTTAACATCCACAGGATTTAAACTGGTTCTCCGCCATACGCAAAAATCATGAATAGCACAGTTAATTTTTTTTCAAATTAATACCAGTTTTGAAAGCCCGGGCCCTAACAAAACTGGTTTTAATATTACATTTTTTCATTCTAAAATCCGCGGAAAGCTGTCTATAATACGATGCGATAAACAACTATTAAAGAAATGCAAGAAAACAGTAAAAGTGTCTGACTATGACGTCAGAAAAAAATAACAATTGACCAATGAGAGGCCGCTATATATTTTACCATTGTGAATACTGGCTTCTCATTTGTTAATTGTTTTTTTTTTTCTTACGTCATAGTCAGACACTTTTACTGTTTTCGAAATGCAAACTTTAAAATTGCTTAAAATTCAGGATAGTTAATAATGGAATATACTTATGTATATTTGAGCAGTGACGATTCCCAAGAGGGGTGTAAAACCATTTAAGTATGGTATTAATTTTATGATTTTTATCTTAATTTCCAAGGAAAATTGTCTGTAATTTGATGCTATACATGATTTTTCGGTTCTAATCCAACGGATATCAACGGTTTCGAAGCCATGCGTACTAGAAACAATGTTTTATTTATCTGACACTTAATCCATGAACTTTTGTTCTCTAAGAATTTGTATTTGCATAGCTTAGCAAGAAAGTACTTAGAATAATGCAACTCATAACATAAACAGACAGGTTCTTATAGCCAAGGGTTTTTGAACCCAGTGATTGGTGTGCTTTCACACAAAATACCTTATTGAACATTGGAACCCCCTTAATATAAATTGACAAATGGGGGGGGGGGCATAGGCGTCCAAGGGGGGGGGGTAATGGGCCATTTGGCACCCCCAAACGATTTTGTGAACAATACCCCCCCCAAAAAAAAATTACCCCTACCTTGGGGGTGCCGTAGGCACCCCCAACGATTTTGGGGGGGGTATTTACCCCCCCCAAAATAAATGTTCTTTAAAAAAATTTTTTGGGGGGGGTATTTACCCCCCCCCCCAAATTGAATGTTCTTTAAAAAAAATTTTACTGTCCAACCAGTTAAAACAGTTCTTAACCATGATAACAAAAAATTTAATAGTTTGATCATGTTTTATTTGCTTGGGCCTTTATAAGGGCTAAAACCATCCCGGGGATCTATGATGTAATTGTAAAGCACTGAAGATTCCATAAAATAGATACCTAACTAAATTAAATATTTCATTAAATAATGAAAAAGAATTTCTATAGGCGATTTCTTTTGGGAGGATGTCAGGGTGTCTCAAAACTAGTTATAAAACTTACCAGGACCTATAAGACGCTTCACTTTAAAGTAAAATCATATTGGTTCATTGGTTAGTGAGTTAATTATTGTATTTTTATGTTCTAAAGAATGAGATACTACTATATATTTGAATAGTAGTGGCACCCTTAGCATCTAAGAACTCGTGTTTTCTAAAGGGTAAAAAGGGAGGAGAAAAATAGCCTAAAACCACTAAAAGGATTGACCTATAATAGTGTGGAACCATCATGGGATCTATGTGAAGCTTTCCTATAAAGGAGAACTCAGTATTAAAAGTAATGAAATCTGAAGCTATAGTCAAATAAACCTTACTTACTACTTTATGTTATGAGATAGTACTTATTATTAACTTAATAGATTAGGTAGGTGCTTTTTTTACATAATTAAATTACCCCCCCCAAAAATTTTACCCCCGGGGTAAATTAGTTTGGGGGGGGTAATTACCCCCCCCCCAACAGATTTGGGGGGAGTATTTACCCCCCCCCAACAGACTTTAGGGGGGGTAATTACCCCCCCCAATCAAATTTTACCCCCGGGGTAAAAATTTTGGGGGGGGTAAAAAAAAATTTCGGCGCGCTTCGCGCGCCATTTTACCCCCCCCAAACACGAATTACCCCCCCCCCCTAAAATTTTTTACCCCCCCCAAAAAAAAAAGCTTGGACGCCCCTGGGGGGGGGGTTAGTTTTTCGTTTGTATGATTACTGCTTTATGTCTGGTAAGGATAGGTTATAATGCGAACTGGGTAGCCCAGCATGGGTTAGCTTTCACTCCTCTTTTCAGATTGTTAATAAGGAAAATTAAGTCTTGATCTTTCGTCTTAATTTTATATCGGCATTAAACATTGAAATTGTCATAAAGACAGAATTTTGGAACCTAGTAATAGTGTCTAACTTTTTATCTTTGTGACGTAACAAAAATCCATCTCTTTTTTAGGGGTTTCCTTTCCCACCTCCCCTCCCATCCGTCGATTTTTGTTACGTCACAAAGATAAAAATTTAGACACTATTACTAGGTTCGCATTTTGTCACGGTCTATTCTGCTAAGGCGCAGCCTCTAATTTTAATATTGTATCGTAGTTAACATAAAACCAATACTTGAAATTCAAGCTATTCAAGTATATCTACATAATAAATAATCTTTTAGTAGAATGCAAACATAAGAAATACTGTGTTATTAAAAGAAATAATTGACTAAATTGACTCATATGATTAATTTTTACAGAAAGTTCTGCAATAATTTAAAAACACGGTCTTTCCTCCTTTCAAATAAAGTATTAAGCTTTTTGCCTGTTGTGGATCTCGCTAATCGCTGAACCGATATAGATCTCCTTTACAATGAAGCTTCTTATAGTTCCAGAAAATTGGAAGGCTTCACTACTCACCTCCCCCCCCCCTTAACTTCCCCTAGAGGCTTCTAGGGCCATAGTGGAGTCATGTAGTAACCGTAATTCTTTGCTAAGGTGCACAAAAAGCACCAAAATGTTCTTGTGATATTTAAAATAAGCATCAAACAGACGTCTAGATTCTTGGGCATCAATCGTTATGCATTAACTCGGGTGTTGCACCAAAGATTGATGTACTATAAAAAAAAGTGATAGTCACAGATGGCTAAAACAACGCTACCCCTATCCAACCCCTTTACCCAATCTCTTCCCCTCCTAATGAATGAACGAACTGTTCAATAAATGAGGTTCCTATTAGCAGCCTAAAATGACGAGAATTTTTCACAAATATTAAAATAAACATCATAAAATTAATACCAGTTTTGTTATCCAGGGCGTTCGGCCAATCAGGGCTAACAAAACGATGCGATAAATAACTATTATCTTATTTTATTAGTTGGGTTAATTATTGTATGTCTGACAATGTGCAATTTAATCACGTAAGGGATATTTACTTTGAAGAAATAAGTTTTGCTTTTAACATTTTATTTAGCCAGCCAATAATAATATACCTAGTCATTCTCTTGCAATATTTTAGGACCAGTATAAAGCTAACCAGTCTAGCTATTCTTGAGATCTGTTGTTTCAGACAAACAAAACAAACAATAGAACATCCAAATACCCAAGGATCTAAAGGGCCGGGGTAAGACAATGGCCGATAAATGGATATACATCTCCAATAATGATACACAAAATTACTCCGAAACTGTAGATTACAATTAGTTGTTGAAACGTTTGGACACTCAACTTAATGAACCAACCAATCAAAATTTATAATAAAAGTCCTTAAAGTTGTTAAGCCAACGAATAAGAGAACGGTCTTGTAAAAGTTTGGGTACTAGTGTAATAAACAACCCAAAGTCCTCTCCCTCCCTGCTGTTTCATAGATAAAAACTTTGTAGGCCTAATCTAGTAACTCAATCAGAAGGAGTGCCGAAATTTTCAGTTTAAAATTTGTTGTTCATATTGGAATAGTTATTTATTATAACATCGTATTATAGACAGCTTTCCGCGGATATTAGGATGAAAAATTATAAGATAAGATGAAACCAGTTTTGTAGACCCGGGCTTAAAAAATAGTATTAATGTTATGATTTTTATTTTAATATTCGTGGGAAATTGTCTATACTGCGATGATTTACAGTATTTTTCAGAACTGGTTCTAATCCAGCGGATATTAATCGGCTTTGAAGCCATCCATAAATACTGGAAAATAAAATTTAGCTTTAGAATCCAGACAATTTAGAATTACTCTCGCTACCAACGATAAACTTTTTAAAAGAAACTTTTATGCGGCCATTCTGTTTGGATATGAAAGCTACAATTTTTCCGCTTGCCTTAGTGCATTTGTAAAAAGTTATTGAACGTGAAAAATATCCACAGAGTTATGTAAAACGTGGTTTTAATTTTGACTGATATTAATCTATATTATTTAATCAAAACTTTCATGATTTAATTCAATGAACAAAAATAAAACAAATTGACAATAATATAATAAAATTATTTATTTATAACATCTAAATTACATAAAAAAAGTTTCAAAAAGCAAAAAAAAAATTATTTACATTTGAAAATAGTCAAAACTTGTAGAGAAAAATAGCGAAAAACCTGCCCAGGTCCCACATGGCTCTTTCCTGAAATTGATTCGGTTAATTTTTCTATGATTTTGGCTATTTTTATCATATTTCTTATCTATAAGTAAATGGTTTTGCGTACTTTTGCGTATGGAAAATCAATGTGTAGAATATGAAAAAAAACTGCCTTGTCACGACCCATCATAGGTCTTTCTGAACGATTAGGTCACACTATATAGAAAACAGGTCTTTTACAGGGATATAAAGGGATAAGACAATGGCCGACTATTTGATGTACATCCCCAATAATGATACACTTAAAATTACACCTTGTGTAGATCATAATTAATGGTTGATACGTTTAGACACTCAATTTAATGAATCAAACAAACAAAATTCAACAAAAGTTCCTGAAACTGTTAAGCCAACGAATAAGAAAACTTTTTTTTAAATTGGGGACTAGTGTAATAAACAGCACAATATCTCTTCCTCCCTGACCGAGACGTTACACTATACAGCAAACAGGTCCTTTAAGCTGGCAAAAGAAAACTTTTCTGGAAAAATAATTAGTTGAACAGTTATAAAATAAATATTTTTTCTCGAATCCGGTGGATAGGAACCGGTTCTTATACATACGAAAAAACATACGAAAATGTCTAGCATCATATACGTCCAAACTTTTTTTATTGGGGGGGGGGGTAAAAATTTTTTAAGGGGGGGTAAAATGGCGCGCGAAGCGCCTCGCAAATTTTTTTTACCCCCCTTAAAATTTTTGCCCCTGGGGTAAAATTTGTTTTGGGGGGGGGGTAATTACCCCCTCTGAAATCTGTTGGCGGGGGTAAATTTAGTTTATCCCCCCCAAAATTTACCCCCGGGGTCAAATTTTTGGGGGTGGGGGTAATTTAAATTTTATTAAATATATAGTATTAAAAATGCGCGCGAAGCGCGCAATAATTTTTTTTTATCAGAGATTTTTTATTTAAAATGTACGATTATAAGATTAAAACCAGTTTTTTTAGCTGGTGCCTTCGGCACCTCGGGGCTTAAAAAACTGGTTTTAATCTTATAATTGTACATTTTATATCCGCGGAAAGCCGTTAAAAATACGATGCGAGAAATAACTATTTCCATGATCAAAAGCTTGGCTCCCAACAAAACTTTTAACATTCTTACTTTTTTCAGCTGCCATGTCCATGTCCCTGCCGCGCTTAACTAAGATTATAGACAAGTGCAATTTTATGTTAAAAACTAAAAAGTTGCCCAGCAATAATGGAGAATTATCTTACTTAGTAAAATAAGTAAAGTAGAGTATAATACGGCGAAAATAAAGAAGATTTACAATCTAAATTGAAAAAATTGAAAAAAAGACATTGTTCATAAAAAAAAATCAAGGTTTCATATGTTTAAAAATTCGTCAATAAACAAAATTTACATACGTTTTTACGCTGATAACTGTGGTGTTGATATCACTTTAGAGCAGCTTTGCTGACAAAAATCTACATAAAATGGCTGATGTAGATTAATAGGTTGTTGTTTTCTAGACATCTTTTTATTCAAACCTTCAAGACAAATTGAATATTTTAGACAATACACAGAAGATGGTATTATGTGTTTGGACTGTAATTTATGCTTGTCCCAAAAGTTTTAAAACACGCTCTCTTTTTTGTTGAGGACTCTTATTAAATTTTGATTGGGTTGTATATATATCAGAAATTTTAAAACTTTTCCCAAGATTAATTTTTATCCATAAAAGGGGTAATTTTGTGTATTCAATGTGAAAACGCTGTCTCTCTATGTTCATACTAGAGGCTGTACCCTTAGCATCTAAGGGCTCTGTAATTTAAGCTCTTTGATTAAAATAGCTTAAACCAACCTAAGACTTAAATCTAAAATTAATATAGCTCTAGAACCTATTTAAAGCTTCTCTAAAATGAAGAACTCAATTTCAGTAATTATTGAAATCTTGAGCTACAGTTAAAAAAGCTTAACTTCTTTTTATAATAGGATATAAATGTCGGCTTTATTAGAATTTGTTTTAATGGAAGTTGTCATCCTTGTTATTTCTTGGTCTTTCAATTTACAAATCCCCCCCACCCCCACTTTTATACATTTTTGTTGCCCAATTAGGTGTTCTGACATTCTAGAGAATATAACATTTTAAAAGCGAAGCTTTTCCCTTATGAATATCCGTCCATTCGATTATGAATATGACGTCTCCTCAAAAATTAGGTACAATATAGAAAGTGTAACAACTCTATAACCGTTACCAGAAGGTCCGTACATCCATTCAAAAGATGCTATTTTTTTAACTTTTTTATCAACAATTATCCTTTCATCAGATTTTTGGAACAATGATTCCTATGACAACAAGATACAATATTTGAAGCAAATTTTGCCACAAGTTTATATACAACTTGATTCATACTTTTAAATAACATTCTTTGTATTACCTTTTATGTGTTTATGCCCGTTTGTTCTACCGTTTTATTTCAAATCTTTGCTTTTATGGATCATGTCATACTTGTTTATTTGATGATTTTTATTTGAATAGATAGTTATAGGTATGCCTGAAAATAACTATCGTTAAATTAGGACCAGTAAGTCTAAAATTACAGCTTTCATCTAGAATATAAAGTATTTGCTCCATTGAAGAAACGTCTTGCCCACTTTCAACTATAATTATTGTCTCGTCATCTTGGGTGTGAATACTTTATCACAAACTAAAGTAGAACGCCAGTTGTCTTGGGTGTGGATACATTATGACAAACTAAGGTAGCCCGCCAATTGTCTTGTGTGTGTTTACATTATTACAAACTAAAATAGCCCGACAGTTGTCTTGGGTGTGTACATTATAAGTGTGCATCATGACACCCCTCCCTCCCCCCCCCCTGAAAAAAAATCTAAACTAAATGAATAAGGGGTGTTGTATTGGGGCAACTGTGTTCCCAATTGGAAAAAAATTCTCAGAGCACATTTCTGAATTATTTATAGCTAAAAATAGGAAGTATAAATATTGGTTGTTTCATGGGCTATACGCTATTTCTTAAAGCCATTCTGTTTTGAAAATTAAAGTTAAGTGGCGACTTTTCCCTACTTTTCTCCCACTTTTCACCAAAATTTAGAACCAAAATATTTATCTTCAATAAAATGGGTCTACTAAGAAATGGCTGATTATAAATTCTAAATAATGAGTTCTATTATATCATGTAGATATTTTTTTTGTCTGGAGCTTAAGATTTCAAAAACTACTGAACTGATTGAGTTTTCCTTTTTGGGGAGGCTTCACATAATTTCTGGAATGGTTTCATGCCATTTATCTATAGATTAAAGCATTGAGATGGTTTTAGGTTATTTTTACCCTTTTTTTCCTTTGAAATGCAGAGCACCTAGATAATAGATTCAAACACCCCCAAATTCGTTTGAGGGGTGTAAACACCCCTTACCCCCCCCCCCCCAACCTCTTAGACGTCCTCTTTAAACTTTATAAAACACACAACGCATGTTTTAAACAAGGATGACAACATCCATAAAAGCGAAGCTCTGAAACGGCATGACAGACGAACATTAACTCTTGTGAAGTGTCAGAACTGAATATACAAAATATAAATACATACGTTTTGACAAAATTATACCTAAATTTGTTGCGGAACTTCTTAAATACCGAATTCTGTTTAAGGACATACTGACATTTTTAGGACTTGATTTTAGAGATGCTTCGCTTATAATATTTACCTTATTGTAATAGGAAGCATTTCTCCAAAAATCAGATCAATCGGATGATTATATCCCATAAAAAATTGTTGTTAATAAAGTTAAAAAATCAACATGTTTAAAATGGACGTACGGACATTATGTTAACGATTATAGAGTTGCTACGCTTTCTAAATTGTACCTAACTACTACAGAAATCATCATGCAAAGTTAGAAGTCGATAGGACAATTCTAACATGCCTAAATTAACGAAAAAAAGCTATCCGTGACGGACGGACGGACGTACGGACGGACCGACCCTAATTATAGAGTAGCTTCGCTTTTAAAAACAGCATATGCAGCATTAATTTAAATACTAAAATGAATATAAATTGTTTTGGTTAGATTTTCAAATAAGTCAGACGCATTATTTCTCAAAACAAGGTCAATTTTGTGGTAAGTTGGCGGATCCGAAAAAAAGATCCATCACAATTTGAAAATATGATAGGGTAGGACAATCTGATATATTAACTTTCGCATATAGTTGTTGGACAAAGAAGTTAGACAGACAGACGTACAGAGTTGCATAACTTTTAGAGTAGCTTCGCTAATAAAAATGCCGGCTGTATTTTATATTTTATGAATTTTAGAACAGAGAAAATATTCTTAAGAAAAAAAGGGATTGTAGTACATTAAAAAAAACTATACTTTACTAGTAACTTTTCTGTCAGGCAATTTTAATTCTTTTCTTTTTTATAATGATTTTAACTGCGGTTTACTGTTGTAGAATGCAATTATAGTTATTTTATTGCGTCGAATTATAGACAGCTTTCCGCGGACAGTAAAATTAAAAAATTTAAGATTAATTTTAGTTCTGTTTTTTACAGATGAAAAATAAAGGAAAATATTAATGACAAAAAAATCCATCAAATTATAGTTTTCTTGTACATAACCCTTTGATTTTAGAATATTAGTCTCTGTGTACCTTTTTTCCCCCTGTTTAAATATGAACGCGGCATAAGACAACGCTTTTTGTGGTAGATCCGCAAACATATTTTATGGAGGAGAATTTTTGGAAATAGGGGAAACGTCTTAATAAAGATTTAAGGATAGTTAAGCTTGCGTAATTTTTCCAGTATAGCTTCGAAACCGATTAATATCCGCTGGATTAAAACCAGTTCATTACAATACTGAAAACTTACTGTATAGCAACGTATTACGGACAATTTTCTACGAATATTAAAATAAAAATAATAAGATTTATACCAGTTTTGCTAGGCCAAGACATCGGCCCCACAGGTCTAACGAAACTGATTTTAATATCTTTCTTTTTTTTAATAACCGCGGAAAGCTGCCTATGATACGATGCGATAAATAACTATTCCCCTCTTTCATTATTTAGATTTTGTCAAATTTTCGAGAATTTTTTTTATCATTTTATCCATGACCTTTTTACTTTAATCTATAAATAGTAAAAATTTGAGGACTTCAGTTAAGCTTCAAGTTAACATGGACTCGGACCCGTGGGCTTTGTGAGTTCTTCTACGTTAATAGTTAATTATCGCATCGTATTACAGACAGCTTTCCTCGGATATTGAAATGAAAACTTTTAAGTTAAAACCAGGGGTCCGAGCTAACAATATTGGTATTAATTATATGATTTTTATTTTGATATTAGTGGAAAATTGTCTGTAATACTATACTATATATGATTTTTTAGTTTCGGAGCTGGTACAAAAACAGCGGATATTGATCGGTTTCGAAGCCATACTAGAATAGTTATTTCTCGCATCGTATTATAACCAGCTTTCCGCGGATATAGAATGTATGTATGAATGATTGTTATATTCGTAGAAAGCTGGATATAAGCTCTTTTTATATTCTAGTGATACTAATTTGAAACGTTGAGTTTTTTCATACAGGGACGATTATATCCATACGTAGAGTAGTGGCGTATTAAAGCGTATTGCCTTTTAAGAAGTGATTATTAACCGATTTATTATAATTCATTTATGAGATAAAATAGTTTTAGACATTTAAAACTACTCTAAGATCTACCAAACAGATATTTAATTTTACTTTGGGGCTATTCATTTGAATTCTATATGTTTTGAAGGTTTTTGTTAAGGATATGTAAACAAATTGTAAATAATGAGTGGTTGTTTATTTCTTTGTAACTAACTCTAGTGGGTCCTAACCATGTGGGGCGTTGTAAATCTTTGTAGAGATGTGCTTCAGGCCCTTGTGGGGAGATCAAACCGTGTTTGTGGTCCACTTTTGATTCAAGTGAAATCAGCGGCTTTTTACATTTTATACGGATAATATATTTGAGTAATATTAAATATATTTTTCAGGGATTTCTTGACCGCTAATGGCTGGCAGAAAGAATGGTTTCCCGAGAAGGTAAAATATTAGTTTGGGTATAGTCCCTTTCGTGACAACGCCTCTTAAGGGGCTTTTCGTCATAATTTTATAGTAGCTTTTGACAGGTTATTTTAGGTTAGGTTAGGTTAGGTTAAGTTAGGTTAGGTGATTTCCCCGCAGGGGCTAGAAATAGGAGAAAATCTACTGTGAAAATGCGAAGAAATGCCCCTTAAGAGACGTTGTCACGAAAGGGACTATATCCATTAGTTCTTTATCAAAATTGCTACTCTATATAATTAAAGTTATTTGTTTGTCTAATTATCATCTTATCGGATATTAGAGTAAAACACTAGAGGGATAAAGTGTTAAATAACTGTAACCGCTTTGTGCAACCTTTCTATTGGGTCATTAAAAATCAACCAATGGTGTCGCTTATATTAACACAGCCAAGTAGCAGAAAATGATTTAGAAGCAGACGAAAGAGGTCTTTGAAAAAGTAAGGGAGGTAGTTGTCTGTATATACATATATACTATAGATCTGTTTCTTGGATATGTACATTCCTGTTTACCTTTATATATTTCAGCCAATAAATTGACTTCAGTAATAATCTGGGAGTAGGGACATTGGACTGTTTATTACAGTGGTACCCAAAGTTTTCAAACCTTTTATCTCATCCGGAGGATTTAACACTTTGGGTACTTTATTTAATTCTAATTAGTTGGTTGCAAATCAGTGTCCAGGGTCATTTTATTTATTATCATTGTGGATGGACATATCCCTAAAGATTCTCCTGATAAAAATCATAGCCCCAAACTATAAAGATGTTGAAAATAAAATCCCTAATTGTATAACACCTAAAAAAAAGGTGTGCATTCATTACCACAGATGTATCACTTTATCTACAACAATGACTGCATTTTTTTTTACAGCGCAATTTATATACGTCCAAAGGGAAGGGTTAGATTAGTTACCCCCCCCCCCTCTCTCTCAACATGAAAAAAATAGTTACCTCCCTATCAAACCTTTCAAACCCCTTATTTTACCCCCTCAAAATAAAAAAGCAAAAAAATTAACATTCTGTGTATTTTACAATATGCGGAAGTGAAAGAACATTTCTAAATAAACTTTATTTAAGTATCATATACATTATACATATACGTATGTAGTATGCAATTTAGCAAAAAAAACTGTTTTAATGAAATATCCTAACTAATAAATATCTAAATAGAAAATACTTTCTATTTAGATATTAAATAAGGATGATTGTCAGTCAGTCCTTTAAGATCTCAAAAGCTAAGATCGAATTTTACCGCTTTTTTGCTAATTAAAATTTTACCTTTTTGTCAAATCACTTTTGTTTGAAATGCCGAATGGCATATGTTACATGTTACTTAACTTTATAAATCTTAAAGTAGGTTTTCTATATTTAGGTTAGGTCTGTAAGTTAGTCCGTCTTACCGTAATAGATAATTCTTATAAAAAATTTGGCATGTTAAAATTGTCTTATATATTTCAAACTTAACATGGTGATTCCTGTATCAATTAGATACAATTAATTTAGAAAGCATGACACCTCTATAACTATTACCTGACAGTCTGTAAACACAATAGTTTATGTAATATGACCCTACTTTTTAAAAGCGAAGATTTTCTATATTAAAAGCGAAGCTTTTCTATAATTAGGGTAGGTCCGTCCTTAAAGTCCTAAATATGTAAGTATGTCCATAAACATCCTGTATAAAGCAGTTTTTCAACAAATTTACTTACAATTTTGCTTCGACTCTATTACATTTATATTCTGATTATTCAGTTCTGACACTATATAAGTGTTCATGTCCGTTTGTCCTACCGTTTCATTGCTTCGCTTTTATGGATGTTGTCATCTACGACCATAAGGTTACTCTGTATTTTTTGTTTATATTCGTTTGTATGTCTTGTCTGACTGACACTTAAAGCTTTTTTTTGTGGATATTGCATTCCTTGTTGCAGTAAACATTTCTTAACGAAAGAACTGTACAACTTTTAGGCAAGTTTTTTTTATATTTGTCGTATGGCAGTATTGTTTGGACCTCAAATTTCAAGTCCAATTATACTTAATTGTATTTTATAAGTGGTCATTGATGACATATCATTGATATACCATTTATTGAAGCAATTTTGCAATTCATGTAAGGGTCCTAGGACAAACGCAGGAGTCCCAAACGTCGGAGTGGACAAATGCAGGAGTGGACACTTAACCTAACCTAACCTATTTTAAACCATATTTTGGGTTTTTTAAATGCCTAACCCCTGCGGGGGGCTTATTGGAACATTCATATCTTAACCTAACAAAACCTGTATAGAATTACTTACTTAAATTAATATTTTAACACTCCTGCGTTTGTCCACTCCGACGTTTGGTACTCCTGCGTTTGTCGTGGAACCCATGTAAGCATTTTGGCCAATTTTAGGATTATTATTTTATAAGGGTTGTTAATTATTAGGGGGGAAATTAAATCATCTTATATTGTACTATCCCTGTAACCCAATAACAATTAATTGGTATCAATGTCCGATGGATACAGCGTTTATTCAAATACGCAAAAGAATTTCTTTCTCAAATTTTACGAGTTTTAAACCTTTGAATCAGTACTTCCCAAAAGAAATCTCTTATAGAAAATCACCCATCCTTCAATAGTTTTTTAATTTTTCTTTTTCAATCTAAAATTTAAAAAATTAGGATCGACTCCACTCCCCAAGGCTTTTTTTCATGCGAAGCCGCTATTAGTTAAGATATTTTATTATTTACTTTTAATGTAGTAAAATGATCTTTGTATCACTAACTGTGTTCGAACACTATCCCCCCCCCAAAAAAATTTTTTTTTTACTTTTTCTTTTAAAATCTAAAATAAAATTTTGGTTATTAAAAACAACTATCCCCCCCCCCCACATCAAGTGCCAGCTCCTAGAGGCCTCTAGGGGCGTAGCCGATAGTAAATAATAAAAAGCAAACCAATATTGCGGATACTAATACTATAATAAAATTTACTATTTTACTGACAAAATGTTGGAACACTAAGTAATAAATTGTCATGGTTTAATTACAAATGATACTTAAATGATTTTTCAATTTAAAGGAAATCAAAGCCTATAATATTACATCGCATGGACGTGCATGGGCAAATATAAGAGTTGTTAGTATTACCCCCCCCCCCCACATACCAAAAACAGGGGGATTGTAGACCAAGGATTGCTAAACTAAACCACGCGGTGCGGGCGTGATTTAAATGTGTACTTTTCTCATTTTCTTAATCTCAATTTAGGGGTTTTTATATAATTGCAACGTGGTTATAAGACTTTGGGTAGCAGTATAATGAGACGTTGGGTACCCCTCTAACTGAACCGATTTTTGATTAGTCAACAGATCTAAATTTGTAATATTCACCCAATGAAAAACCAAAATTTGGGCGTAAAAATCTTGTACCGCTTCGCGCACTTCACTGACAAAATTATGTGCACGCTGCTCTTACGCTGTATTGTCTAACTAATTATTGAGAAAAATTTGTAAGGAAGCTAGTTATTATTAGGATATTGATAATGATATGGCAACAATGGATATTATTATTTGGATCTTACACCAGTTTTTCATGTTTTATAATAAAGTGAAACACGCAGCGGGCTAAAATAACGATAACTCACATCCACCCCTTTACCCCAACACCTACTACTGGTTAAACGAACTGACCTATAAATGAGTTCCATGATAGGACTAAATTGGCGACAAAATCACCCCTGTCAATATATCCAAGCATATTATATCCATTGATATTGATAATGCAATTCAAGAAAAACTATTGTTATAAATTGTAGCTATAATCAGTCATAAAAAGATCACTATTAAGACAACAAATGCTACAAATTAAAGTAATTAAAATAACTATTGCAAGTATTTGATTGTAGAAAAAGCTAAAAGTTAAATAAAAAGTTGATTAATTCATATACTTTCTCGAATAATTCTGAGAGAGAAATATGTTTGTTAACATCCTTTTCAACATTTTAAAATTAATTCAAAAGTAAAAAATATTTGTCATAGTTATTTTAGCCACTTTTTAGAGTACATGAGAATCTGGTGCAACAGCAAGTAATAATATATCCATTGTAGAAGAACGATGAACCGGAGGAGCGTAGTGTGCTCGTCAATAATACCAAACCTGTCATCATGTCAACAGTTTCTTTAAGATCTTCCACAAGGTAAGAGCTCAACCTAAAGGACGTCCAAGCTCTTTATTTGAGGGGGGTAAAATGAGGAGTTTTAAAGGTAGGTTTGAGGGGGGGGGGGGTAATTATTAAATGTAATTATTAGAATTTTGAGTGGGTTAAACGACCCTTTACTCCCACTGTTGGACGACTTTGCTGAACCTACGGTATAATTACGTTTTTTTCTGGTGGGTGCAAGTTCGAGTCTTGACCTCACAACTAGGGATCGGCAGCCGCGAGTGTGCCGCATGTAAGCCTCAGTGAAATCGTCATTTGATCACTCTAAAATTTAGCTGTACGTCTAAACCTGCTCTTTAGCAGACAATCCTTCTTTTTGAAATTTCTTTTTTTGCTCACAAGCAGTATTAAAACAAAGGCTTATGCGCGGCTGAGGCGCGGCTGCCGATCACTGCTCACAACTTACTATCATAATAGAAGATAATATTTTGTACTTGCTGCTATGTGTGGCGTCTGACATAAGATAACGAGAAGCAGAGGACACAGTAAAGACATAGAGACAAAGATCATATAATCAAAGGGATATTGGAGTGTACCTTGGAGACTTCAATTTCCAGCAAACCTAAAGGACAGAGAGAGAGGGAGGGGACATTGGACTGTAAATTACACTGGTACACAAAGTTTTAAAACCACGTTATCATATTCGTTGTCTCTTAAACTATGGGTACTTTTTTCGAATTTAATTGGGTCAAAGTGCCAACTTTTTGACTAATAAATAAAAGAGGTAATTTTGTTTTACAACATTGGTAATTTTACTGAAATGTACTATTTCTAGGTTACAATCTAGAGCACAATCAAACATAGACAAGAATTCCACAGAGAAATCAAGTTCTGGAAGGTATTTATTTACAATTAGATCTTTTCCCTCAAAGTGACTTCAGAGCACAGAACCCCTTCCCCTTTATTTTCAAAAATAAATTAAAATTAAAGGGAGTATTTTTTATGTTTCACCTTTAGGTAGAAGCTTTAAAGAATACTATTCATACAGTTTACGAGATCTTAATAGACAGACATGCAAACATACAAATACTTTAATATGTTTTATTTTTAGTAAGGTGAATAATGTTCTTTCTGAGTATATAGGAGCTTTAAAGTCATACTGTACATACAGTATACGAGATCATAATAGACAGACATGCAAACATACAAATACTTCAATATATGTTTTATTTAGTAAGGTGAATAATGTTCTTTCTGAGTATATAGAAGCTTTAAAGTCATGCTGAACATACAGTTTTCGAGATCATAATATACAGACATACAAACATACAAATACTTTGATATATGTTTTTTTTATTTAGTAAGGTGAATAATGTTCTTTCTGAGTATATAGAAGCTTTAAAGTCATGCTGAACATAAAGTTTTCGAGATCATAATAGACAGACATGCAAACATACAAATACTTTAATATATGTTTTATTTAGTAAGGTGAATAATGTTCTTTCTGAGTATATAGAGGCTTTAAAGTCATGCTGAACATAAAGTTTTCGAGATCATAATAGACAAACATGCAAACATACAAATACTTTAATATATGTTTTATTTAGAAAGGTGAATAATGTTCTTTCTGAGTATATAGAAGCTTTAAAGTCATACTGTACATACAGTTTACGAGATCTTAATAAACAGACATACACACACGCATACATTTACCTACTTTAATATATTTAAAGTCATGCTGAACATAAAGTTTACGAGATCATAATATACAGACATTCAAACATACAAATACTTTAATATATGTTTTATTTAGTAAGGTGAATAATGTTCTTTCTGAGTATATAGAAGCTTTAAAGCATACTGTGCATACAGTTTATGAGATCATAATAGACAGACATGCAAACATACAAATAATTTAACCCTTTACAGTCGGGCCCCTAGCCGCACCTTAATCGGTCGGGGGGGGGGGGGGGCGTTCAACGCCCCCCCTTATTATCTCAGTTCCTATTAGAGCTAGAGGGCTAAATTTTTTTGTGCAAGTCCCTTGTTTGATAATGAATTTCCGACCTTTTATAAGTTTAAGTCAATTTTCGCTTCCTTCACCCTTTTATTTAACAACCTTTGTTTTTAGGTCTTTTTTTACTTAAAAATTTCAAACGGCTGTAATTTTCTTATTTTTGAAGCTAGAAGAAAAATTTTTTTCCAGAAAATGTTTAACTTTGTGTAAATTTTACATTTGAAATATCAAAATATAAATTTCAGCGGCCGCAGCTGTACTTGGCAGCTGCCAGCCGCCGCAGTCGGCGGTCAGCGGGAAAACGGCGGCGGATCTTCATGAAATTTTAATACGTTATGTAGACATGTCAGAAAAGCTTAAGTTTAAAATTTGAAGTCTCTAAGTCAAAAATTGCGGCCACAGGAGACTTTTAAAGATTTCTGGAGACCTGGAGGATCAGGACCTGCAGGATCATACCTGGAACCTGAAAGTGACTTGAACACCTGTATTTCATATAAGGATGTACTACTAGAGGAATTTTTAGTATTTTGGTATGATAAAATGCTTTGTTTTAGTCAAAAAAATATTTTTGCTCTTTACCTGGATGACCCTGCCAGGTTTGCTGGCATCCTGTGCCCGCCAGGATGGAGATATTCAAAAAAATCCAACTCTCAGTTATGTGTCATACCCATACTTAAAAAGTCAAGCAGTTTGGGCTCTTTATCTTTCACACACAGAAAATGAGATAGAAAAAACCGGATGGGGGGGCGTTCAACGCCCCCCCCCGACCGTTAAGGGTTAATATATGTTTTATTTAGTAAGGTGAATAATGTTCTTTCTGAGTATATAGAATAAGAGATATAAGTTTTCCGGAATTGTAATGTAGGGAGTAGATTTGTAATCTGCATCAAATTTTAAGGATTTTATAGGGTGAGGCGGGGCATTACCGGTAATTTTTTTGGTTTTTTGAAAAAAAAATGGGGTAAATATTAATATTTTTAAATGGGACCAAGACCATTAGAAAGCTTACGGAAAGGACTATCAGGTCCTAATAGGACGTTATCCTAGGACTTTTAGAAGTTTGTCATAATTGGACTCAAAGAAATTACCGATAAATGCCCCACGGTGGGGCATTGTGGGTAACGTCTTTTCAACCTAAAAAAAATCGATGAAAAACGGCCAAACGGCCAGTCAAACATAAATAATCATAATTAGTATAGGTTATAGGGATTATCCACAAAAATTTTCATAAAGATCGGACTATTCCTTCTATGTCAAAAATCATCTTTTTAAAAAGACGAGAAATTTCGATTTTTTTTTCACAAAAATTTTCTTAAAAAATAAAATTTAAATTTTTTAATATAAAAAAAACCTGTTCTATTCACTTTTTGGCCTAATTCTTAAAAAGCCCATATTGAATTTTAGATTTTACCAAAGAAAACCTGAAAATTTATCTTAAAAATCGAATTTGAATTTTTTTTTCGACGTTACCGAAAAATACCCCGCGCGAACTTTGGTCATTTTTGAAAAAAATATTAACTCTACATTTAAGCTCTCAACGGATTAGGAAAGAGCGGGCAATTCTTAGTTCAAAAGGTCTTTACGGATCAGTTCTAGGTCTTACCAATTTTTGTGTAGGTCGATCTTTATACACCTAGGTGAAAAAATTTTTGAAAAAAAAAAATTTTCGTCCGACTTTGAGACCCAAAAAGTACCCTTTAAATTCATCTCACAAAAATTTCATTTTATACTTTTTTGTAGGCAATTTAATAAGGAACAAATTTGCTTTAATGTTTTTTTCTGTCAGTCGATTAGAACATGGAGAAAAATGTCATTTTCTGAAGGTGGGTAATGCCCCTTACCGGTTAATGCCCCGCTTGACCCTATAAAATTCGTTTTTTGTATAATTCTTTATCTAAAAGCGGAAATACAAATTAAGTTAATTAATTTTGGCATCTGTGATTGGTGGATTTAAAAAATCTGCGCTCTGATTGGATGTCGTACATCATTCAACCAATTAGAGCGCAGGTAGTTTAAAATCCACCTATCCTATTGGTCAAAATTAATTAACTTAAAATGTATTTTCGCTTTTAGATAAAGAATTTTACAAAAAACGAATTTTATAAAAAATCCTTAAAATTTGATGCAGATTTCAAATCTACTCCCTACATTAAAATTCCGGAAAACTTATATCTCTTAATATAGAAGCTTTAAAGTCATGCTGAATATAAAGTTTTCGAGATCATAATAGACAGACATGCAAACATACAAATACTTTAATATATGTTTTATCTTTAGTAAGGTGAATAATGTTCTTTCTGAGTATATAGAAGCTTTAAAGTCACACTGTACAATTACATACAGTATACGAGATCATAATAGACAGACATGCAAACATCCACCTACTTTTATATATGTTTTATTTAGTAAGGTGAATAATGTTCTTTCTGAGTATATAGAAGCTTTCTGCGCTCAACATGAAATAGAGACAAACGAACAAGGTAGGCCAATAAATATATTATTACTTGGATGCTGCACAACATTTTCATGTACTCTAATAAAGTTATTCTTGCCGCAGGCTAATATAACGATACCCCCCATCCACCCCCTTTTTCCCATCCACTCCCCTCCTCCTGAATGAACGAACTGACCAATAAAATAGGTCCGTATAAGCAACCTATATTATGATTATACAAAAAATTCCCCTGTCAATATATCCACATATCCTATATCCATTGGTGGTTGAGATTACCAGCAAATTTAACAACCGGTATAAATACAATTAATGTAATTTTGTCAAAGTTGTTAATTTGGATGTGTTTTTTGGCAGATTTGTGCTATTTTATACCAAATATACATCTACCTTTGGCATTTTTTACTTTTTTTATGGTAATGATTTATGTAGCTGAAATACTTTTTCTTATCGCAGCAACTATTCAAGAAGGGCGTGTCTGTACGACTTTTATTCATTACGTCTTAATGAATTAGGAAAATTAACTATATTAAAATTCCAACAGATATAGTTTTTTATTTCAATGATCTATTAATTAAACAATATTGTTATCATTTAATGAAAATTGAAAGTGTGGTATTCGGCAACCGTGAGCCATGCCTATGGCACCCCTGACCGGGGTTCGGGGAAGGGCCACAGGCCCTCCCCCGAGTCCTGGTGAAGGGGTCTGCCGACCCCCTCCCTATGCCTTAAATTAATGATTGAATCTGACAAGCTTTATTATGGTTAAGCTGCATTGTTAATTCCCCCCACCCTTTCCAGGGATGGGGGATCATTATTGCCCAAACTGACTACTGTATATGTATTATAATGCTTTTATGTTATGATTATTTATTCCTATCTGTGTAACTATTGTTTGTTGTATATAGCTTTAGTACTCTTTAGACCTTCAATAAAGTGACAACTGAAATAGATGTTGATTATTATTTAGTGAATGCTAGAGAAGCGTAGCTTCTCTATAGTAAGGTGTCCACGTCTGTTCACACTGCCGTAATCTAATTGAACTCCGGTGTCTGCCATTTATCCTCGGCGGATACCACAACTTTTGGTGACAGCTGTGTGAGATTACGGCAAACCACAAGTGTAGAGCAGACGCGCAGCTGAGGCTAAGGTACTCCCAGCAGTGAAACTGGCAAAACTGACACAAGCAACCTGAATTACCCACCCTGGATAGCAAGGTCTAACTCTGCATCCGGCAGTTGTGGAAGTGAAACAGCGAAACTTGACGGAGAACCGCGAGAAGCGCCGACATCTAACGGAGAATTGAGCGCTCAAAGGGCTGAAACAGGCCTGCGGACTGGCTGAAACAGGCCAAATAAGTGCAAACAGCTGAAAATAGGCCAACCTTACTGCAAGAGATAGCAGGATCCGAACCAGCGGCGCTAGCAGGACGGGACATTCCCTGCCGCCATCAGCCGGATTTGGATAAGCGGCGCTAGCAGGACGGGACATTCCCTGCCGCCGATAGGCTGAAACACGCCACATAGCTGCGAGCTGCGAGCCAACATGCGAGTGTAGTGTACCAAAGCAGAGAAAACTACGTCAACTCCAAGTATCCTGAGAGGCTACAGCGCAGCCACCCATCTAGAAAAGCAGATATTATATCACATTGTAGGGATTACCACCCTAGTGTGATGGTTAAACAATAGATTTATGAGCAAGGATTGGCAAACAATTTGTTGTGTATTGTGATAAAACTAAAATAGAACAGGCTTGGATTTGTTGTGTATTGTGATAACAACTAAAAATAGAACAGGTTTGGTAAGCAAATCTGTTATGTATTGTGATAAGGCCAAAAATAGAATCTAGATGTAATATAACAATGTCTTGATAAACAATCTAACCACCCAAGCCTACAGCACAACAAAAATACACCCCTTATTCCAGAGGAAAGGGAGGGGCCCACTCTCCATTGAAGGAAATACAATCAATGTGACATAACAGATAAGCCTAGGATTAAGGAGAAAGGGCACCATTACCTCATCACACAGTTACCTCAAACCCACAGCACTCCCCCCTTCCTCACAGGGGGAACGGACGGATTTACCCCGTCCCCTCACGCGCTTCCCCCCTCCTACCCACACTTGACTAAGTCCGCCCACGGTGTGGAGCTAGCGGCCGGGAACACAGAGCGCCATTTACGGGTCGCGCAACGGAGTTCGGAAATATCATAAAATTCAACGGACAAAGCGGACCAATGAGAGAGCGAGTTGAGGGATAAGTGCGCGTTTTACCTGTGTGCGCGGATTTGACGGTGCGTAAGCGCGCTGCAAGGACAGGAGATTTCACACACACACACACACACAGGAGCGGAGCTACTCCATAGCATCTAACAGAGGTATTTTTAGAAAATAAAGAATTACAAGCTTCTTCCCCCCTATCTATAGTGTGATAAAGGAAAACCAAATCAGTTCCTGACAGCAGTTCAGACCCTCCACAGCTATCTACCCCTACCAGCCTACTCTACAACCTCAGAATAAAACTAGTGATAAGTACAGCTAAGTTATATCTTTGTAACTAAACTACCAACCTAGTGATAAAACAGTGTTGGCTGTTAGGCTAGAAAGCCTCAAGTGACCAACCATTTATAATATTGACTTATAACTTTGTGTCCCGCCGTTGAACCGTTGACCCGATGGAGCAGCCGCAAGCGCCAGGAGGCGACCAAGCCCCAGGATGGCTCCAGGATGACCCTCAGCCGGCTCCAGCTGAGTACCGCAAGCTGATGCTGAGTAACCTGCCGGAGTATAGAGGACCACCCAAGCAATCCTGGAGTTCCCACATCCGCAGACTCGAGATGTCATGGGCGGCTTACCGCGTGCCGCCCCATGACTCCCTCAACCGCCGCAACGTCCTTTTACTGTCACTGGTAGGGCAAGCGGCGGAAATGGCTTCTCATCTGTTTGGCGAGGCAGGCCAAGCCTTGACATACGACCAAGTCAAGGCCGAGTGTGAAATGTTATTTCGTCCCGCCTTTGAATCCCAGACGCTGAAACAAGCGTTTAGGGATTACAGGCAACACTCGACAGAACCTATACAAGCATACATATCCACAAAGTGTGCCTTGTATAGGGACTCCTACAGCCATGAGGATCTCGAATTATTAGTCGACGAATTAAATCGTGGCATTCGTAACGCTAATGTGAAACGTGTAATGATGAGTCATGAGATCGCCTCTGTACCTGAGTACACGAGGCGAGCCATGTTCACCGTCACAATGATTACCAAGCAGCTGAAGGAGGGTGTGTGCCTAGTGGACGCCACCGACGGGCTCACGGGATCAGCCAGCATCCAGTTGCCCCATTACGACGAGTCGGAGCCAATGGAGATTGGCGCCTTGGCTCCGGGTCTCCACCAGATGGGGAAGGTCGCTCCAGATGACAAGGTTCCAGGCCACTGTTTCCGCTGCCAAGGGAAAGGCCACCGAGCTCAAGACTGCCCGACGCCTGTGGAAGTCAGCCTAGAGGAGAAACGCACCCAGCCACGCCGTGACCGTCCTGCCAAGTGCGAGCGTTGCCACTATGCCGGCCATACGGCGGCCGAGTGCAGAGCTGACTGGGACCAGGTAGCCGGCCGTAGGCGCACCGCAGACAGGGGTGCTCCCCCAGGGAAGCCCAGCAGAGTAGCCCACATGGAAGGGAGCGCGCCCCCAGCACCACCGCAGCAAGCAGCCGCCCCCAACGCAGCGGGCCGAGCCGACGGAATGCCGCAGTTTGGGACCGTTCCAGCTAGGATCAACGTACTGGGAGGCGCGGCTGAACCCAACCGGGTTGGCCTGGGCTTCAGTCTCAACCACCTGGGGCCGGAGTTGGTGCAACCCAACAACATCGCCGAGCCAGAAGTTCTGAGGCCCCAGCCTTTTAGCCTAAACATGATGGAGCCTGCTCGACCGAGCCTACCCAGCAAGAGTGGAGGGGCGCTACCCAGCGTCACTGAGGCGGTGTACGGGGAGGCCCTGGCGGCCGCTGAACGAGAGGAAGGAGGCGCTAGCCAGCGCATCAGAGTCGATGTATGGGGCGCCACCCGGCGCCGCCACCTGCGATGACTGGGGGGTGCTATCCAGCGCCTCCAACCTGGTGCCTGGGGCGACAACCGTCGCCGCCACCGAGATACCTGGATCCTGGAACGAGCCAGCCCCCAACCTGGTGCCTGGGGCGACAACCGTCGCCGCCACCGAGATACCTGGATCCTGGAACGAGCCAGCAGTCCCAGAGGAAGGGGTGACACCCGTCACCCCCAGTCAGCCAGCGCCACCAGCCTGTAGGGAGAGCCCAACTATACACCATCCAGCGCCCCCTGCCAGCCGAAGGAACCCCGCTGCCCAGCACTTCCAGTCGAGCCAGGATAAGTTAAATTTAACAAATGTGTTGTATCCAAACTATTGTAAAACCCCAACCTTGCCTGTGCCCCCTGCACCAGAGGCTGGGGAGATTGAAATTTGGGGATATAAGGACTTGCCTGTGCCACATGCACCTGAGTTCCTAGGGCAGGGGAGGGACGTGAGTCAGGGCGAGCCTGTGCCACACGCACTTCAGCCCCATGCCACTGGGCATGCCATGGACAAGGGAAGGGACCCCTTGGGGCTAGGGGAGCCGACACCCAGGCAAGCGCCAGTTGCCTGCCAGTCTGTCATTGGGGAGGGTATCGGGGTGCCCCGGCCACACAAAGATAACGCTCAATGGAAATTTGTATCTAGCCAGGAGCAGCCCAGCCGTGTCCAGCCCCGAGAAGCAGCCGTGACCCGAGCCGAAGATCCCCAGCCGCGTGTGCGAGGTAGATGGCCGTCTGGTAGCTTCTCACACTGGTGGATGGTCCTGTGGGGACTACTGCTGGCAGCCGTGTGGCCTACAACCAGCTACGTCCTGGTGGGGTGGGACTGCGCCAACCCCACCCACGTCACAGCCTACAATAAAGAAAAGATGTGTAGCACGGAACCGCTACACCAGGAGGTGCCCCTGGGCCATGAAGTACACGTCCTGCAGCAAGTCAAGATTAGGGAAACAACAGGATACAGTTGTCAGCTCACTGTGTCCCAGTGGACATTCAGGTGTGGGGTATGGGGTCACCTCAAGGTGACCTCGGTCCCCACCCTCATGAGGCCAACCAAGATCGATCCAGAAACGTGCTGAGACCTGGCCAGGAACCGAGTCTACACGCTGCCAGGCAAGACCCAGCCACTGACGTTCCAGCTGAACCATCCCCTGTTCTTCACCCTCGATATGGTGGGCGCCCTTGTCAACAGCCCCGAGGGGGTGGGGTGTGAAGGGGAGGACGTCCACTTCGAGGGCCAGCTGTACCGCAATGAATTAGTGCTCCAGGAACGACGGCTGCTGGTCAAGGAAGAGACCTACGTAGTAGAGGATGGACGGGTGGAGTCCCAATCTGACCACCTGGCCTTAGAATGTCCCCATTCTGAGCTGTCTTGCATCACTGGGGAAGCAACCTACGTGTGGGACCACCTGGGGAGAGATTGCCCCTTGAGGCTGATCCGCAGCCTCCAGCCTAGCCTAGTGATGGATGCGTTCCTGGTTGACCATCAAGCCCAGTTTTTCATCAACATGACCAACCCCACCTCAATAGTGAACTGCGACTTTGAGGCCCATGCCACCAACCACCCAGCATTGTTCGTGGCAGCCGACCCAGCCGCGGCAGCGCTGCCCAGGGTATCGGCCAGGGATGTGGATGTCCCCCTGCAGGCCCAGATACATGCAGGTTATATTGGATTTACTCTGGAGACACGCATGAAAAGCACAGCAGCAGAAGAAGTAGCGGCCAACTGCTGGAAGCTCCAGCAACTAGACCCGGCCCACCCGGTGCGTGTCCAGGGGAGCACGTTCTCAGTGCTGAGGGGAGATGTCCTGCTCCAACTTACCTGCCAACGCAACAAATACGTTGTCCGTGAAAGCAAGGAATGTTGGGACAAAGTACCAGTGGAACCCACAGGATTTGTAGACGCCGTGACACGAGTGTATAGCGGCCACGCCACCAAGATTCCCTGCTCCTCCACATACCCCCTGACTGTGCACGCGGAGGAAGGCTGGATAGAGTTAACCCCCGCACCTAAGAAGAGACCACCCCCGCTGGATACGCCCAAGCAGCTGCTGACAGAACCCTTGGATGACTTCAGTTCAGGGGGCTTGTATTCGCAGGCTGAGTTGAACGACTGGCAGCAACTGCTGGCGTTCCCAGCGTATAAAAGCGCCATGCTGACCGGCCTGTCCTATGGCTCATGCGTTCAGCAAGGTAGCTGTTCAGCCACTGGGGACCATGGGATAGTGTCCTACAATATCGACCGACTGGCGGAGGAAGGAGAGGCCGCCCTGGATGTCTGGGCTGGGTTCAGACAAGCTATCCACGAGTGGGGAGATGGCGCAGCCATACTGTGCCTGCTGTTGTTAATCCTCAAACTGCTGGGGGACCTGACCATCATTTCCCTGGCAGCCGCACAAGGAGGTGTACGGGCCGCCATGAATGCGATGTCACAGGTGTTCCTGTACCATCCAACTTTGTACAGGAAGGCCTTGGCCAGAGCCCGGCTCACCCATGCCAAGTCTCGGGACTTTTCAGTAGACTGGGATGCCATTCCCATCGGCCGGGAAGCAGCCGAGGAAATGGTGTCCATGCAATCAGCCGATAGCGGGCATGACCGCCCAGGCAGGCCAGGACCGCCCTCTGGAAGACCCCGCGGCCCCTCGGGAGGTCAGGCTGCCGCCCAGACGGTCAACTTGGCAGCCAGTGCCCCAGCCGCCGCCAATAACAACCAGAATGCCCCGCTGCTGACCGTCCCAGCAACAGCTGTGCCCCACGCCAACCTGACACCTGCCGGCGCCGAGCTACGTGTCCAACCAAAGCCAGCCTCTGCCTTCTATCCCACGTTGGGAGCCCATCAGCCCTGAAAAGACTCACCACTAGGATTCCATTGAATCATTATCATTTGTATATAGCTTAGCCCTAAGGAGCGGGCCGAAGGCCTCAACCACTGTCGGAAGTCTGGTAGGGAAACCCTCTCCCAGCCTTCCGAGGGGAGAGTTGTGGTATTCGGCAACCGTGAGCCATGCCTATGGCACCCCTGACCGGGGTTCGGGGAAGGGCCACAGGCCCTCCCCCGAGTCCTGGGGAAGGGGTCTGCCGACCCCCTCCCTATGCCTTAAATTAATGATTGAATCTGACAAGCTTTATTATGGTTAAGCTGCATTGTTAATTCCCCCCACCCTTTCCAGGGATGGGGGATCATTATTGCCCAAACTGACTACTGTATATGTATTATAATGCTTTTATGTTATGATTATTTATTCCTATCTGTGTAACTATTGTTTGTTGTATATAGCTTTAGTACTCTTTAGACCTTCAATAAAGTGACAACTGAAATAGATGTTGATTATTATTTAGTGAATGCTAGAGAAGCGTAGCTTCTCTATAGTAAGGTGTCCACGTCTGTTCACACTGCCGTAATCTAATTGAACTCCGGTGTCTGCCATTTATCCTCGGCGGATACCACAAAAGTACTACTTTTATTAATTTCAACTTTTTTGTATAATTTTATTGTAAAAACGTAATTTAAATGTTTATTAAAACATCCTATTTTAAAGTATAGTTTAAATGCACTTGGGAAACATTATCTATAATTTTAAAACAACTTTCAATTTTCAGAGGATCCAGATGATCCCCCTGCTTCGCCACCACGTGCACCCACCCCTAAAGTGACAGCGCCTCCACCCACAGGGCAGAAGAGTGCGCCAAGAACGAGTGTAATCAAATTCAGCGCATCCACGAGAACAGGGAAGAAAACGAAACAACAGGTAGAATTATGCAATATCTATCTATCCATCCATCTATGTATCTTTCTAATTATCTATCTATCTATCTATCTATCTATCTATCTATCTATCTATCTATCTATCTATCTATCTATCTATCTATCTATCTATCTATCTATCTATCTATCTATCTATCTATCTATCTATCTATCTATCTATCTATCTATCTATCTATCTATCTATCTATCCATCCATCTATGTGTCTATCTATCTATCTATCTATCTATCCATCCATCTATATATCTATCTATCTATCTATCTATCTATCTATCTATCTATCTATCTATCTATCTATCTATCTATCTATCTATCTATCTATCTATCTTTTTATCTATCTATATATCTATCTATCTGTCTATCTATCTATCTATTTATCTATCTATCTATCTATCTATCTATCTATCTATCTATCTATCTATCTAGGAAGATATAATATGTGCCAAGCTAGCAAAGAAACCAACAAATAGAAGACGAACAACAAAAGATAGATTACTCAAGGAATTCAAAATACATAATTTGAAAAGAAGGTGTATCAACTTTTTTTTTATAGCTAGCCGGTTCTTTTAGTAAGTAGTAGATGTAAAATTTTTCATAGAATTCAGATATGCAATCGGTTTTTTTGTAGACCTCTTATTTTTAAGTAATTTAAGTTTTTAAAAAAAATAATTAAGTCGGTTTTAAGGTACTAAAACGCAACAAAATAAAAGAAGAAAATGGCCAGTAAGAACAAAAATAGTAAGATCTTTAATTTGACACCTTACTTTTAAAATTCTGTTGAGTAATTATTGAAAAAATCTATTTTTTTAACCTCGGTTTAATAAAAACTTTAGACCTAAATATTTTCACAAACAGACATAAAAAAACATGGGTTCATATATACCTTTAGAATCAGAAAAATATTACGAATCCATTGTAAGCAAAATTGAAAAAAAGTAAAAAAATAAAAAAATAAACAAATGGCCAATTATATTTTTTGTTCAGGCAACACTATTGTCTTCCCTTTTTTACCCCCTCTTTACCCCCTTCCCATTTTTATACTCAATTCAAGAATTAAGACGTTGCCTGTACAATATAATATGATATTTTCATATAATTCCTTTTATTTTAGTTTATATACTATATTGTAAACTTTTTTTTTCAATTTTGCTTACAATGAATTCGTAATATTTTTCTGATTCTAAAGGTATATATGAACCCATATTTTTTTACCTGTGAAATAATAAAATTAAATTCAGAGTTTTTATTCTCGTGGGTTTAAAAAAATCGATTTTTTCAATAATTACCTGACAGAATTGAAAAAGTAAGGTGTCAAATTAAAGATCTTACTATTTTTGTTCATAATGGCCATTTTCTTTCTTTTTTTGTTGCATTTTAGTACCTTAAAATCGACTTAATTTTTTTTTTTAAACTTAAATTACTTAAAAAATAAGAGGTCTACAAAAAAAAACGATTGCATATCTAAAATCTATGAAAAATTTTACATCTACTACTTACTAAAAGAACCGGCTAGCTATAAAAAAAAAAGTTGATACACCTTCTTTTAACACTTTTTGTGGGGATTTCTTTGTCATTTAAATATCTCAAAATAAAATAGATGATTTAATAACTTTTTAATTTAAAAAGAGGCCTCTAGTGGTACTTTCAAGTTTTGTTTTAAAAAGAAAAAGTAAAAATAATGATAATGAAGGTGGGAGAATTTTTTTGGGGGGAGGGTTGAGATAATAGGTTCCCTATTTTAGAATATTTATAAACCTTTATTGTACCTGTAAAAACTATCACTCTAAAGGAGAACCATATCGGTCTACAGATTCATGATAATTATGTATTTTGGATTAAAAGGGAGCGTTGGGCCAGTTTGAATTTTTCGACGAGAGAGCCATGAAATGCTACGACGCGTATGGTAGAATTAATATGGGTTCTAAGGTAATTATATAGTAGCACCACTTCTTGTTCATATGGTCTGTCTGTCCGTACGTCTTTTTTTGTATGTTAGTCTTGAAATTATGATTTTATTTCTTTGTGGCAAAAAGCATATTAAGTACTTTTTCAGCCATCTATTCCACATTTCTTTAATTATGTTTTTGTATGATATCAGAAACAAGTACAAAATATTTAATATTGAAAAGAACAGTAATCTGTAATAGACTAAAATACAGACAAAATTCAGAATATGTAGTCACTAGTGTTTAAATTTCAGCAATGAGAATTTGAAAGGAATTTTGACTACGTACATATTTTTGGAGGGAGATATATAAATTATAAAGACTGATAGAAAATCTATCCTAATGTAGACAATAATTAAGGTGTAGCTTTGCTTCTAAAAATAATTTACATTTGTTACATGATGAAAGCAAAAGAAAAGAATGAACTTTGCCTTATGTCCCTCTCTTGTATTGGATCTTTGAAATCAGCTATTAGCGTCGGAAATATAAACACAGCTGAGTCCTTACAAAAGAAAAGAAAGTTATTTGCTAGCAAATGAAAAGGGTCTCTACCACTAGGGCCAGTTAATTGTCTGGTTCAAACATATATACTAATACATTTATTGTTACAGAAAGACCATGGACCTGTGGATTATACATCTATACTAATACATTTATTGTTACAGGAAGACCATGGACCTGTAGATTATACATCTGTTCTAATATATATATTGTTACAGGAAGACCATGGACCTGTGGATTATACAACTATACTAATACAGTTTTGTTACAGGAAGATCATGGACCTGTGGATTATACATCTGTACTAATATATATATTGTTACAGGAAGACCATGGACCTGTGGATTATACAACTATACTAATACAGTTTTGTTACAGGAAGACCATGGACCTGTGGATTATACATCTGTACTAATATATATATTGTTACAGGAAGACCATGGACCTGTGGATTATACATCTGTACTAATACAATTTTGTTACAGGAAGACCATGGACCTGTGGATTATACATCTAAACTAATATATATATTGTTACAGGAAGACCATGGTCCTGTGGATTATACATCTGTACTAATACATATATTGTTACAGGAAGACCATGCACCTGTGGATTATACATCTGTACTAATATATATATTGTTACAGGAAGACCATGGACCTGTGGATTATACATCTAAACTAATATATTAATTGTTACAGGAAGACCATGGACCTGTAGACTGGGACGTCCTTCTAGATATTGCCATTGAAGAATATGGGGGACAAGATAATAAAATGGAAAAATAGAATAAAGCAAACTACAGATGAACCACAAATAAATAGAACATGAAAATATATCAGGGCTCGGCAACCGACGTCTGCAACTTGTAAGCCTTAGAGAAATTAACCTTTAACAATTTTAAAATCAGCATGAAGTCTAAATTTGTCCCAAATATGGCAATCCTTCTGTACAAAAAAAAATTTCATAGCATCAAAACGGTTTTATATTTGATGCATAGTCGCGGCTGCCGAACCCTGGAATATAGTAAGACTAAACTCAATTGCTCCTAAATAAAGGTTTCAATTAGTTAAATAAAATTGATCTAAAACTAAACAATTTGAATCAAAATAGTTGAAATATTGTTTAAAGTCTTGGCTACCATTAGTTTTAGTTTATTTTTAATGTATTAATAATGTGATTGATTCAAAAGACGTCCATATGGGGGGGGGGGGTAAAGAGGAGACTTTTCTTCCCCCCCCCCCCCCAAAAAAAAAGCTTACATTATAATCCTTATATTTATTTTTATACCAAATAATTTTCACTAAATTCTTAAATTTTGTAATGCTTACAGACTTAAAAACATTAGTTGTAATAGTTATTTAGCGCATCGTATTATATACAGCTTTCCGCGAATAGTAATAACGATAAATTATAAGACTATTTCAGGTTGTGTTAGCCCAGGTATTAATGTTTTAATTTTTCATTACTATTCGTAGAAAATTGTCTATAATACGATGCTATACATTATTTTTCAGTATTGCTGGGAACTGGTTCTAATCCAGTGGATCTATATCGGTTTCTAAGCCATGCTGGGATATCAGTTCTACAAATGTGATGGTGCTTTCCTAGAATGCTTGAAACCTATAGTTACCAGTTATATTAGAGTAATTTAAGAAATTGTATTTGTTTATGTATAAATGTAATAATAGTTATTTCTTTCATCGTATTATAAACCGCTTTCCGCGGATATAGAATGTAGTACAATTATAAGATTAAAACCAGTTTTTTAGCCCCGAGGTGCCGAAGGCACGGGCCAAAAAAACTGGCTTTAATCTTATGATTGTACATTTTTATATTCGTAGAAAGCTGTTTAGGATACGATGCTAGACATAGTTTTTTTGTATTGATGAGAACCGGTTCTTATCCACCGGATTCGAATGAATTCAAGAAATAAAATTCTTATAAATCTAATAATTATTCTTTTTATTTTGGAAACACACAATTCAGGAATCTAAAGGGATAAGACAATATTCATAAATTGATGTATATTCCCTATGATGATACACAGAAATACCCCTTTTGTAGATTACAATTAGTGGTTGAAACGTTAAAACACTCAACTTTATGAATTTAATAAACCAACCAATCTAAATTAAATAAAAGTCCCAAAAATTGTTAAGCTAACAAAAAAGAAATAGTTATCTTAAAACTTTGGGGACTATTGTAATAATCATCCGTGCACAGTGTACACACATAGATCTGCCAGACTGGTGCATTTGGGGGGGGGGGGGTGTCCTACCCCTCAAGAAAATAGCTTAAAATCATTTCAGGACCAGTAGGAAGTAGGAGAGTAGAGTTCAACCGGTTAAGCAGTTACTGAGATCTTAAGCTTGAGACGGATAGAGAGTCAGACCGACAAACACCGTTCTACTTTGTAACATATATGAAAACAATTTTCTTTGGTAAAATTGATAGACCATAACATTCCTATTACACCCATCATATCAATTAAATTTTTTGCTATCATAATTTAATTTAAATTTTTAGGGATAAAGAAATCAACAAATAAAAAAGTTTATATTTGAGAGACTTTATACTAAGATCTTCTAGAATGCATATATTATTGCACTGAATTTTCATGTTATCTAATAACATGATATGAGATTGTAAGATAAAAGACAGCTTTCCATGAGTAGTAAAATGAGAATTTATAAGATTAAGCCAATTTAATTCTACGTGTTTATCTACTTATGGATGTTGTCAGTTTTGTTTAATTATTGAAAATAAGAAAATATCTCAAGCGACAATATTTTCGTTAAAATATAATGAACCTGGTATTAATTTTTGCATGGCAGCTGCGCTCTTAATAACTGGGCCCCTAGCATCTAGGAGATATGCATAAAATATGTAAGAAAAATATTAAAAATGCCTAAAGCCATCCCAATACTTAAATCTAAAAATTAGATAGCCCACACCAAATCCTTTGGGACCTATGTGAAGCTTCCTTAAAATTGGAACAGCAGTTTCCTAAATTTCAAGCGACCAACTTATTACTTTGTATTTAACTAGCGGCTTCGCCCCTAGCCTCTAGGGGCTTTGCCCCAAGAGGTGATAAAAAAATTAAGGCAAAAATCGTAAAGGACCATGGAAATCTCCTTCAAAAAAAAGGACCAAGGAAATCTTCCACAAAAAAAATAACGGACAAAGGAAATCTTCAGCAAAAAAAAATGGGGGAGGATTTTTTCGTTTTTTGGGGGGTTGGGGGTGTCTCACCCCCCAAGAAAATAGCTTAAAACCACCACAGGAACAATAGGTAGATACCCTGAAGAGTAGAATCCGATCGGTTTAGTGGTTACCGATATCTTAAGGGACAGACGGACAGACGGACAGACGGACAGACGGACAGACGGACAGACGGACAGACAGACATCGTTCTACTTTGTATTATAGATATTGTGGTATTCGGCAACCGTGAGCCATGCCTATGTCACCCCTGACCGGGGTTCGGGGAAGGGCCACAGGCCCTCCCCCGAGTCCTGGGGAAGGGGTCTGCCGACCCCCTCCCTATGCCTAAAATTAATGATTGAATCTGACAAGCTTTATTATGGTTAAGCTGCATTGTTAATTCCCCCCCACCCTTTCCAGGGATGGGGGATCATTATTGCCCAAACTGACTATTGTATGTGTATTATAATGCTTTTATGTTATGATTATTTATTCCTATCTGTGTAGCTATTGTTTGTTGTATATAACTTTAGTAACCCTTAGACCTGCAATAAAGGAACAACTGAATAGATGCTGTTTGTTATTTAGTGATTGTTAGAGAAGCGTAGCTTCTCTATAGTAAGGTGTCCACGTCTGTCACACTGCCGTAGTCTTTTCGAACTCTGGTGTCTGCCATTCATCCTAGGCGGATACCACAACTTTTGGTGACAGCTGTGTGAGATTACGGCAAACCACAAGTGTAGAGCAGACGCGCAGCTGAGGCTAAGGTACTCCCAGCAGTGAAACTGACACAAGCAACCTGAATTACCCACCCTGGATAGCAAGGTCTAACTCTGCATCCGGCAGTTGTGGAAGTGAAACAGCGAAACTTGACGGAGAACCGCGAGAAGCGCCGACATCTAACGGAGAATCGAGCGCTCAAAGGGCTGAAACAGGCCTGCGGACTGGCTGAAACAGGCCAAATAAGTGCAAACGGCTGAAAATAGGCCAACATTTACTGCAAGAGATAGCAGGATCCGAACCAGCGGCGCTAGCAGGACGGGACATTCCCTGCCGCCATCAGCCGGATTCGGATAAGCGGCGCTAGCAGGACGGGACATTCCCTGCCGCCGATAGGCTGAAACACGCCACATAGCTGCGAGCTGCGAGCCAACATACGAGTGTAGTGTACCAAAGCAGAGAAAACTACGTCAACTCCAAGTGTCCTGAGAGGCTACAGCGCAGCCACCCATCTAGAAAAGCAGATATTATATCACATTGTAGGGATTACCACCCTAGTGTGATGGTTAAACAATAGATTTATGAGCAAGGATTGGCAAACAATTTGTTGTGTATTGTGATAAAACTAAAAATAGAACAGGCTTGGTAAGCAAATCTGTTATGTATTGTGATAAGGCCAAAAATAGAATCTAGATGTAATATAACAATGCCTTGATAAACAATCTAACCACCCAAGCCTCCAGCACAACAAAATACACCCCTTATTCCAGAGGAAAGGGAGGGGCCCACTCTCCATTGAAGAAAATACAATCAAGGTGACATAACAATAAAGCCTAGGATTAAGGAGAAAGGGCACCATTACCTCATCACACAGTTACCTCAAACCCACAGCACTCCCCCCTTCCTCACAGGGGGAACGGACGGATTTACCCCGTCCCCTCACGCGCTTCCCCCCTCCTACCCACACTTGACTAAGTCCGCCCACGGTGTGGAGCTAGCGACCGGGAAAACAGAGCGCCATTTACGGGTCGCGCAACGGAGTTCGGGAAATATCATAAAATTCAACGGACAAAGCGGACCAATGAGAGAGCGAGTTGAGGGATAAGTGCGCGTTTTACCTGTGTGCGCGGATTTGACGGTGCGTAAGCGCGCTGCAAGGAAAGGAGATTTCACGCACACACACACACAGGAGCGGAGCTACTCCATAGCATCTAACAGAGGTATTTTTAGAAAATAAAGCATTACAAGCTTCTCCCTCCTATCTATAGTGTGATAAAGGAAAACCCAATCAGTTCCTGACAGCAGTTCAGACCCTCAACAGCTATCTACCCCTACCAGCCTACTCTACAACCTCAGAATAAAACTAGTGATAAGTACAGCTAAGTTATATCTTTGTAACTAAACTACCAACCTAGTGATAAAACAGTGTTGGCTGTTAGGCTAGAAAGCCTCAAGTGACAAACCATTTATAATATTGCCTTATAACTTTGTGTCCCGCCGTTGAACCGTTGACCCGATGGAGCAGCCGCAAGCGCCAGGAGGCGACCAAGCCCAAGGATGGCTCCAGGATGACCCCCAGCCGGCTCCAGCCGAGTACCGCAAGCTGATGCTGAGTAACCTGCCGGAGTATAGAGGACCGCCCAAGCAATCCTGGAGTTCCCACATCCGCAGACTCGAGATGTCATGGGCGGCTTATCGCGTGCCGCCCCATGACACCCTCAACCGCCGCAACGCCCTTTTACTGTCACTGGTAGGGCAAGCGGCGGAAATGGCTTCTCATCTGTTTGGCGAGGCAGGCCAAGCCTTGACATACGAACAAGTCAAGGCCGAGTGTGAAATGTTATTTCGTCCCGCCTTTGAATCCCAGACTTTGAAGCAAGCCTTCAGGGATTACAGGCAACACTCGACAGAACCTATACAAGCATACATATCCACAAAGTGTGCCTTGTATAGGGACGCCTACAGCCATGAGGATCTCGAATTATTAGTCGACGAATTAAATCGTGGCATTCGTAACGCTAATGTGAAACGTGAAATGATGAGTCATGAGATCGCCTCTGTACCCGAGTACACGAGGCGAGCCATGTTCACCGTCACAATGATTACCAAGCAGCTGAAGGAGGGTGTGTGCCTAGTGGACGCCACCGACGGGCTCACGGGATCAGCCAGCGTCCAGTTGCCCAATTACGACGAGTCGGAGCCAATGGAGATTGGCGCCTTGGCTCCGGGTCTCCACCAGATGGGGAAGGTCCCTCCAGATGACAAGATTCCAGGCCGCTGTTTCCGCTGCCAAGGGAAAGGCCACCGAGCTCGAGACTGCCCGACGCCTCTGGAAGTCAGCCTAGAGGAGAGACGCACCCAGCCACGCCGTGACCGTCCTGCCAAGTACGAGCGTTGCCACTATGCCGGCCATACGGCGGCCGAGTGCAGAGCTGACTGGGACCAGGTAGCCAGCCATAGGCGCACCGACGACAAGGGTGCTCCCCCAGGAAAGCCCAGCAGAGTAGCCCACATGGAAGGGAGCGCGCCCCCAGCACCACCGCAGCAAGCAGCCGCCCCCAACGCAGCGGGCCGAGCCGACGGAATGCCGCAGTTTGGGACCGTGCCAGCTAGGATCAACGTACTAGGAGGCGCGGCTGAACCCAACCGGGTTGGCCTGGGCTTCAGTCTCAACCACCTGGGGCCGGAGTTTGTGCAACCCAACAACATCGCCGAGCCAGAAGTTCTGAGGCCCCAGCCTTTTAGCCTAAACATGATGGAGCCTGCTCGACCAAGCCTACCCAGCAAGAATGGAGGGGCGCTACCCAGCGTCACTGAGACGGTGTATGGGAAGGCCCTGGCGGCCGTTGAACGAGAGAGGCAGGAGGCGCTAGCCAGCGCATCAGAGTCGATGTATGGGGCGCCACCCGGCGCCGCCACCTGCGATGACTGGGGGGTGCTATCCAGCGCCTCCAACCTGGTGCCTGGGGCGACAACCATCGCCGCCACCGAGATACCTGGATCCTGGAACGAGCCAGCCTCCAACCTGGTGCCTGGGGCGACAACCATCGCCGCCACCGAGATACCTGGATCCTGGAACGAGCCAGCAGTCCCAGAGGAAGGGGTGACACCCGTCACCCCCAGTCAGCCAGCGCCACCAGCCTGTAGGGAGAGCCCAACTATACACCATCCAGCGCCCCCTGCCAGCCGAAGGAACCCAGCTGCCCAGCACTTCCAGTCGAGCCAGGATAAGTTAAATTTAACAAATGTGTTGTATCCAAACTATTGTAAAACCCCAACCTTGCCTGTGCCCCCTGCACCAGAGGCTGGGGAGATTGAAATTTGGGGATATAAGGACTTGCCTGTGCCACATGCACCTGAGTTCCTAGGGCAGGGGAGGGACGTGAGTCAGGGCGAGCCTGTGCCACACGCACTTCAGCCCCATGCCACTGGGCATGCCATGGACAAGGGAAGGGACCCCTTGGGGCTAGGGGAGCCAACACCCAGGCAAGCGCCAGTCGCCTGCCAGTCTGTCATTGGGGAGGGTATCGGGGTGCCCCGGACACACAAAGATAACGCTCAATGGAAATTTGTATCTAGCCAGGAGCAGCCCAGCCGTGTCCAGCCCCGAGAAGCAGCCGTGACCCGAGCCGAAGATCCCCAGCCGCGTGCGCGAGGTAGATGGCTGTCTGGTAGCTTCTCACACTGGTGGATGGTCCTGTGGGGACTACTGCTGGCAGCCGTGTGGCCTACAACCAGCTACGTCCTGGTGGGATGGGACTGCGCCAACCCCACCCACGTCACAGCCTACAATAAAGAAAAGATGTGTAGCACGGAACCGCTACACCAGGAGGTGCCCCTGGGCCATGAAGTACACGTCCTGCAACAAGTCAAGATTAGGGAAACAACAGGATACAGTTGTCAGCTCACTGTGTCCCAGTGGACATTCAGGTGTGGGGTATGGGGTCACCTCAAGGTGACCTCGGTCCCCACCCTCATGAGGCCAACCAAGATTGATCCAGAAACGTGCCGAGACCTGGCCAGGAACCGAGTCTACACGCTGCCAGGCAAGACCCAGCCACTGACGTTCCAGCTGAACCATCCCCTGTTCTTCACCCTCGATATGGTGGGCGCCCTTGTCAACAGCCCCGAGGGGGTGGGTTGTGAAGGGGAGGACGTCCACTTCAAGGGCCAGCTGTACCGCAATGAATTAGTGCTCCAGGAACGACGGCTACTGGTCAAGGAAGAGACCTACGTAGTAGAGGATGGACGGGTGGAGTCCCAATCTGACCACCTGGCCTTAGAATGTCCCCATTCTGAGCTGTCTTGCATCACTGGGGAAGCAACCTACGTGTGGGACCACCTGGGGAGAGATTGCCCCTTGAGGCTGATCCGCAGCCTCCAGCCTAGCCTAGTGATGGATGCGTTCCTGGTTGACCATCAAGCCCAGTTTTTCATCAACATGACCAACCCCACCTCAATAGTGAACTGCGACTTTGAGGCCCAGGCCACCAACCACCCAGCATTGTTCGTGGCAGCTGACCCGGCCGCGGCAGCGCTGCCCAGAGTATCGGCCAGGGATGTGGATGTCCCCCTGCAGGCCCAGATACATGCAGGTTTCATTGGATTCACCCTGGAGACACGCATGAAAAGCACAGCGGCAGAAGAAGTAGCGGCCAACTGCTGGAAGCTCCAGCAACTAGACCCGGCCCACCCGGTGCGTGTCCAGGGGAGCACGTTCTCTGTACTGAGGGGAGATGTCCTGCTCCAGCTTACCTGCCAACGCAACAAATACGTTGTCCGTGAAAGCAAGGAATGTTGGGACAAAGTACCAGTGGAACCCACAGGATTTGTAGACGCCGTGACACGGGTGTATAGCGGCCACGCCACCAAGATTCCCTGCTCCTCCACCTACCCCCTGACTGTGCACGCGGAGGAAGGCTGGATAGAACTAACCCCCGCACCTAAGAAGAGGCCACCCCCGCTGGATACGCCCAAGCAGCTGCTGACAAAACCCTTGGATGACTTTAGTTCAGGAGGCTTGTATTCACAGGCTGAGTTGAACGACTGGCAGCAGCTGCTAGCCTTCCCAGCGTATAAAAGCGCCATGCTGACCGGCCTGTCCTATGGCTCGTGCGTTCAGCAAGGTAGCTGTTCGGCCACTGGAGACCATGGGATCGTGTCCTACAATATCGACCGACTGGCAGAGGAAGGAGAGGCCGCCCTGGATGTCTGGGCTGGGTTCAGACAAGCTATTCACGAGTGGGGAGATGGCGCAGCCATACTGTGCTTACTGTTGTTGATCCTCAAACTGCTGGGGGATCTGACCATTATTTCCCTGGCAGCCGCACAAGGAGGTGTACGGGCCGCCATGAATGCGATGTCACAAGTGTTCCTGTACCATCCAACCTTGTACAGGAAGGCCTTGGCCAGAGCCCGGCTCACCCATGCCAAGTCCCGGGACTTTTCAGTAGACTGGGATGCCATTCCCATTGGCCGGGAAGCCGCCGAGGAAATGGTGTCCATGCAATCGACCGATAGCGGGCATGACCGCCCAGGCAGGCCTGGACCGCCCTCTGGAAGACCCCGCGGCCCCTCGGGAGGCCAGGCTGCCGCTCAGACGGTCAACTTGGCAGCCAGTGCCCCAGCCGCTGCCAACAACAACCAGAATGCCCCGCTGCTGACCAGCCCCGCAGCGGCTGTGCCCCACGCCAACCTGACACCTGCCGGCGCCGAGCTACGTGTCCAACCAAAGCCAGCCTCTACCTTCTATCCCACGTTGGGAACCCATCAGCCCTGAAAAACTCACCACTAGGATTCCATTGAATCATTATCATTTGTATATATCTTAGCCCTAAGGAGCGGGCCGAAGGCCTCAACCACTGTCGGAAGTCTGGTAGGGAAACCCTCTCCCAGCCTTCCGAGGGGAGAGTTGTGGTATTCGGCAACCGTGAGCCATGCCTATGGCACCCCTGACCGGGGTTCGGGGAAGGGCCACAGGCCCTCCCCCGAGTCCTGGGGAAGGGGTCTGCCGACCCCCTCCCTATGCCTAAAATTAATGATTGAATCTGACAAGCTTTATTATGGTTAAGCTGCATTGTTAATTCCCCCCCACCCTTTCCAGGGATGGGGGATCATTATTGCCCAAACTGACTATTGTATGTGTATTATAATGCTTTTATGTTATGATTATTTATTCCTATCTGTGTAGCTATTGTTTGTTGTATATAACTTTAGTAACCCTTAGACCTGCAATCATAGGCGTCCAAGGGGGGGGGTAATGGGCCATTTGGCACCCCCAAACGATTTTGGGGGTGCCGTAGGCACCCCCAAAATTTTTTGAACAATACCCCCCCCAAAAAAAAATTACCCCTACCTTGGGGGTGCCGTAGGCACCCCCAACGATTTTGGGGGGGGTATTTACCCCCCCCAAACCATTTTGGGGGGGGTATTTACCCCCCCCAAACCATTTTGGGGGGGTAATTACCCCCCCCAAAATAAATGTTCTTTAAAAAAATTTTTTTGGGGGGGTATTTACCCCCCCCAACTTGAATGTTCTTAAAAAAAAAATTTTACTGAAAATTTTTTTTTGGGGGGGGATCTATGATGTAATTGTAAAGCACTGAAGATTCCATAAAATAGATACCTAACTAAATTAAATATTTCATTAAATAATGAAAAAGAATTTCTATAGGCGATTTCTTTTGGGAGGATGTCAGGGTGTCTCAAAACTAGTTATAAAACTTACCAGGACCTATAAGACGCTTCACTTTAAAGTATAATCATATTGGTTCATTGGTTAGTGAGTTAATTTACCCCCCCCAAACCATTTTGGGGGGGTAATTACCCCCCCCAAAATAAATGTTCTTTAAAAAAATTTTTTTGGGGGGGTATTTACCCCCCCCAACTTGAATGTTCTTAAAAAAAAAATTTTACTGAAAATTTTTTTTTGGGGGGGGATCTATGATGTAATTGTAAAGCACTGAAGATTCCATAAAATAGATACCTAACTAAATTAAATATTTCATTAAATAATGAAAAAGAATTTCTATAGGCGATTTCTTTTGGGAGGATGTCAGGGTGTCTCAAAACTAGTTATAAAACTTACCAGGACCTATAAGACGCTTCACTTTAAAGTATAATCATATTGGTTCATTGGTTAGTGAGTTAATTATTGTATTTTTATGTTCTAAAGAATGAGATACTACTATATATTTGAATAGTAGTGGCGCCCTTAGCATCTAAGAACTCGTGTTTTCTAAAGGGTAAAAAGGGAGGAGAAAAATAGCCTAAAACCACTCAAAGGATTGACCTATAATAGTGTGGAACCATCATGGGATCTATGTGAAGCTTTCCTAAAAAGGAGAACTCAGTATTAAAAGTAATGAAATCTGAAGCTATAGTCAAATAAACCTTACTTACTACTTTATGTTATAGGATAGTACTTATTAACTTAATAGATTAGGTAGGTGCTTTTTTTACATAATTAAATTACCCCCCCCAAAATTTTACCCCCGGGGTAAATTAGTTTGGGGGGGGTAATTACCCCCCCCAACAGATTTGGGGGGAGTATTTACCCCCCCCAACAGACTTTAGGGGGGGTAATTACCCCCCCCAATAAAATTTTACCCCCGGGGTAAAAATTTTGGGGGGGGTAAAAAAAAATTTCGGCGCGCTTCGCGCGCCATTTTACCCCCCCCAAACACGAATTACCCCTCCCCCTAAAATTTTTTACCCCCCCCAATAAAAAAAGCTTGGACGCCCCTGCCTGCAATAAAGGAACAACTGAATAGATGCTGTTTGTTATTTAGTGATTGTTAGAGAAGCGTAGCTTCTCTATAGTAAGGTGTCCACGTCTGTCACACTGCCGTAGTCTTTTCGAACTCTGGTGTCTGCCATTCATCCTAGGCGGATACCACAATATGAAAGAATTTAAAGGAGGATTACACGGGGTTTTAAACACACAACGGAACAGGGAAATTGAGCTTTATAGAACATATTTTGCGTGTTAAAAACAACTTAAATGTTACTGGAACAAGGGTGTTTGGAGAAATAAAAGTAGGATTACTAAATTATTTATACAAAAAAAATTAAAAATGAATGGATGATATTAGAGTTATACGATGTAGATTGTTCATAATAAAAGCGGAAAATCATTTTTTTTTCAAGTAAAGCTTCTACATTGTAGTACCGGTACTCTACAGTTAGGATTTAGATATATACTCTAGTTGTCGGGGAGGTGACAGGTTCAAATCTCAGCCCGACACCGCATTATAAAAGACGTTAATAATGGTTCCTACTGCTGCTAATATGATTAGATAAAGTAGGGGGAATGCCTAGGCCAAAAAATAGGAACAACTCATACACAGATAGGACTTCTCAGAAAAAGGTCGCATAATCAAAAGGTTGGTTGTCTGAAGGAGGTTTGACAACATAACCATGCACATCAATAAGCAAGGTTTGTTTCAGAGATACACTGAAAATGATCTCGTAGTGTATCCGGTCCTCAAAAGGCAATTTGAGGCTAGGATTCAAATAATACACAGAGAATTCTTCGACAAATCCTATATTTACTCACAACTTTTCTTTTCTGCTTTCGTATTAGGCTATGTACACATAAAATCTAACCTAAATATATCTTTTATCAACAAATCAAATTCAATAAAAGTCTCCTAAGTTATTAAGCTAACGAATAAGAAACGCTACTATAAAACTTTAAAGTATTATTGTAATAAACAGCCCATTGTCCCCTCCCTCATAAGCATTATTAAGTCATAAAATTCTTGGTCTAAGGGTCAGTTTTCTTTGTTTTAAGTTAACTCTTTTAATTTTGAAGGATGGTAACAGCAATATGAATAATTTATTAATGTATGTCAAGGATTTATTTTCAATGAAGATAACTTTCTGTTGCTAAATCAGACGTGTGGTATTCATTGTAAGAGAAATTCTATGTATTATAAACTTACTTGAAAGAATAATTGGTTTAATCACTTGCACTTAGGGGAAAAATCATGCGATATGGGGGGAAATCGCCTTGTGACAGACTTCTCTTTAAAATTATTTGAAGGATATTAGAGTAAAACACTAGAGGGATAAAAGGGTAAATAACTCTATCTCCCCATCACATCAACCTTATGCAACCTTTCTATTGGGTCATTGAAAATCAACCAATGCAATGGTGTCGCTTATATTAACTCTCCCAAGTAGTATAAAATAATTTTGTGGCCTACGAAGAAGGTCGTTGAAAAAGGAAGGGAGGTAGTTGTGTGAATATACATCTATGCTATAGATCTGTTGGAAGGATGAAGAGGTTAAACTTTTCTATATATATTTACATTTGTTTAGTCATATAAACTAAGAAGTTGCCTACTTCAAAACAAAGATCTGCAATCAAAGGGTTGTTGTTTCAATTTTTAACTTTTGTAATTGTATGAAAAAAAAGAAAATTTAATCAAAATATCTTCCGTTCCCTTCCCCCCCCCCCCTTGTATCAGCTGAGCTCTGTCATTAAAGCGATGCATTTCAATAATCTAAAAGTCCTTGACTTGACTAGACAATACAATTTAATTCAATTTTTAATATTAAAGCTACTCTATGACTCGAGTCCGTCTGCTTGAACATGTAAGTTAACAAACATTTAATAAGGTTATAAAGAATAGATGTCTTCTTTTTCCGCTTTTTAATAATAGCGTAGCTCCTCGATAATTCACTTGTCCTTCCGTCAGTCCATTAGTCACTTAAGTCACTTTCTCGACTGCTATTCAAGATATACAGCTGATTTATTGTGAAGATTCCCTATACCAATGGGTATCCAATATATGGTTTACTTAGTCAGTTAGTCTGTCACTTATACTAGAAAAGTAAACATTAAAACAAATATTAAAAATCTAAAAGGATTCGAGATTTACAACAACAAACAATATCTTCTATGCTGCGCTTTTTATGGATATAATCGTGCTTGATAGATTCATAATCAACTTCATATATAAAGTACACACACATATATGTATGTACAAAACGCATTAATTTTATTTAATTGTATTTTTGTTTGTCCTTTACTATTAAGGTTTAATAATTGTCGAAGTTCTTTTGAAACAACTGAATATTGCGATTTATTATTATGCAATAATATATTTATTAATATTTGGATCTTTCAAAAGTTTTTCAGTAGGCTACAATAATGATTCTTCCCTTCCATTCCCTATATAAAATCCCCTACCCTCCTTCTTAATGAACGAACTATTCAATAAACAAAGAACAATAATAAAAAAAAGTTTTGCTAAAATATAACTTTGTGGGTTTGAAAAATAACCGTCCTTTCTCCTCCGGTATAAATTTGTCGGCGGAGGTGGTTTCCGATAATTTTCAGAGGTTGAACTTGACCTAATTTCCCACACTCACACACACACACACACACACACACACACATAAAACATTTGGAATTGGTATTTCACAGACAGGGGCAAAACATTTTGAATAAATTACATATAAGTAGCATATATTTTAATACATAGCCTAAAACCATCCCAAGACATAAACATACAAAGACTAAAAATATGATAGTTATCCGTTACAGAGATCATATAGATAGACATAACGACAGAAGAACAGGCAAGCCTATTCCTGACGCTATTGGTTGATTTTCAAGGACCTAATTGAAAGTCAGCACAGGTTCCTAAAGAATAGTTATTTCTTTCATCGTATTATAAACGGCTTTCCGCAGATATAGAATGTACAATTATAAGGTTAAAACCAGTTTTTTAGCCCTGAGGTGCCAAAGGCACGGGCTAAAAAATGGTTTTAATCTTATGATTGTACATTTTTATATTCGTAGAAAGCTGGATATAAAACGAAGCTAGACATAGTTTTTTCGTATGGATGAAAACCGGTTCCTATCCACCGGATTCGAATGAATACGAGAAAAGAATATACAGTTATTTAACCCCTTCCCCCTCTACTGTTTTAATCTAATGTAGGCAGACAAACAAACACCGTTCTACAGTAGGCAGTTATGGAACCATAAAAAAAACGCAATTCTTATAATGGCATTATAATAACTATAGACTATAGTATGTTGATATGATATAAATGAATAATGTAAAAAAAAATTAAAAAATTGTGTCGCCCCTGACACATTAATAATTAAATAATGCCTTTTTTAAAGGATATTAGAATGAAAGGTAAAACAGTCAGTAACTATATGTTATTGTGGAAATAAGTTATTCAGGTCGATAAATGTGTAATTTTAAATGTCCAATAACTTTTTTCAAAACTTCTTGTATAGGGGCTCTTTATTCGAAAGGGTAGGGTTGTAGATAAATGTAAAATTGAAATAGCATAATACCATCCAGTGAAGTTTGTAAAGATTCTCGAAAATTATTTCAGCAGTTATTGAAATTTTAAGATACAGACAAAATAACCTTACTACTTTATATCCTAAAACGAATTAACATTAACATATGCATGTGTTCCTTTAGTTCTAGTTTTTTAAATCGAAAATTTCAGAAAAAAATCTAATGTTAAAAAATAATGGAATCAAAAGATACTATTAACAAAAGATACTCACAAAATATGTCGAATTTTCTTTGGCAAAATAAATCAAATAATCTCAATTATACACTTCACCGAGAGTAAGATTTTGTTATCAAACAATACTACAAAAGGCCATAACATCCAAAAGATGGAAAAACATTTACATTATAAAGAGAAACGAATCTTTATAGTACTCAACTTGGTTCTAAAAACGATAGACTTTGATGTCCATGTGCATAAGTAGTACAAATTTTATAAAGTAACAGGATGTTAGTGTACGTCTGTAGTAAACTGCTGAACCGATAGGGTTCTCCTTTACAGTGAATCTTCTTGTAGGTCATTTGAAGGTTTATAACTACTTTTGGTTTAGAGTTCCTCTACCCGTGCATGTAGGAAAAATCACCATAGAACGTAGAAGTGTAAATATAAGGACATACAGGAACTTTAAATACATTTTTCATTACATTAATTTTGACAAATAAGCTCATCATTTAAAAAATCTTACTCTACAAATGTAATAGAAATAATACTGCAAACAACAGCCAAGAAATTTTCCATGGAAAATCCGCAGAACCTCAAAAATCCGCAAATTACAAGGATAATCCGATGCCAAACTTTATACTCATAAATTCTAGGTCTGTATTTATAAAAGATAAATTGGTTTACATACCCAATTAAGATACACAAGTTTACCCTTTCTGTAGATTATAATTAATGGTTGAAACGTTTGGACCCTCTACTTAATGAATCAACCATTCAAAATTCAATAAAAGTCTCCAAAGCCAACTAATATAAAAACACAGGAATAAGGTATAACCAACGAGCGAAATAAATCTAAAATGATATTTGGGGTTAGATACAAATGTCGTCAATTCTAGTAAGTGTTATAACCCCGTCCCACCCCAACTACAGCTGAAAATCACGTAAATTTTGGTATAAGCTGAAAAAACATTATCATAAAACTTTGGGAACGTTATAATCACCTCAAATTTAACTCCTTCCCTAATAAACCCTTAATAAACACTTCTTACCACCAGAACTTTTACCCTAAACCTCTTTTATGAATACAAAACCTTAAAAACAATTGTCAGTGCTACTTCAGAATTAGAAAACATTACTCGGAGCCTGACAGAAATTAAGCAGCAGTTGGTACAATCTTTTTCACATCAAAAACAGAATCAAAATAATTTCACTTCTCACAAGGAATCAAACATGATTTATGACAATACCTGTTGAATACATGGTAATGATTATTTATCGCATCGTATTATAGACGTACTGCTTTAGTGAAATGAAAAAAGTGTAGGATACAGTTTTGTTAGCCCTGAGGAGCCTAAGATTTGTACTAACAAAATTAATATGCATATGAAATTTTTAATTATCCGTTTAAAGTTGTCTATACTATGATACGATACATGATTTTTCAATATTGCTTGGAAGAAGTTCTAATCAAGCAAATAATAATCGATTTCAAAGCTATCTTGGAAAATATAAAATAAATAATGTGAAATTTTTTTTTAAACATTCATTTTTAATAATATAAAATAGACTATTTAATTTTATAATTTAGCAAAGAATTGGCACTAAATCCAAATAAACTTATTTACAACAATTGTTAAGTCTTCCAGATAATATTAGCGCAATCAAAGAGCCGGGTTTGTAGATTATATTTCTACAATTGCTACATTAACATTTGGAGCGATAGGTCACTTGATTCGATAAAGCTTCAAATAAATAGTCGTCTATGTGAAAATGTTTGATTGACAAAAGAATACTAGCAAAGTTACTGAAAATAAGACCAACCTGTTACCCCCAGCAAACAACTGGACAAAAATACATACAGATGTCTCAAGGCAGTTTTCATGTGTTTATAATATTAGCTTTATACTAAGCTGTAAATTCTTTGTGAACCCCTTCGCCCCCACCTCTCCTGAAATAAATATTTTTGTTATACTTTTGCTTATTAAGAATAAAAATCAAGTGTTGGGTCGACTCCCCTCCCCCTCATTCTCTTTTAAAGACGCCCCTATTAGCATACATATCGGAGTGAAAAATTTAGAACAGTTTTAGGTTAGAATCATCAGGTAACTTAGCTGCCTAAAAAATTCAAAATTAACAAACAATTCTTCATATCCAAGATTTACAAGCCTTTAATGCATGAAAGCTGAGCTTTGAATGATAATTATACATATGAAAACTGAATGAAATCAGAGTTTCGACTATCCAAGCTGAAAACGGAGATGCTGTTTTTGTTAACTCGTAAGTAAATATTATTCTATTTAATCTGACGTACAGACACTGATTTATATGATCTTTGCTTCTAAAAAACTAAAAATTTCTGTATGTAAAATGAAAGGTCATTAAAGCATAACATTAACAGTTTTTTGTGCCTGCAAAATTATACTTTTTATTTCATTCTTTTACGATTCAATGATTATAGTTAGACAATAAGGATGCCAACATCTATAAAAGCGAAGCTCTAAAACAGTAGGACAAACGGACATTAAAACTTGTAGAGTCTCAGACCTGAATAATCAGAATATAAATGTATAGGAGTCGAGGCAAAATTGTAAGTAAATTTGTCGAAAAGTCGCTGGATACAGGATAATGTTTATGGACATACTTACATTTTTACATAAATTTTTTAGGAATCACCTTGAATCAAGTTTGAAATTGATAGGACAATTCTAACATGTCTAAATCAACGAAAAAACTATTCCTTCTGGACTTACGGACAGACGGATCGACCCTAATTATAGAAAAGCTTCGCTTTATTACCTTGGTTTGTGTAAAAAATTTAAAATTCTTATAATTATCAAAAAGATGTTGAATGTTTAAATATCTTTATTTTATTATCTTTAAAGCGTGGCAGTTCTACAAGCATACCATACGTTCTTTTTGTTAGCCATCTAAAATCCTATTAATTACATTTTTAAAAGAATGACTATGCTTATGTTTTCATTTTTAGTGTTTGTTGTTTTCTGTTGATTTTTACTGGATATGTTCTCTATCTTCTTTACACAAAGGCTTTTTACAATTCTTTGTAAAAAAAATTAATAATCTTTTCAGTATGGCTTCGAAACCGTTTAATATCCGCTGGATTATAACTGGTTCTCAGCCATACTGTCATTTTTTCACGAATATTAAAATAAGAACCAAAAAATTAAATCCATTAATTGATAAATAACTATTTTTTTTGAGAGGTCACTAATCTTGCCTATATTTTCTCTTGAAAATGAAAACTTAATTGAATCATTAATCGATTGGTTAGCGAAAAAAAATCTTTACTTTTTTAAATAATGTCAAACTTCTTCGCCTATTGCATGTGCCCTAAAAATGACCTAAAAATGCCTCCCTTAAATCTATAACTCAATCCATTCAAATGAAAACTGTCCTCGATTGAGGTTTCTCGTGGTAGGTAAATTGATGGGTAGTATTTTAGCCAGCTACACGTTTCACTTTATTAGATTACGTGATAAAATGGAGTAAGATACGGGTAATAATAAAACCATTATTATCGTTAAAAGTAATTGTAAAAAAAATGTATAAAAAAAAGTTTGTTGATCGAACAGAAGGAGGAAAGATTCGAGTGGATGAAGAAAATGCGACAGGACCTCCATTATTCCAGGTAGTAATATCCTATTTTATAAAGTTGTAAGGTTTTTTGTCTGAAGCTAAAGATCTCTAAAAGTGTTGGGTCGAATGTGTTGCCAGATTCAAGAAATATTTATGTATATATGTCTTTGGATGGTTATAGGCTCCTCTCCGGCCCTCCCCTAATGGCTAGGGGCCAAGCAACTAGTCCCTTATTATAAAGTAGTAATTTTTTGTCTGAAGCGAAGGATCTCGCTAACCACTTGGGCGATATGGTTTTCATTTACAGTGAAGCTTTTCATGAGTCCAGGGGAGGTTTATAGCTATTTTTGGGGAGGGTACCACATGTTTCCCTCTATTTTTATACTTTTCTGTTTGAACTAAAATTTAAATTGAGAGGGGGCTAAACCCACCACCCCCCTCCCGAACAAGGGAGACAATATCCATCAAGTGAGAATATTAAGTATGGATAAACGGACATTGTGAATTATAGAGCAGATTTTAGTGATAATAAATAAAGAAATATTGGATCTACTTCAGTTCACGGTTAAATATTGCTGGTAAGCAAAATTTCCAAAAGCTATGAATTTTAAAGGCTGCTAGCTGCCTAACGGCTGAACGTACAGATCATACCCGCACACTGTTTTAAGCGGCATTAGAAGGCCTACAAATAATCTGGAATAGCCATAAATCAATAATGCATAATTATCTCACAGTGCAGAGAAATGCGCGAAAAAGAACTATTTTACGCGTTTTTTCTTTAGTGAAGCTTTCCCTGTGCATAATTGGATCTTGGCTGTTCCAGATTATTTGTAGACCTTCTTATGCCGCTTAAAATGGTGTGCGGGTATGATCTGTACGTTCAACCGTTTGGCAGCTAACAGCCTTTAAAATTCATAGACTTTTGGAAATATTGCTTACCAGCAATATTTTACCGTGAACTGCAGTAGATCCGAAATATTTTTTTTTGTTTGATTGTTTTCCCATGTTTATATACTTGCAGCTTGATCGAAAAAACAAAGGGGCACATTGGTATAGGAAATCTTCAAACAAAGATAAAATCAGTCATTTATCCTGAAAATAAGCCGAGAAAATCACATTTTTCCCCAAAGTTTTACTGGCGGACGGACAGTCGGTAATCCTGGGAGATTTTTTAAAAACTATCTATAATACAAAGTAGAACGATGTCTGTCTGTCTGTCTGTCCGTCTGTCTGTCCGTCTGAAGCTTAAGATCTCAGTAACCACTGAACCGATTGGGCTCTACTCTTCAGGGAATATACCTACTGGTCCTGTGATGGTTTTAAGCTATTTTCGTGGGGGGTGGGACACCCCCCAACCCCCCAAAAAATGAAACCCCCCCAAAAAAAAAAAATTTTTTTTTTACTTTTTCTTTTTAAATCTAAAATACCAAAAAATAGGTTGATCAAACCTCTTGGGGAAAAGCCCCTAGAGGCTAGGGGCGAAGCCGCTAGTCTATAATACAAAGTAGAACGATGTCTGTCTGTTTGTGTGTTTGTTTGTAGCGAAGGATCTCGCTAACCGCTGAACCGATCGGGTTCTCCTTTACAGGGTAGCTTCTCATAGTTCCCGGGAAGGTTTATAACTATTTTCTTGGGGGGTGGGACACCCCTAATCCCCCTAAAAATGAAAAATGTTTTTAAAATGAAAAAAAAAATTTCTTTTTAAAACTAAAATTAAAATAGTGGGGTCGACTACCCCCCCCCCCAACCCCCCCCCCCCAAAAAAAAAAAAAAAAATTTCTTTTTTATTTTAAATCTAAAATACGAAAAATTGGTTTGATCAAACCTCTCGGGGCAAAGCCCCTAGAGGCTAGGGGTGAAGCCGCTAGTTTCTAGTTAAAGCACCAAGAGATATTCCCCATTCCAAAAATAATTTTCACTGTTAACTTTTCAAACGACGAAGAGGTTTGACCTCCAGAAACACCCCTCCAACGTTCCCAATCCTTTCAAATGCTTCTATCCTTTGAAAGACCTATGATGTCTTTCTGTCTATGTGGTTGTACTACGAGACTGATCAGGAAAAATATGCTATCAAATGCTTTGTTAATATCATAAATTTTGAGGCTTCAAAAATATAATTAAATTCTGAATGAAGGTTATGAAATAAAATGATTAATTTGAAAATTTTAGGTTATTGTGAACCAAGGAAACCAAACTCCATTGCCTACCCATAATTCTTATGCCAGAAAATTAGGCAGGAAAAAATCATAAAATATTTATCAATTACAAATCAGGCTGCAAGAATTATCTTATAATTCAAAATTAGTAAGCTTTTTGTGTCGAGGCTAATGAAATCAGAAATTGCTGGTCTGATTTGGATGTACTTTTCACGTGAGTTTGATGTATGTCTTAGGGTGGTATTAACAATTTTTTTAAAGCCCTCGCTCTTCTGCTAGGGTTGAAGCAACTAGTATTTAAGGACTGACTGACGTACAGACAAAGTAAGTTATTGAGTAGCTTATATATTTAATAGGAAGAATGCAAAGAAAGAGCTGTAATAGGTCCCTAAAGTTTTATATTAAAGTTTCCATAATTGTTGGCTTAACAACTCTGGGGACTTTTATTGAATTTTGATTGATTGGTTTATTAAGTTGAGTGTCCAATATTTTATGATTATATAAATTAGGTGTATCCCAAGTACCACCTGCACTACTACATAATATTATGGAGTTAGATGATGTTCCAGAAATTAAAATAGGTTAATATTACTATCTATTATAACTAGCGGCTTCGCCCTAGCCTCTATAGGGGCTTAGTCCCGAGAGGCTTGATCAACCTAATTTTTCGTATTTTAGATTTAAAAGAAAAGCTTTTACAAAAAAAAATTTTGGAGGGGGGAATTTTTTTTTAGGGGGGGGATAGTCCACCCCACTATTTTAATTTTAGTTTTAAAAACAATTTTTTTTTTTGGGGGGGGGGTTCTACCCCCAAGAAAATAGTTATACCCCTTCCCGGGACCTATGAGAAGCTACCCTGTTAAAGAGAACCCGATCGGTTCAGCGGTTAGCGAGATCCTTCGTTAAACAAACAGACAGAAAGACATCGTTCTACTTTGTATTATAGATGAATTCCCTTTCCAGTATAACTAAGAACCAATTGATATCCACTGTTCTCAATCATAATAAAAAATCATGTATAGCATCATATTGCAGACAAGTTTTAGCAAATATCAAAATAAAAATCATAAATTGAAACAATTTTTGTTAGTCCGGGGCTTCAGCCCCTCAGGGCTATCAAAACTGATGAATTGACTATTGAATGTCTTCATATTTGACCATCTAAACATAATCTTTAACATTTTTATTAATAAAGACACACCCCATCCACCCCCTTAACCCCAATATATCCATGTATACTATATCCATTGCCTTATTGTAATACAAAATACTAATAGATATATTACACCAAGATGCTGTCAATGAACATTCTGTTGAAATAGTGGAAGGAGTTCCAAGAAAAAGGAGCTTAGAAAAGAAGAAAGAATCAAAATAAACTTTATTAGTTTATTTTTCCTGAAATATAATTGTTAATATTTATATATTTATTAATATTTTGATGTGAATTTCATTTTGTTCAAAAATATGAAATTAAATTTTAATTATATAACAAAAAAATACTGTAAAATAAAAATTTCTTTTAGTAATTCTAAACCTAGGTAATGCTATATGTGATTATATAAATCAATAGGAATGATCTTTAAAGTCAATTAGAGTAGCATAGAATGAATTTAAATTAACAAAATCCAAATTAGTTTTTAAAAATATGTATACCTAAGAATTTGTTACACTTGTGAAAAAATTTGCTAATCAATCCCTTTAAAGTTAAACATCAGAATTTTAAGATATTGTTGTATTTGTAAAAATATAATTTATTACATTCTAAATCAAATAAAAATAAATAAATTATTTCATTATTAAAAAATAGATAATCAATTATCATGGATTCATTTTAGGAATGTCCAAGTTATTTTATTCGAGGGGTATTAAGGTAACCTCCACCCTTGGACGTCTACGATATTTTTTTCTATAACTACAAAATCTTGCTCCTCCATTGGTAGCCATAGTTTCTTGTATCCAGTCAACAAAATAACTAACCCTTGAGTACACTCCAAAGAATTCGGTCTGAAAATATAATTCCATATTATCCTTAAACAAAAGAGGTTTGTCTGTTTGTCTAAATCAATAAATAATATCCCAAAACAATTCTCTTGAATCCCCCTCCCCCCCCCCCCCCGGCCCATTTGTGTCTTAGAAGTCTCCAGGAGCCTAGCTGCTGTAAAAAAGTCCCCTTTGTTGTCATAGTTTTTTTATCCTTCTTTAAATTGGGGTCGGTCCGTCCGTCCGTACCTGATATTCCGTATGTTCATTTAAAAAAACTGTTTTTAACTGTTAACAGTAAAATTTTGTGTGATATAATTATCATATTCATCTGATTTTAGGAATAATGATTTTTTAGAATATATAACAAGGTATAATATTATAAGCAAGGTATCTCTATAATCAAATCCTAAAAATGAAAGTATGTTCCTTACTTCTTATTTCAGAGCTTTGCTTTCGCGGATTTTTTCATCCGAGTTTTTTTTTATTACAGCCAATTATAAATAAATTTACCTTAGCACATCCTTCTCCCCAACTGACAACACCAACCAGAAAATGATGTCTGCGAAAATGAGGTAATCCCATGGACATTGGTCCCCCACTATCACCCTGAACATACAGAATAAGTATATAACAACGATGACAACATCCATAAGTAGCGAAGCTCAAATAGTATGGTTGAACATCGGGAAAAAATAAACTATAGAGCAGTGTCATAAAAATAAACATTAAACTTGATAAGATAAATCACGAAATCTTTTAAGAATTTATAATGATCTTTTGAAACTTACAGACAGACAGACCAAAAAGTGACCGTTTTCGTCCATTCAGAGGCATTTTTAGGGGTATATTATAAAAAGTTTGTTGTCAGGAATACGCTTTCGATTAAACTTGAATAGATGTTACGAAAATTATGTTTCTCCCATAGCGTTACGGGCTGACTGAAGACTTACGTGAGTGAAACATAAAGTAGCTTCGCTACTAAAAATCTAATATAAATTACAGAACCTAACCATCCCCCTTTTTTATATTGATTAAATTTTTGTCATGTAAGGTTATCTAAGCAACTAGTATTATAAAATTGATATACCCTACAAGCATCTTTACCAACTTTTCCAGCGCACATCATATCATCTGTGATCTGAAATATAACAAAATCAACACCGCGCCACAACGGAAGACGTTAAAATGTAAGATTATGTAATGTTTAGTTTAGAGGAATGCCTTGGCCTAAAACAGGTGTAATCAGTACCATGTACAGAAAGGAATTCAAGACAAAGTTCTGGCTATCAAAGATTTAGTTGTCTGTATGGTGTTACGTGACCTAATACCCCGGTAGCTTGGAAATAAAAGGGGAGAATGGCTCCCCTTAGTTCAGGGTTGTTGGACCTAAGGTAAATTCTTTAAAAAAAACTTTTGCCTCACTAAAATTTTAGTGAGGCAAAATTATCCCCTCTAAATTTTTAGTTTGCCTCACTGATTTTAGTGGGGCAAAAGTTTTTTAAGAATTCACCTCTGATGTTAAAATGTAATTGATAGCAGGGAGCGAAGGACATTGGGCTGTTTATTACACTAGTCCACAAAGTTTTATAATAACGTTTTCTTATTCGTTGGCTTACCAACTTTGGGGACTTAAATTGAATTTTAATTAGTTGGTTCATTAAGTTGAGTTTCCAAACGTTTCATTCAGTAATTGTAATCTACAGATGGGGTAATTTTGTGTATCATCATTGGGAAGTAAATCAATTTATCGGCCTTATCCCTTTATATCCCTGAATTGACAGATATATACCTCTCTATTTTTTTCAACAGTAGATCTCATAGCTGCTCCTCTACATACTCTGTTGTCAACGATAGGAACTGTCACTTTTTGAAGAAATGCAGAATTCATTCCACTTTCATCTCGTCCCCAACCTAGAGTGAAAATATGTGGATATATTGACAGGTGTATAAATTTGTCGTCAATTTAGGTTGCTACCTCGTTGGGACGTTGCCGTTCCTACAACTGGCAGAAATACATTGGATGTGTTCTGTCAAAATTATTTGCATGCATGGAAATTTGACAGCAATTTGCTAAATATCATAGATATGCTGAAAAATATACATCTAACACAGGGATTTTTATATCATTTATTGGTAAGTTCGTTCATCCAGTAGGAGTGGAGGGGAGAAAGGTAAAGAAAGTGGATAGGCGGTATAGTATTTTTAGTCAGCTGTGAGCATCACTTTTTCAGAGTACATGAAAATCTGGTGCATAATCCAAGTAATAATATATCGATCATCTTAAGATTCTAATATTGGCATTTTTAACAAAAAATAATAATAGTTATTTCTCGCATCATATTATAAACAGCTTTCTGCGGATATAAGATGTACAATTATAAGATTAAATCCAGTTTTTTAGCTCTAAAATGCCAAAGGCACAGTCTATAAAACTGGTTTTAATCTTCTGATTGTATATCTTTAATTTCGTAAAAACTGGATATAATACGATGCTAGTCATAGTTTTTTCGTATGGATGAGAACCGGTTCTAATCCACCGGATATTAATCGGTTTCGAATGAATACGAGAAACTGTCTTACCATAAACCTGCGAGCGTCCCCTAAAAATCCACCCATCTCCAGGTAAACAAACTGGAGTGTAAACCAACAAATTTACCTAAAATTAACATTAAAAATCTAAACAAAGTTATATCAAAATCAAAATACAAGATACAATTATAATTACTAAAACAATAAACAACCTAAATCCTAATCAGTTCTGCCCGGGTAACCATGAATAGATATTTATGGATCTGTCTACTTTGCCCTTGATCTTTTTAATTACAAGGAGCTAGGCATTATGAGTCCATTAGAGCACTTGATAAAAGCAGGACATTTTAAGTTTTAATTTTAAAGAGGAAAAGGAAAAGATAAAATTATAAACATTCCCTGGACATATTCTTAGCTTTTGTGGAATAATAGCCAGGAAGTAAGGGAAGGGACAATGGATCGAATATTCAATTTTTAAGGAGTCTCAGACTTTGGGGACTGGCTTAAAGGGAATGTGCACGAATACAGCAGATTCTTACTGATTTTGGGGACTTGCGCATTAATGCCCCGCTAACTAGCTGAGCTAGTTTTGAATATGCAGACAGAAAAGTTTGTTATTTATCGCTGGTTTTAACAAATATTTTTTCCCAAGAAAATGTCTTTTCATGTATAGAAACTCTACTGTGATATTTATGTATTAAATAATCTAAGAACCGCTTGAATTTAGGGGTCGGTTATAAATATATCAGAAGGGTTGAGGTAGTTCTAAACAAGATTTTTCTAGTGAATAATTACAGAATGTTTACTACATTGTGATGTGTTGATAATTTAATTTTCAAGTAAATGATTTTTTTCTTAGAACTAATTTTGTTCTAAATTAGGTTACCATGATCCATTTACAATTTTGGTAAAATTTTCTTGATAAATCTGGTTTTCATTGCTTTTCAGCGAACCCTCTTAAATTGAATTAATTGCCCATTGTCCCCTCCCTTACTCCCTGAATAATAGCATAAAACCAATATTGTTTTTTTTTCCTGCAAACTGTACAACACCGATATAGACAACTAACTACTTTAATATATTTACTATATAAAAAGTAAAAAAACTATATAAAAAAGGGCATGTTTTACTCTATAAAATGCTTACTTACCCCTTTATCTAATTTTATCAGAGCAATATCATAATTATATTTTGTTTTCTTATATCTTGGATAAGCAATAAACTGTTCAACATTTCTGGATATTCTGGTTACATGAAATAAGTGCATCAAATCAATGGCCGATAAATCATTTTATCATGTGCGGCTTTGAAACCGATTAATATCCACTGGATTAGATCCGGTTCTCTTTAAAATTATGAATTTAGAAATATTTATTTATTGCATTGTTGTAGACAATTTTCATTTTAATATTTTAATATCCGTGGAAAACTGTCTATAACAGGGTGCAATAAATAAATATTTCTAAATTGTTAAAATTTAAATTCAAAATTTACTCTATGTCTGTTTCTTTCCGCCGTTTTACATTATGGTCTCCTATAATAACAAGGATGACAACATCCATAAAAGCGAAGCACTGAAATGGTAGGACAAACAGACATTAACATTTGTTCAGTGTCTGAACTGAATAATCAGAATATAAAAGTATAAGAGTCAAAGCCAAATTGTAAGTAAATTAGTTGAAAAACTGCTTGATACAGGATAATGTTTATGGACATACTTACATTTTTAGGACTTGATTATAGAGTTGCTTTGCTTATAATATTGTTGATTTGTTGTTAATATTTGTTGTTAAAAAAGTAGAAAAAATCGACATATTTAAAATGGACTTACGGACATTCTGGTAATGATTGTAGAGTTGCCATGATTTCTAAATCGTACCTAACTACTACAGGAATCATCATGCAAAGTTTGAAATCGATAGGACAATTCTAACATGCCTAAATTAACAAATAAAAGCTATCTATCTCGGACGGACCGACCCTAATTATAGAAAAGCTTCCCCTTTAAAAAGTATGAATAGAATTCCTATATTCCTACTAAAAAACTATATTCGTTTTTCGTTAACCAAGCAGTGTTGCGGAGCCGAAGCTGGGAGCCGTGGAGCCGCCATATTTTGCTGGAGCCGGAGCCGCAATTTTTGTTAAAAAACGGCTCCGGCTACGGACTAGATAAATAAAGAGATTTTTTTTTTGTAAATTATAATTTGGTAACTCTGTTTTGTCATTTGCAAAAGCCCCTATTAAGTCCATTTTTATCAAAAAAATGAACTTTTAAAACCTTCAAACGTCAAAAATAGACGTGGAAAAAAACATGTCTTTTTCTTGATTTTAGGTCGGAGCTGGAGCCGGAGCCGCTATCATCACAGACTGCTCCGCGGAGCCGGAGCCGAACCAAAATCAAACATCTCCGCAACGCTGTAACCAAGGATAACTAAGTGGAGCCGCCAAATATCTCCTGTTACATTCAAGCAGCTTTGTCTGAAATTCCTAACTCAACGCTTCCCTGTCGACGAGCGGATGCGCTACGCCTTAAGCCACGGTCGCGGGTTTATAAGACACCAGAGAGTAAGGGGGGGGGGGACAATGGATCGAATATTCAACTTTTAGGAGTCTCAGACTTTGGGTACTGGCTTAAAGGGAATGTGCAATAATTTAGCAGTTTCTGACTGAGTTTGGGTACTAGCGCATGAAATGCCGCTACTCGCTGTGTTAGTTTTGAAAATAGCAGACGGAGAGTAGTTTAAATATAAAAGTTAAGAATACACAGCCAACCTCCCATACTCTATTTCACTCCCCTCTCCCCCACCTCCCTTTTTTAAAGAAGACAATAGGGAAAGGGAGAATGGAGGTGAAGGCAAGGGAAAACTCTTAAATTGAATTAATTGCCCATTGTTCCCTCCCTTACTCCCTGATAAGACACTATGTGGAAAAGCACCAATTTACCTAACACAATCAAGAATCTTTCCAGTTCAATTTTTGCCAATGAACCATCCCATTTCTCATATCTGCAATGGGCAGCTGTCACCAGCCACTTCAATACAATTACATTTTTAGTTTAGAAAGTTATTTCTCGTATTCACTCGAAACCGATTAATATCCGGTTCTCATCCAAACGAAAAAAAACTATGTCTAGCATCGTATTATATCCAGTTTTCTACTGGCATCACGGTGCTAAAAACTGGTATTAATCTTGTAATTGTACATTTTATATCCGCGGAAAGCTTCTTATAATACGATGCAAGAAATAATATTCTTGAAAATTTGTGTGATAACATAATGGATATAAATTTGAGATATTCTTCCATAACCTGATAAAATGTTTCTCAAAGCTGGCCAATTTATTGATACTCCAAAACCTATATCCCCTTATGACTTTACACTATTCCCCTTCCCATTACCATGGAGAAAATTATTGATCAATGTCTGAGGACTATATTAGCAACCTAAAAATTCCACTATCTCAATATCCACTTATTCTATATCCATTGTCAACCTATTGGTACCTTGGTTGCAATAAGACTTGCTCCACAATGATAATTATGGACCTTAATATATGATCATTTAATATGTCCAATAAAAAAAATTACAATTTAGATATTGATTTATTTTATAAATTATTTGTAATTCTTACCCATCCCCTGTGAGCCTAAATTACGGATCTAGTGCAGTTCACAGTAAAATATACTTGGGAACTCCAAAAATCTATGATCTCCTAAGGCTACTAGCTGCCAAACGACTAAACGTACGTGTTATTCCCACACTTTTTATGAGCTAATTTATTATCCAAGATCCAGTAATAAAAATGGAATGCTTGACTCAAGAAAACATGCATAAAATAATGTTTTTTTGCACATTTATTCGCGCTGCAAGATAACTGCGCGTTAATAAGTGATGATTATTCCTGGTAATTTGTAGACCTTCTTAATTTGGTTAAAATTTAGTACTGAATTAAATAGGTTCAGCCGTTTGGTCGCTAGCAGTCTTTAAAGTTGATATATTTATGTAGATAATCGATTTAAAACATTTTACTGTGAACTGCACTAGATCCTAAATTACATGAAGCATTAAGTAAAACTTGATAAAAAGAAATTGATACGAATGCCAAAAAAATATCATTTTTCTTCAAAATGAAAACAAATGTAATAAAAAAAATGTTACCGGATCTTTTTTAAAGACTGCTGCAATCCAGGGAAATTCGTTTTGCTAAATAAATAATCTATAATACAAAGTAGAACGATATCTGTCTGTCTGTTCGTCTGAAGCTATTTTCATAGAAGGTGGGACACCATCAAGCCCCAAAAAAGAAAATATCCATCCCCCCAAAAATGTCTGAATTTTTGTAGCTTTAAAAGCGATTCTATATTGATGGGGAGGATTCCTTTAAGGCCAGGGGAGGAGCCGCAAGTAAATAATAAGCTAATGGCCTATTGTATCGGCCAATATGTTTTTTTTGATAATTTTACTGACAAGGTTTCATTTTTTGTGGGAAGGAAGTTGAAATCTGTACCCAAAGTTTTAAAACTAGATTGGCTTATACAAGCTAGTAGTGTCCAAACTTTAATAACAAAGATTAAATTTACATAAAAGTGATTTTGTTTATTACTGCGGGTAATGTACGCCAATTCAGGAATAAGGTATAACCAACAAGCAAAATAAATCCAAAATAATATTTGGGGGGCAAACGGAGAGGTCGTCAATTTTACGATGTATGCCCCCCAACGACAGCTGAAAACACGTATAGGTTTCGTGTTTTTTTCCCGAATTAATTTCGTTATTGGTATGAGCTGACGCCAATTCATGTCTAATCCCTGTTCCTTTATAACCATTGAGGGAGGGGACATTGACTGTTTATTACACTAGTCCTCAAAGTTTTATAGTAACGTTTTCTTATTCATTTGCATACCAACTTTGAGGATTTTTATTGAATTTTTGATTGGTTGGTTTATTAGGTTTTGAGTTTTCAAACGTTTCAACTGATGATTGCAATGTACATAAGGGGAAATTTTGTGTATAATCATTGGACATGACAAAGTTAAATTTTTAGCAGAGAGGAAGTTGACATTGGCCTGTTAATTACACTAGTTCCCAAAGTTTTATAATTACATCCTTTAAAACTTTGGTTGATACAAACCAGCAGTGTCCAAACATTTCAACCAAGGATTTTATCCACAGAAGGGTAACTTTGTAAATCATAATTGGGGGTTATAAAGATATAAATACTTACTATGGCATCCTCTCCTCCTACTACTCTATCAACATTATATTTCTTTTTACCACACACACAATCTAAATAGTTTTCCAGTATGGCTGCGAAACCGATTATTATCCGCTGGATTAGAACCGGTTACCAGCTATAATTATAATTGTGTATAGAATAGAATTACAGACAATTTTCCACGAATATCAAAATAAAAATCATAAAATTAATACCAGTTTTGTTAGCACTGGCCTTTGGTCTCTAAGCGCTAACAAAAATGGTTTTACCTTATAATTTTAAATTTTAATATCCGTAGAAAAAGCTCTCTATAATACGATGCGATAAATAACTATTATGCAATCTAAATTGAAAACAAGTATGACAACATCCATAAGAAAAGAAGCACACAAAAATTAATTGTCAAACGGACAAAGTGAAACAAGCAAATGTTTGGTAGTCATAAAATAAGGAAGAAAAATAGAGATTTTAAAGATCAGAAGTCTAGCTTGTTTTTTTGTTATTTTTCCGTTATGGACGTAAATGGAAATTCCAAATTGAATTATAGAGTAGCTTTGCTATACTAACAATATCTAAAATAAATAACACTACATTTTTTTACATACCTTTTCGATAAACAGGAGCCTTAAACATGTAAAAATATGAGAGTTAATCTCTCAGGGGTAAGTTGGCTACATTTAACAATAATTTTTATTTAATAAAAATAAATACTGTAGTATAACAGAAAAGGTTTCTAATACACTTTTAAGCATACAAAAAATTATTTGATCGTCATATTTTCACAGAAGCTTTTGATAGGTTATGTAAATATTAATGATTCCCGGCGGGGTTAGGAAATAGGCCCAAAAAAATTAGAGCCCCCCGCAGGGGCCAGAAATAAGAGAAAGGCTACTGTGAAAATACGACGAAACCCGCGGCCTCTACTTCGTTTTTTTTCCATTATGCAAATAATAAACTAAGTCTTACATTATATGACCATGTTAAAATTTGAATATTTCTATTTGTATTTTCATTAATATCTTCACTGTAATCTTGATTGTCATCCTAAAAATTAAACAAGGATCTGACAACATCCATAAGTCGCGAAGCATAAAAAAAAGATGATGGATAGGACATACAAACAAAGTGAGTTATAGAGCAGAGAATAAAAGAGAGAGAATAGATTAGAGAGAAAACTCATTAACTCAAAGAAAATCACGAAACATTAAAAAATAACTTTTACATCTTTTGAAGCATGAACACCTACAGACAGACGGTCAAAATAATGCATAGATTTATCATAGGAATCTTCACTAAAAACCACATTTCCCCCATCGCGTTACGGACTGACAGACGGCCAGACAAAGATAATTTTAGAGTAGCTTCTCTACTAAAAATTATAAGATTTATCACTCTTCACATAATCATCATTTTTAAATTCTAATATTGGATCTAGTGCAGTCCACGGTAAAATTTTCCTGGTAAAAATTATCTCCAAAAATCAATGAACTTTAAAGGCTGCTAGCTGCTAAACCACTTAACGTACATGTCATTCCCGCAAACTGTTTTAAGCTGCATATGAAGGCCTATAAATAATCTGGTATAGCCAAGATCATAAAAGATTCATATAAAAGCTGAAGAAGAAAAAACGCTTAAGATAAGTCTTTTTCACGCATTTATGAGCACTGCGAAATGAGTGTGCATTATTGAGTAGTGATCATTACAGATTATTTTAGATCTACTTGTGTCACAATTTGGCCGTTAGCAGCCATTAAAGTTCATAGATTTTCACCATGAATTACTCTAGATCACATCTTTTTAAAATTCTAATATTTTTTAGGGAAATGAGATGAGAGATTAAAGTAAAAGAAACTATAACAACCTCTGTCTCAATAAGATGAAATTCAGGCTTTGATTTAACATAATTTAGTGAAATTATGAAACTTGTTATTATAGTAATTAAAATCATAGTAAACTGGATACTTTAAACAACATTTAACATGACATGTTTATGATATTAAAATTTATTGAAATAGGATCTTGAGTTAACGTTTATAAAGCAAACTAAAACAATCTAAAAATTCCTTTATAATAATAAGTTTGAAAAATATTTTATTGCAATATTTTGCAAAAACACAACTTTCAACTTATAGACTATCTAATAGTTGTTTATCACATCGTATTATAGACAGCTTTTCGTGGATGTTAAAATGAACCCGTTTTGTTAGCTCCGAGAGGCCAAAGGCCTGAGCTAATAAAGATAATATTAATTTTATGATTTTTATTGTAATTTTCACATGGAAATGATATGCAAGATTTTTAGTATGGCTGAAAACCGGTTCTAATCCACCGTATATTGATCGGTTTTGAAGCAATACTGGAAAACAAATATTCTATGACACATTGTTGAATTGTAAATTTTTATTTTGTTACTTTTGCTTTTAAACAATTTACTAGGGCTCGGCAGCCGCGCATAGGCCTCAGTGAAATCGTCATACAGTGTGTTTTTTTTTATGAGAACTTTTTTGAAAGCAATTTTACCACACTTATAGTTATCAGAATTTAATGATTAATAGCTTATTTTCTTCGTTTTTTAATGCAATTGATAGAACAACAAAAAAATATTTAAGTTTTTATTTAAAAAGTACAGTAAAATCTAAAATTCAAAACTTAGGTGTCAACATCTAAAAATGGTTATAGCGCATTTTTCTTATGCTTAAATATTCAACCTTTTTGCAAGAATGGCTGCAAAACACTTTAGTTTAGTTATGTTAGCTAAAAATGTATACAGATACTATTAGGGACATGTACTAGAACATATCAAAGTTTGAAGGTCATATCTCAACCAGGGAGGGAGTACTGGCCCCCCAAAGTCGACTACAGAAAATCCAATTTTTTTCTTAGAAAATTTAGGTACAAGAAAAATGCGCTAAAACCATTTTTAGATGTTGACACCTAAGTTTTGAATTTTAGATTTTACTGTACTTTTTTAATGAAAACTGAAATATTTTTTTAATGTTCTATTAATTGCATTAAAAAACGAAGAAAATAAGCCATTAATCATTAATTTCTGATAACTATAAGTGGGGTAAAATTGCTTTCAAAAAAGTTCTCATAAAAAAAAACACACTGTATAATAACTTTAAATTCAGCTGGATGACAAACCCTCATCCTAAACAGACAATCTATCTTTTAAGAATTTTTGGTTTGCACGTAATCGGGTTAAAATTTGAGGCTTATGATGCGTGGCTGAGGCGCAGCTGCCAAGCCCTGCAATTTTCTATCAAATCCTTATTGCATCATCAAATAATTTTATGTATATATTTTGAATTTAATATTTAGATTTGTTATTATGTAATCAATAGGTTTCTTGTTTTTTTAAAGAGAACTATAAGTAGTATTAAAATTGAATTATTGAACCAAGCAGTATAAATCTTTGAAGTTATTTATAACTATAAAAGCCCTTTTTCTTGATTTGGACCATTAGTAATTTACTTTATAACCTTTTAGTATACTAATGCTTTACCTCAAGGGTTGATACCGTAATGATAAAACTTCATTGCAGGTCCCAAGGCACTAACATCACAAATATTGCTGAAACCAAAGTAACAAGTCCTATCTTTGTATGGTGTTTTGGGCAAAGGCATTCCCTTTACCTTTACTATAAATGCATAGGTACATAGTGTAGTAGGTAGAGCGTTTAGCATCTTTAGTATTACCTGGTTTGAGCTGAGTTTCGATCCCGTTACCTTCTTTCTATTATCTTTAATGTCATGTGCGTGACTAAGAAGTAGTATGTACCAATTTTATAATTTCTAAAATAAAAATATGTAACTTCCTGAATAAAAAGAACTATTTTAGCAAGGTGCCATATTTATGAAACAAACAGTTAACAATTCTACAACAAAAAAATTTATTAAGTTATTGTCCAGGTTATTGTCCAGTTAAACATATTTCAATTGATTAATTAGAAAAGTATAAAATTCAGAAATCATTTACTTCAAAAATAAATGTATTTAATTACACATATAAATTTTCATTGAAATTAATAATATTTTAACAAAATGTGAATGTTAATGATAACAAGCATGTGCACCTCCATTTCTGGCGACTGTATCCCACATCCATTCCAGATAGTAGGAAACCTTTGTGTACACTCCATAACTTCCTATCTGAAATATAATTATAATCATTGGTTTAAAAGTTTGGACACTGTATCCCATACAACTTTGGGTACAAAACATAGACGACCAAGCATAGACGTCCAAGCTTTTTTTTTTGGGGGGGGGGGGTAAAAAATTTTAAGGGGGGGGGTAATTTGTATTTGGGTGGGGGGTAAAATGGAAATTTTTTTACCCCGGGGGTAAAATTTGCTTGGGGGGGGGGGGTAAAATGGAAATTTTTTTTACCCCGGGGGTAAAATTTGCTTTTGGGAGGGGGGGGGGGGTAATTACCCCCCCTGATGTCTGTTGGGGGGGGGGGGGGTTGGTAAATTTAGTTGGGGGGGGTAATCTAAATTTTATTAAATATTTAGTATTGAAAAAATTTTTTATTAGGGATTTTTTATTTTGAGGGGGGTTATTTACACCCCCCCCCCCCCCAATTGTTTGGGAAGGGTAAATACCCCCTCCTAAATGGTTGGGGTATATTTTAAATGGGGGGGTAATTGCCCCATTACACCCCCCCCCTTGGACGTCTATGCGACCAAGGGTGGGGCTAAAAGGGTCATAACTCTCCTCAATCTTTGAAACCTCCCATTTTACCCACTCTCCAATTTAAAATGAACTATTAAATTACATTTGAAACCACTTAAATCATCCCCCACAACATAAAAAGATTGTACGTCCCTGGGTACCAAAATAATTTAAAGTCCAATTTCCCCTATCTCCCCCTCTACCCGCACCTGTCCTCATCCTTCTCCCCAGCTTGTAATACCAGCAAGATAATGTTGACCCTTCCCTCCCCCTCTACCTGTACCTGTCCACATCCTTCTCCCCAGCTTGTAATACCAGCAAGATAATGTTGACCCTTCCCTCCCCCTCTACCTGTACCTGTCCACATCCTTCTCCCCAGCTTGTAATACCAGCAAGATAATGTTGACCCTTCCCTCTCCCTCTACCTGTACCTGTCCACATCCTTCTCCCCAGCTTGTAATACCAGCAAGATAATGTTGACCATAAACATTAACTGTCAAGGGACCGCCACTATCACCCTGAAATAATAAGAAGGCTAGGGATGTATAAGAAGAAAGGGGAGGTTTTTCAATTAATCCCCCCCAAGAAAAAAATTAATGCTTTGCCTAATGAATCAAAAACCTCATTTTTTTATGAACCAATTAAAATTTCAAACACCATGATTTGAGCCTCCTCTTATCTCCATTTATGTGTATTTCAACCCTAACTTTAAGTGCGAGTAAAAAATAGCGTCATTAAAGTCTCACCCAAACCCCTCCTCCCCTTTTAATCTTTATCTTGATGAAATATTATTAGTTGGGGATCTTAGTAGAACTTTGAATTTGAGTTTGTATACTTTTCTCTTTTTTAAATAAAATAAATTTGAACCTTACAGGCATCTTTCTCTTGTCCTCCGGCACAAATCATTCCATGAGTAACCTATTTAAAGTAGGTATTTTATGAACTTATAATGTAATGGATAAGTAATACATAAATATATTGACACAGAAATTTTTATCAATTTTGGCTGCTAATATGGACCTCATTTATTGTAAGTTTGTTCATCCAGTGGGATGATAGGGTATGAGGTAAAGAGGCTGGATTTAGCCAGCTATAGGTATCACTTTATTAGAGTACATAAAAATCTAGTACCACATCAAAATATTTAAATATTGATTAATAATGACTACTTTATTACAAGCTAAAAATCTTTTTGATTGATTGTATCTCCCTTCAACTAGACTCATCTACTTTTTAAAAATGATTTATGCCTGACTTAACCAATATGATCAAGGTATATTTATTTTTAATTAAGAAAAAAATTACTTCGTAATCAAGTTCTGAATATGCCTCATAACATTCAGCATGCTCGACTATGGGAATATTAATTTCTTGAAGAGTGTGGTGAACAATTTCACCTAGGAATACAGCAATTGGATATGAAACTAAATTTTTTCTTTGATAGATCTTTGTGGTTTTACTTGTGGAAATGTTTAAGTTAAAACTTAAACATGCTACCTTTTCCATCTCTTAAAAATCCCCAACCTGAAAAAATGAATAACAATAATTGATATAATTGAAATTACAAAAAGTAAAAATAACAAAACTAAAGTGTATCATTAAATTGAAAAAAAAAATATTTTACTATTAAAGGAACTCTTTTACATATACCGCTTTAACTACTGAAAGACTGCCATGAGTAGATCCAATACCCAAAATTTGAAGCCTCCAGCTACAATAACAAAAAAGTTTTAGACATTTCAAAATGATATTTTTAGTACAATGAAAATTTTGAAAGTTTTGCATTGCTATTAATAAAAATTTCATTATTAAAATATGTCACCTAGAAAGAAAATTATTTTTGGCAGAAAATTAGGGATGCCAGTAACTGATAACATTTTTACAATAAAAACACTTTTCTTTAAAGTCAAATCATTTTAAAAATTCAGTTTAATTTACGTTGTACTGAGAGTACTGAAGTGTGAGAATACCAGCTTTTAGGATTTCAGAAGGTTGAGTCTGCGCTAAGTCTGCTGAACATCCAATCACAGCTGAGCATCTGTATTACTTACATTAGTTTCATTCTTTTCCACTATAATTTTATGCTTACAAATGTAATTTAAACCGAATTTATAAAACATATTTTGATTATGAAAAGGTGTGTTTTTATTTTTTAAAAATCAGTTAATAGCAGCCTTAGTTTCTGATAAAAATAAGCTTTTAATTTTGCTTCTAGACAATGTAATTTAATATTGAAAAACATTTTGAAATATCTGTAACTTTTTTGTTATTGAAGCTGGAGGCATCAAATTTTGGTTATTGGGTCTACTCGTGGCAGTCTTTCAGCAGTTAAAGCGGTGTATTACTTGCAGGGTTCCTTTAAATGTTGTAGTTACCATATGTCCAGCTAGACCCAGAAAATTCTTGATTTTTATAAGGTAAGCACACAGGAGTATAAACCCAAATATTTGCCTATACATGGAATAATTTAAGTTTAGGTGCTTTTCCTCAAAGTACATATCAAGCACTGAACCCTTACCCTATTTTGGAAATAAATTGAATATACCTACCATAACCCTGTGAGGCTACCCAGTACCCAATATATACCATCCTAACCTGACCTAACAAAATATTTTCCCCTCTTATGTAAATTTACTTTAAATCAGGGAGGGGGGTTAACCAGTATCTTTGAGGAGACTGCCAAAGAATGTACTTAATTTTTTTCTTCTAATTATATTTACAATAAGGAAATAAATATTGTTTTCCTTTAGTTTTTATAATCATTCAATGAAAAAAAAAATAACTGTACAAGGTATAATTAAAGTAGGAAAAGTATTTGGACAGATTGTATTAAAATTAAATGTAGAATAAAAATTACCCTAGTTTGTAGTCTAAGAAGTGCAATGTCATGATGTTTTCTAACTGGATCGGGAATATACTTCGGATGCTCAATAATTTTATCCACTTCAAAGGTCAACCTGATTCATTTATCTTAATTGGGAATATATCTTTTCATAATTTTATATTTAAATCATACAGTATTATTTCTTACTCAATTGGAGACTCTTGGTTTATTGATAAGTTGTGTTCACCTGCAAAAGAATATTTGTCTCTATAATATATAAATAATTCTAAAATGTGCCAGAATTAGTCCTATGAAACTAGAATTTGTTAATGTACCTAAAACAACAGCTATATCTTTTGATTCATAGACACAACTTTCTCTTGTAATACTATCTTTCCAGTGAAAACAATGTGCAGCTGTTAACACCCACTACAAAAAAAAATATTTAATATCTGTTGAAACCACCATTTATAAAATATTAGAATATTCAAATACTAATAAAAAACTAAACTCAGCAGAAATTAGACTTGCTCCACATTTATGAGATGCATTGTAATGTTGGCCAATCTAAATCAGAATATAGTTGAGTAACAAGCTATGCTGCAACCTAAAAGAATGTAAGAAATAGAATATTGAAAGAAAACGAAGCTATAATGTTTCATGGTAGCTTTTGAGAGGTTAATTTATGTTAATGATTGCCCCACAGGGTTTATAGCCCCCTTCAAAGGCTAGAAATAGGAGAAGAGCTTCTGTAAAAATATGATGCAACCTGCTACTTCAATTTCTTTCCATAATCCTAAGAAATATGTACTTATAACCTTATCTTTTGTTATGATTTGTACCATCCATGGCCATTCATTCATCTAAATTAAAGTTGTAATATTTGTAAAAATTATAAAAACAATCCATGAAATCAGGAATAAGGTATAGCCAACAAGTAAACTAAATCTAAAAGAATATTTAAGGGGAAGAAAAAAATGTTATCTTTACTAAAAAAGCAAGATCCTCCAAAATCGCAAAATATTTTCAAATATCTTTTTTAATTAGATTTAGTTGTTGGTTACATTTGTCATGAAATACATGAACTTTTCTTCAGATGGACAAATTGTATGTACATATATCCAACCACCAACCAATAGAAATTAGAAGACCTTCTAGTTGAAATAAGATTTTATTTAGCATAAGTGCAATAATGTTATTCTTATTTAATATACAGGATATATGAATTTATACAGCCCATATATACAATTTATATAAAGCTTACATGTGCATCTTTTCCACCAGTTATTTTAATATCATATCCAACAGAATTAGAATAATCAACTGTATTTTTCCTGTCAAAAGTTTCTTTCTTCCTCTTGAATCCACATCTGCAGTCTTCAGTGAAATGAAAGAAAATTATGGAAACATGTGAATTTTTTATTTTGTCAAATATAATTTTTTTTTAGGAGTTGATATCAAATTATTTGGATATTTGCACCTGATTTTTATGCACTCTATAAAGTGATACTTGCAGCTGGCTAAAATAATGTTACCCTCCATCTACCCACTTTATCCCATCTCCTCCCCTCATACTTGAATGAATATCCATGTATATCAACATATCCCCATATTCTATTTCCATTCTGCTGGGTCCCTCAAATTCCATATGCACACAAGATTCTAAAATTGATCATTTAGATCTGAACTATACTTAGAGTTTTCTTACTTTCAAACTTAGGATTTATTTTCACTTCTTGTTTATCCTAAAATTAGGTATATAAATTGTAGACAATAATATTTTGAAAATATACCTTAATATTAATTTTCTGTAAATAAAAAATATACTTACTGCATGTAAGTGGGTAAATCTAGTTGAGTTGACTTTTTCATTAAATCCATGGACCTTGAAAAATATAAGAAGGGTTTAATGAATATAACCTTTGCTTTAAAAAATTAGATCATGGAATGAAAACAAAATAGCTGGTCTTGTTGTATTTCAAAGTAGCTTTTCTCCTAATTCTAGCCCCTTCGGGGTTATCTAACCCTGCTGGGCCAATTTTCTAACCCTGCAGGGATTATTAATATGTTCCTGGCTTAAAATAACCTATGAAAAGCTACTGTGAAAATATGACACAACCCACAACTTTACTTTCTTTCCATGATCCAAAAAATCTTATCATTTACCGTCTAAGGAAGAATTTAAATTTCTTATAAATCCTACATACTTTTTTAAAATAGTTTTCAAGACTTTTTTGTAAATATATGTCTGGAAATGTCATTCCCATTAATGTAGGACACAATAAGACATTTATGTTGACATAAAACCCTATTATACAGCATGACCCTCAAAAAAGTATTTTTAAGCATCTGCAGCCCTTATTTCTCAATGAATTATAAAAAAATGCATATGTCCTTGTTCTCCATAGTATTCCACATAAGTAGATATAAGAATATTTTTTTTACCTCCATTAACACCGGAGATTTTTAGAGCTAAAGTTTAGAAAAAGTGACTGAGAAAAAGAATTTTTTTTTGTTTCTCTTATTTTTTGGATGGTTATATAATGTTTTTCTGGCAACTGAATAATGAGACACAAAGAAAAACAAGTTAACTAATTATTTCTTTTTTATTCCACCAAAAAATATAAATTTTTAATGGCAAAAAATACTACTGAATGAATTGATTATTTGCAAATTTTAGGTTATTTATTAACCCTTATTTGAGAAAAGGATTAATTATGACAGTTGCTCCGCCTACTTTTCTGACATCTCAATAATTTAATAGGGGGTTAATTAAGCTTTTTAGACAAAAAAATCATTATGTTTTAATTTTATTTTCTTCTCAACTTTTTTGTTATTAAAGTTAGGATTGTGAAACAAAAACAATTTTCCTGCTATATTCATAAAGATTTATTTGGTTTTTTAATCTTAAAAAATTTTGCCTAATAAGTAAGTTTTTCAAAATATCATTAAACTAAAAAGACTCAAAAAATATGTGTAAAAAATGCTTTTTACTCAAAAACTAAATTTTTTATTTCATTTTTGTATAAAGTTTCTGCTAGTAACAAAAATAAAAGGATTTCTACCTTAATTTTGCTAAAAAAGTCGTTTCATGTTAAAAGTTACTTTTTCCTCAGTCACTTTTTCAAAACTTTAGCTCTAAAAATCTCCGGTGTTAATGGAGGTAAAAAAAATATTTTTATATCTACTTATGTGGAATACTATGGAGAACAAGGACATATGCATTTTTTTATAATTCATTGAGAAATAAGGGCTGCAGATGCTTAAAAATACTTTTTTGAGGGTCATGCTGTATATAAAACCCATGAAATATTAAAACTACTTCAGATCTCCAATTTTTTATAGAAACAAATAGAAACAAGGTTGCCAAAATAATAATGATCTTAAATTCAATACCCGTTTATTATTGTGAGAAAATCTTAGTTTTGATTCTGCATAACATTGAAAAACGATAAAAATTAAAGCAAAATCAAATAATATCATAATTTAATATTAAACAGAACTTATTCTACACTAAATATTGTTTGTTTGTCAACAAAAGCAATTATGAAATAAGATACTAAAATGACAATTTCCCATTAGTGCAGTTGATCCCCTAAACTTTCAGACAAAGCCGGATAGGTTTTAATCTATATATATATGTATATATAGGGGATTGATCAAGAGAAATTCCCAGGAAAAAATAATTAATTCTTCCCCTTTCTAACAAAATTTATTTAAAGAGGGGTCTAATAAATAAAGTCTCAATTTTGCTCAACATTTATTCAAATAGTGTACTTACTGTTCAATTAATATACAATAATCATTTCTTATATTATATACATTTTATTATTGTTTATTTTTACATATTTTGTAATTATAAATATCTTTTGCGAAACCTTGTCAAATGATTTACAATCATAAAAAGCCTACTTAAGACCACTTATGTAAAGTAATGTCATTAAATATAAAAATGTGAAAAAAGTTAGGAATTTTTTAAAGATTAAAAATACCACTTAACTTCTCAAATATGGCCAATAGACAAAAGCACAGCTTTCCTTTATTTACACACAGAAATAAGGTAGTAGGGTTTTTTGTTTGAAGCTTAAGATCTCGAAAATTAAAAAATTCTGAATGTCGTCTTTTATAGAAGTTTGATCAATAAATCTCCCTATTTAGAAAATGGATATAGAATATACGTGGATATTATGACAGGGGAATTTTTTTGTTATTTTAGATTGCTAACATGGACACCATTTGTTGGTCAGAAGCAGAGGAGGGGATGGGTGGATCGTTATTTTAGCCATCTACAAGTTTCACTTTGTTGGAGTACATGATAATCTGGTGTAAGATCCAAGTAATAATAGATTCATTGGTTAGAACTGCTTGGTTTTCCTATTATCATGACAATTATAGATAGAAAAGTATGTATTTGAGAATATTGTGTTAAGAAAATAATATTTATAGGTACTCTTGTAACCTTTCTAAATTTATTATTTTGTAAATGTAAGTCAGTTATTTTCCCCCGTGAAAGAAGGGATAAAACTATTTCTTTTGTTAAAATATTTTTGAAAGCAATTTTTGATAGAAGTGTGCCATTTTTAATCCTTTACAAAAGTGAATAAATACTAAAATAAGTGGAAGGGTCAAGACATCAGTTCAAAAAATTTAAAGAATGCAAAATTTTCAAATGAAGGATATATAAAGAAATAGAACTATTTAAGTTTAAGGAATCAAGGATGTCCAAGCTTTTTTATTTTGAGGGGGGTAAATTATAATTTTTAAGGGTTTAATGGGGTAATATGATGTGTTTTTTTTAAATTTTTGTAGGGGGTAAAATGAAAGTTTCAAAGTTTAAGGGGGATAAACAACCCTCGGACGTCTATGGAAGACATAGAAGTTTATTTATGATTAATTTCATAACAAAAACTAAAATAAAATTAATGGAAACTAGTAAGAAAGGTAAGGAGAATGAGGAAGGTTATGAGAGTAAATATAAAAAAAAGATCAAGAAAAAAATGTCCCAAACGGCGGCGCAAAGCAGGGAAGTGGCGGAATTTTTATCAGGACAAATAGAGGTAAAATCTTTTATTAATCTTTTATCCATCTTTAAATCTATTTATTTGCTATCTATTCTATATATCTATTCATCGTTTTATAAATTTTTTTTTATAATTTTAAGTAAAATACTAAACCATGTTAATGTTTAAAGTAAATATAATGGAAATTGACATTAAATCAATCTTCCCCAAATTCTTTTTGTCAAAATCTTAATTAATTTTTCTTGGGTCGTGGGAAGTTTGATTCTCCTCCCTGTGTAAAATAAGTAAATGAATAAGAAGAAGTATCATACTATCAAATGCTTTAGTGATGTCAAACTAACAAAATTTAAAAATTAATTTGTAGCAAAAAGTTTTCTAACCACGTTGTTGACCCAATAACTTTGGGTACTTTTATTGAATTTTATTTGGTTGGTGTTCTAACTTTTCCATCAATTTTTATCTAATTAAGTGGTAATTTTGTTTAATCTTTAAATTTCTAAAAACATTAAATTTTCTGTTCAACTAACTAATTTTATATTTATGATAGCAAGGAGATGTATATCCCCAGCTGTATGATGAGTTACAAAAACTTGTGGCCTCTCCAGTAATTACAGGTTTGTAAATAAAATATTATTTGGAAGGGATATTTCCTTCAGTGGTAATCTATTTTGCGTATATATTTTCCAGCGCTAGGCACAACAGTTCCTGTAATATAAAGTAGTAAGGTTTTTTTGTCTGAAGATTCACTAACTACTGAACCAATTTAGTTATCCATGTTAGAGAAGCTGGACATAGGTCCAGGGGTGGTTTAATGCTATTATATTTACAAATTTAAGACTTGAGATGGTTTTAGGCTGTAATTCTGCTCCCTTCTTGCCCCTTTTATTACAGAGCCCTTAGATACTAGGGTTAAACTACTAAAAATGAACATATGTATGTAATTAAATTAAACTAGCGGCTTCGCCCTTAGCCTCTAGAGGCTTTGCCCCAAGAAAATAGCCTAAAACCACCACAGGAACAATAGGTATATACCCTGAAGAGTAGAATCCGATCGGTTCAGTGGTTACCGAGATCTTAAGGGACGGACAGACAGACGGACGGACAGACATCATTCTTCTTTGTATTATAGTAGATAATGAAAATTTGTGCTTTTCTAACCAAAGTTTTTTTTTATAGATAAGCACGTATCAGAATGAAATATCTACATTTATGATGATAATAGTTAAATTTTGCAGAAAGTGAATTTCCCGCAACTTTTCTCAAATGTTTGGCTACTTCGGGCATAGAAACAAAGTAAGATTTTATTATGGCAACACTGTTTTAATTTACACTAATAGTTTTAAAGTTTACTAGCTGCTTAAAATTTAGGTATTTTTTTACTGTGAGGGGAGTAATGGATTATTTTCTGTCTCACTATAAAGCACAATGCCATTGATGCCTAAAAGGACGCTAGATAACACCTGTGTAATATAATATTAGCACATACTGGGTAAAATCTCAGTCAATGTGGCATTTTCTCTCAAAGTGCCTGTTAAGAACTGAACCCCCCTTCTCATTTTATATTTATAAATTAGTGTAGGAAAGGTTTCAGTGCTAAACAACCAAGGGGAAGCGGCCAAAAAAATTGAATTGGTATGATAAAAACTAAAAACTGTATATTTGAATTTATTTAGTTTGAAAAATTGTGTCTACCACCTGATGCGAAGTAAATCAGTAGAAAAATGGATTCATGAGCATACTTCTGGCAGGCTTCGGGAGCCATTGGCATATGTAGCTAAAGTTCAGGTACGCTTAGATTTTAATATGATTAACTTAATAAACTTAAAAAATCTTTCATAAAAAAATGTCAACCTTACATATATTTAAAGTGATCCTTATAGAAAAATAACAGAATGTCTGTCTGTCTGTGTGTACCGTAGGATCTTGCTAATCTCTGAACCGATATGGTTCCCATTTACAATGTAGCATCTCATAGGTTCTGGTAAGGTTTATAACCATTCCTGGAGTGTAGGGGCGAAGTAGCTAGTGGTATAAAAGTTTAAAAAATTGAAACGGTCAGCTATTAAACCTTAAAGACAATGTTTATGTTATGGAAAGGAACTTTTAAAGTCCCCAAATAATTTTTTGCTCATTACAATCACTTGGAGTTTAACTCTTTTGCTTGACCAACTTTAAAAATATCTTAAATTCTAGGCTCAATGGGAGAAGAGAATATTGAAGAGTTTAAACTCCATGTGCAATGAACTTAGTCAAACATTTGCTAAACCAAGATGTCAGGTTTATATTCATTTTAAAATTTTTTATTGGAGATTAATTAATCCATGGACAAGGGACAATGGCAAACAATTTAAAGAGAAAATATCCACAGTCCCCCCCCCCTTTATTACCCATTTTCCTTTAGTTACAGTACAAAACAAGTTTTATACCAACAATACGCCACACTCTATTCAAATTTTCAGTTATTTCAGATGGAATTAATAAAAGAAAAAAGTGACACAACTTTAATTGTTTTAATGTTTTTTTTATATTTTAGGCACAGCAACAAGAGTTTGTTAGTAAGTATACTAAATTCTATTATAAATTTTAGTTGTACTGTAATATTAATTAAAATCAACATGTTTTAAATGGTGTTGCTACAAAAGACCAACGCCTACAAGAGACCAACTAGACGGTTCTACAAAAGACCAACGCCTACAAAAGTCCAACTAGACGGTTCTACAAAAGACCAACGCCTACAAAAGACCAACTCTCACTAGTCGCCGGAAGGAAAAAGCAGTTTTTTGAAACAGGCTCTCTGAGATTATTACAGATTCTGATATATACATATATAGACTAATGAAAAATGCAAAAAACGAAATCAAAAGCGTTCCTTCTTGGGAGAAAATCCGGGAAAAAGATTTTAGCTATTTTTAACCTAAAATTCACATTGGCAAGCCTGCAAAGAAATATACAGACATTTTAAACATGTCATTGCTCAGCACCTAGAAGTGGTATAAAAATGCTACGCATACCATTGGAAAGCTCATAACCTCTAGTTTTTATTTTGGTATATAACGTTTTTGTACTATTATTAGTTTTTGAGCTATCCTCTGCAGTATACTCAAGTTAAAAAAGTGAATTTTTTTCTTGAATTTTAAGTTTGATACAATTGTTACACAAACCTTTTTAAGATTATATTGCTTAGCACCTAGTATTTATATAATTATTTTATATAGGTATATTAGTATATTTTGGGTACATTTAATTTTAGCTTTATTAAAAATAGTCTTTGAAATGTGTATTGTTTGACTTTGTAGTAAGAACCAAGGAGGTAGGGGGGGGGGGGGTTTATACACTTATAGGCAATGAAATTCAGTATAACAGTTTGCTCTGGATGTTTTTGGGCTTGTTGTTTTTGGCACTATCCTTCTAGGGGCTAGTGGGGTAAAACAGCTCCAAAACACTGAAATCTAAGGTCTGAGCTTATTTTTAGAGATATCAAGCTAATTTTTTTTAATGTAAATTTTTTTTGCATAATTGAGCTAAGTAGCCAGTAAAGATTTCATTTTGCCACTTTCCTTCTTGGGGCTAGCGGGGTATAACAGCCCCCAAAACACTAAAATTATAAGTTATGAGCCTATTTTTAAAGATATCAAGTTGTTTTTTTTATTTTAAAATTTATTCACATAATTTAAATACATAGCCACTAAAGATTTAATTTTAACACTTTCTTTCTAGGGTCTAGTGGGGTGAAACACCTTCAATTGTAAAATTATAAGATCCAGGGGGGGGGGGGGTAGTTTATATACTTATAGGCAATGAAATTTAGTATTAAATATTGCCAACCTGATTATTTTTGTAAAATCACTTATATGATTAAATCTACCAGTAAACCCCAAGTTTTGCACTTGCCTTCTAGGGGCTAGTGTGGTAAAACTGCCTCCAAAACTACTAAAACATTAAGTTCTGGGCTTAAAAAAAAAATGGGCTGATTTGTTAATGAAAACTTTTTTTTCAAATCACTGAACTTAATAATCATTCATTAAAGTTCAACATGATAACTTTGAAAATAAGCTCAGAACTCATAAAATTTGTATTTTGGGGATGTTTTACCCCACTAGACTCTAGAAGGAAAGTGCCAAAATGCAATCTGTAATAGCTACTTAGCTCAATTATGTGAAAAATGTTTACATTAGAAAAATAAGCTTGTTATTTAAAAAAAAAATAATCTCATAGCTTATAATTTTAGTGTTTTAGAGGCTTTTTACCCCACATGCCCCTAGAAGGAAAGTGCCAAAAAACAGGTATATCCAATCATATAAAAAAAATTTGAAAAAGAACCATTTGATAACTATAACAACAAGTCCAAACAGCCAGGGCAAAATATTTAGTGGCTATGTATCTCAATTATGTGAATAAATTTTAAATTGAAAAATTATCTTGATGTCTTTAAAAATAGGCACATAACTTAAAATATTTGTGTTTTGGTTGGTGTTAAAACCTACTAGTACCAAGAAGGAAAGTGGCAAAATGAAATCTTTAGTGACTACTTAGCTTAATTATGCAAAACAAAGTTTACAAAAAATTAGCTTGATATCTCTAAAAATAAGCTCAGACCTTAGATTTTAGTGTTTTGGAGCTGTTTACCCTACTAGTCCCTAGAAGGTTAGTGCCAAAATTTAATTTTCAATATTTTCACTGGTATATTTAATCATATAAGAGATCTTACAAAGATAAACAGGTTAATAACTATAACAACAAGCCCAAAAACAATCAGAGCAAAATTTTATAATGAATTTCATTGCCTATAAGTTTATAAACTACATCCCTCCCCCACCCCCCCACCTTCCCTCCTTGGTTCTTACTACAGTGTCAAACTATACACATTTCAAAGACTATTTTTAATTAAGCTAAAATTAAATGTACCCAAAATATACAAATATACCTATATAAAATAATTATATAACTCCTAAGTGCTAAGCAATACAATTTTAAAAAGGTATCAAACTAAAATTTAAGAAAAAACTGCAGTTTTAAAACTTGAGTACTTCAGAGGATAGCTCAAAAACTAATAATAGTACAAAAATGTTATATACAATTATGAAAACTAGAGGTTATGAGCTTTCCAATGGTATGCGTAGCATTTTTATACCACTTCTAGGTGCTGAGCAACGACATGTTTATAATGTCTGTATTTTTCTTTGCAGGCTTGCCAATGTGAATTTTAGGTTAAAAATAGCTAAAAAAAAATTTCCCGGATTTTCACCCAAGAAGGAACGCTTTTGATTTCGTTTTTGCATTTTTCATCAGTCTATATATGTATATATCAGAATCTGTAATAATCTCAGAGAGCCTGTTTCAAAAAACTGCTTTTTCCTTCCGGCGACTAGTGCTCTACTAAAGACCAACGCCTACAAAAGACCAACATTCAAAAAATCGTAATGCTAGAAGTTCATAGCCGCAGAGCTCGGCCCCGAACCGCGGGCGCTCGGCCCCCTTGCCTTTAACCTAACCTATATGTATGAATGTTTAATGTACATTAATTTATTTATAGTTTTAAATATCGTGGATTTTACAAAAAGTGGTTGATAGATTTTTTCAAATTTTAATATTTTTTACAATATTTAGGTAAGGTTAGGTTAGGTTATAGGCAAGGGGGCCGAGCGCTGCGGCCATGTATTGATTATGTAATACATTATTACTAAATTTAATGTTTATATTACAATATATAGGTGTTGGTCTTTTGTAGGCGTTGGTCTTTTGTAGAGTTGGTCTTTTGTAGCAACGCCATTTAAATGACGTACGAACATTATGATTACGATTATAAAGAGCTATTCGCTACAGACGGACATACCGTAATTACAGAAAAATCAAAAGCTTTAAAAAGACTAGTTTTCACAAAAAAATGTAATACTTCTATATTTTCTTAAATTATAATTCTATAGCTCACTGGGAAGATCTATCTGCCTTGGAATTGGACTTGTCCTTGTTCAGACCTGTTTACTCTCCTAAGGTATGATATATTAAGATCTGGAAAACAGCTACACTGATATTGAAGAGATTGGTATTATTATGTTACATATTCTTCTTAGAATTTTTTTTGTTTATTTCCACTCGCTTTAAAGGCCATCAACTGAGGAGTTTGAATCATTAAATATAAACAAGGATGATTTCATCAACAATAGCAAAGCTGTTTGAAATCATAAGCTCAATATTATGGCATACATTGGAAATTGCCAATTGCTATATAACTAGAATAATAGCATCCATAAGTAACGAAGCATAAAAGATGGACAAACGTACAAAATTCAGCTCTCATTAAAGAAAAAAGAGAGAAATTGCAAAAACTAATTCAATCACGAAGCCTTTTCATACAAATAAGTTTTTTTGTCTTTTGAAGCATAAGCGACATACAAATGGATAAAGCAATTTAAATAAGTTAGATGCCCAATTTTATTAGAAATCTGCAGTGAAAATTTTAGCTGTCCTATTATAAAGCAGTCAATAAATCACATTTCCTCCTTAGCGTGCCGGATTGACTAATAAACACACAAATTAAATTATTTTTTTTTAGATTTGCTACTGTAAGTAAATACTATTTTGGATCAAATTCTGTTTGTTTTTATTTAGATTTGATTTTTAGGATTTTCTGGAAGTATTGGCGCAACTCCATTCTCCTAATCAGAATCCCTGTTGTACAAGTTTAAGTGGCCAACTATCTGGAAGACCATTCTGTCTAATACAGGTATAAATTCTCCCAATCACAATCCATGTTGTACAAGTTTAAGTAGCCAACTATCTGGAAGACCTTTCTGTCTAATACAGGTATAAATTCTTCCAATCAGAATCCATGTTGTACAAGTTTAAGTAGCCAACTATCTGGAAGACCTTTCTGTCTAATAGAGGTATAAATTCTCCCAATCAGAATCCATGTTGTACAAGTTTAAGTAGCCAACTATCTGGAAGACCTTTCTGTCTAATACAGGTAATAAATTGGAATTACGGACACACAAACAAATTTTTTGGGGAGAACTTCGTTTTAGATGTCCCAAAGGACATACAAATGACGAGAAAGCACAAAAATTGAAATGGTGGAAGAAGTGAAATCTATATGCCTTGGCAAGTAAACTGGCGCAATTCAATATCATGTCTTGTTAGGGCTTCAAGAAAAAGATCATTTATTTAAATGTTTGGTCGGTTTTAATGATACTTCATGTGATATCTTTTAGCGTTCGTTTAAGTATCGGCTTATCATTATTTATAAAAATTTTAGGTTCCAATAAAAACAGCAGATCTATCGGATCTACGTGAAAAATTCCAAGATTTGAGTCTCGCAGAGCCACACTTGGGAGTTCCACAGGTTTTAATCTTTGTCTTCAATGTTAGAATTTCATTAATCTTGTGTTAAATAATGATACAAATAAGGCTTTAGGCTATTTAGCAGGGTATCTGACAGGAAAGAATATTCCTTTAAATGTTTTTTCCCCCATAAAATGCCCCTCATCTACTCTAGGGGTGAAGCAAAAACTCATTAATTTTAAAGCGTATTCATATTTTTCTTTTAATATTTCTGTTATATCTACTAAGACATAACGATCCGCATGCATGAAAATTTACAGAAACCACAAAATGGCAAAACCCTAGGTCAGAAAAATAACTTATCTAGTTTATGTTGCGGATCACATCTATTCTCATAAATATGCTTATAATATAAGGTTTTTTTTAATGCAACCATCTCGTAATCAGTGAGCAAATGACACTTAGAATTCAAATTTCGATCTGAACTTTTGCATGAGTAATCCTTGGTAGGTCTATTTTCCCTAAATCGAACAAAAAGTTAGAGTAACGGCTAGCGGCTCAGCCGTTTTTTGCCTATTTTCAGGGTAAATCTATCATCAATTACGTAGGAATCGACTTTTTAAAACATATTTTTGGTTTAATTAATGTTAAATGATAGCAATAACCAATTTTAAAACTTCTAGTACCAAAGCTACCGTCTAGAACCGTTTTGGAGTAGAAAATAGTATTATGTTGAGAGAGGTTTCGTGACTAATTTGCAATATAAATATCAAATAAATGGCAAAATAGCTGAGCCGCCAGCCGTTACTTTTCCAACTTTTTGTTCGATTTAGGGAAAATAGACCTACCAAGGATTACTCATGCAAAATTATAGATGGAAGTTCGAATTCTAAGTGCCATTTGCTCACTGATTACGAGATGGTTGCATTAAAAACCCCCCCCTCTACCATATTTTTTAAAAAGAAATAATCTGGTCGCCACACTCTTTTTATTATCTGTTTTATTTCCGCTCTCGCAAATTTATATTTTTTACAGTTGCACGTCTGCCAACTGTGAGGTATAATGTTTATCCAAACTTGTTTACATTTTAGACTTAGTCGCGGCTGCCGAGCCCCGATTAAAGCTTTGTAAATCTGTAGGTTGATAACAGAGGAGATCAGTTGGAATGGGAGAGATATCAACTTGGGCTGAAAGTTCTGGATAAAAATCATGCTCCCCTGGCACAGGTGGGTGATTTATTGAAGTAAAAATATAGAGGGGGCATGAGCTATATGTAACTTTGCCCACAGGGCAGGTATTCTGTCCCGATTTTGTATTGGGTCTTTGAAATCAGCTTATAGCGTCGGAAATATAAATACAGCCGGGTATAAACAAAAGAACAGAAAGCAATTTACTAGCAGACAAAAAGGGTCTCCACCACTTGTGCCAGATAGTTGTCTTATTCATTTATTGCTGTGACATACGTATGAATCCAAAACAAGTTTATTTCATTCTGGACTTATTCTAGAAAATATTAACTTTCAGATTTATTTTAACAAAAAAAAATAAGATTTAGATTTTTTAATTTACAAACTATGTGTTGCAGGAGTTTTTGAAAAGAGGATGTCCCCATAGCCTTAGAGGAAGTGTTTGGGCACAGGTTATCAAAATAAATATTATTCTTTAATTTAAGAATGTTATAATTTTTTCATTCTTTGTCAAGAACATCCAAGATGGAGAGTAAAATAAAATACATGGTTTTTAGGTTTTAAAGGGGTATAAAAGTTTGAGGGAGTAAAGATCTACCCCCATTGTAAGAATATTTGTCTTACAGTATTGATACTGATTTGTTATTCGAAACTTCATAAAAAAATAAAATCAATAACTGTACAAAAAAATATTGGTTAAAGTTTCAAACTTTAAAAAATCTTTTAGGTTCTGGGATGTGATCTGACTGAAAAGGTAAGAGAATCATAAATCTTTATATTACAAAAACTCGATAATATAATTTTGATATAATACTTGTATGTTGGACTTAATCAAAGTGTTTAAAAAAGGAACAAGGTTGACAACGTCCATAAGAAGCAAAGCACAAAAATCATGGAATGGACAAAGCGAGTTAAAGAGCTAATCCTCAGTTGGTATAACAAAAGAACGAATGAGAATGGGCAAAGATAAATCACGAAACCTCTTTAAAACATAAGGTTTGTATCTTGGGGTATGACAGACACATAGACGGACCAAACATTGTATACAATAGATGCACATATGTCCGTTATTTTAGCCAGCTGCGATAATCATTTTTTTAGAGTAAATGAAAATCTGGTGTAAAATCCAAGTTATAATATATCCATTGTTCTAGGATATTGTGACGTATGAAGAGTTAAGGGAAGCTGTTATTTCAACTGATATTATGTTAGATAAACTAATTATGAAGGTAGAATATTAAGAGAAGCAGTTATTTCAACTGATATTATGTTAGATAAACTAATTATGAAGGTAGAATATTAAGAGAAGCAGTTATTTCAACTGATATTATGTTAGATAAACTTATTATGAAGGTAGAATATTAAGAGAAGCAGTTATTTCAACTGATATTATGTTAGATAAACTTATTATGAAGGTATAAAAATGTTTAAGCATCATTGAAAATAGATTTCAAATGTAATATTGTTTTTTTTTAAATAATCTTTTACAGCGAAGCTTCTCATAAGTCAAGGGAAGGTTTATATTTATTTTGAGGGAGGTTACCAGCAACTTTCCAAGAGATATCGCCAGACAAAAATGCACTCTCTAAAAAGTTTCTTCTATATGAGAGCTCTTTTAATTTGTGATTCTGAGATATAAACTTTTAGTAGGGCCAAGAAACCGATTAATATCCACTGAATTCGAACCGGTTCTCAGCATCTTATTACAGACAATTTTTCAAAAATATTAGAGTAATAATCATGAAATTAATACAAGTTTTGTTAGCCCTGGCCTTTGTCCCCTCGGGGTAAATATAACTTTCATTTTTATAGCCGTGGAAAGCTGCTTATGATACGATGTGATAAATACCTATTCTAGGATATACAACTGACAGCAGCGAATGACGAGCACTATTTCATATTTGAAGATATTGTCTATAAAACAATATTATGCTTCAGCAGAGATTGTGAGGTAAAAAATATTTTTTTTTCATCAGAGCTCGGCAGCCGCAATGAAGCCTCAAATTTAAACCCGTTTTGATGCTTTGAAAAATATTTTGAAAGAGGGATTGCCATATTTGTGTAAGGTTTAGACTTTCATCTGATTATTAAATTGTAATAGATGGATTCCCTGAGGCTTTCAGGCTGCTGCCGAGCTCTGATTTTTATAGTACATGGATTCTGTTGATAATACTACCTATTGCTTTAATACTTTTTACCATCTACTACTTTTTGAAATGTTTATAATTTTAATATTTTTATACCTAATCATAATCAAAATAATCATAAAAAAGCAACTAAATTCCATATTATGTAAAATTAATAAATAAACACTAGGTAATTCAGAAAACCTTTGATTGGAGAAAATTTTAATCCCAAATAACTCCGCTAGGTGGCAACAATGTTTTCTTGTGGCTCTTCAAATCCACCCAAAGCAATACTAAGAGGAAAACAGCCATCACCAGAAAACTATGTTCTGTATCCACCAAGGTTAAGTTTTATATTAAATCATTAAGAATCATATCCCCCCTGGAAGCCTTTAGGGGCACTTGAAGGAGGGAGAATTCGAACCTGCACCATTCACAGGAGCGAATTCTTTTGGGAGGGTGGATATAAACCTTCTTCAAAAATAAACCTTCCTGGACCTCTAAGAAGCCTTATATGAAACGTTAACCACAATGGGCCCGCGGATTTAAGATTTTTGAGCTAGAAACAGACACACAGATATTCTGCAAAGTGTTAGTCATTAGCCCTGGACAAAAATAAATAAAATGTTGTCGTTATTAAAGCGTTTCACCTCTTTCATGGTCATTCAATGCAATTCTTCTACTCTTATTAATGAAACACTCCTGATATAATAGTACCCTTATTAACACCGTGAAAATATTTTATTTTCAGTGGAATAATCCCTTACCATGGGATGTCGATGTTCTGTGCGCCTTTCTGCTATGTGTACACAGACCATGTACAGCTGTACTTTACATTCAGAGCTATGTACACCAGGTAATATCTACCTATCTTTCTTTTTAGTAAACCAGTAGTTATTAGTGAGGGGGTGGAGGTAGTTTTTTTCATTATACATAAAACATGTGTGGCTACCCAATATATACTAACCTAAAATTAAAGAAGAACAAACCCAAACAAAGATAAACTAACCCTCCCCCCCACCTCATATTTTTGACGGGGGGGGGGGGGGGGGAATTTTGGGCACAGCAATTGTCTTTAAGGGAAACTGACATAATATCTATCTGTGTATCTATCTATTTATTCCAAGTTCTTAACTCTGTGAAGCACAGCTACTCTTTAACTGGAGTCCTTCTTGGCGACCACAGTTTTGAAGATGTTCGATCTCATAAAACCAAAACATTCTTTTTCAGGAACACAAAATAACTTAAAAACATATTAAGGTTTTGGTTCCGACTGAATCAAGTATCCTCACATCCCCAATCTATAATTGGACTGTGCGCCCTGTTTGAAAATATTATGCAGGTTCACAGATTTTTAAGGAAAACAAGAACGATTATATCCACAAATTTGCATAGCTTTATCATATTTAAAATCCGTACTTTTAGATAAGTAACACTATTTCCTTTGGTAATCATTAGCTTGACTAAACTTTATAGAAAGGCTAAATCTTATATACTATTTTGACTTTAATTAACATTCGATAGAAGGTGGGGAAACTCCTTCCCTAGACTGAAAGAAAGCTTTACTGTAAAGAAGATACATATCGGTCAAATGGTTAGCGAGTTTTTTTTCGTTGTGCAAAGACGGACCGATACAAACACATCTTGTTAGTTCAATAAAAAATAAAACTTATTAGCAATCATTCTTAGTGAAAATTCTTCAAATCAAAATAATTTTAAAATGGTAGGTAGTAAGTTATGGAAATTTTATTTTAGAGAAACGAGCCAGAGCTATGGAGGCATTTACTTTCACTGGATATTCAACCAACAAGAGTCGTGTTTAGGTAAAATTAATCAATTTTTTAAAATCTTCTAAAATTCGGGTGCTTGTCACAGGGAGAAGGGTATCAAGAAAGTATTATAAATGATTTTTTGCCAGAATTTTGACTTATCATTAGCTCATGGTTCTCGTGATTTAGGTAACTTCATATGTGACGTATGTTATGACATATGTTATGTTATTATGTTTATAAAAAGCAAATGTTGATAGAAAAAAGAGCAATAAAGTTACGAAGTAGAATCTTTGGTAGTCATACTTTAAAACTAAAGTGTTTTAAATACTTGTTAGATGGATTATGCGTGGATTTTCTGGCTACTTCCCACCAACCCAACTTCTTTACTTGTGGGACATCATCATAGCCTACGATTCTATGGAGGTTTGTAGTATGCCACTTGTCAAATAGGTAGTCGGTTCGAATCTTAGTACTAACATAAAATGTAATTATAGATGATAAGAGATAAGACAATGGCCAATGATGATAACCAAAATTACCCCTTCTGTATGTGGTTGAACGTTAGGACACTCAACTTAATCAACCAACCCAACAGAATTTAATTCAAATCCCCAAAGTTATTAAGCCAACGAATTAGAAAACAATTTTACAGAACTTTGGGGACTAGTGTAATAAAGAACCTAATGTCCCCTCTCTCCCTGATTTAGTACTCTATAGTTAAGAAGTATTAAAAATACTAAATCTTGGTAATAGGCCAAGATCAGATAAAATAATTATCCCTCAACAATGAAATTAAAGCTCTTTTAAAACCTAGGTAGGACTAGACATTAATTAAAACGTTGAAAGCTTACCATAAAAATAGACGACAAATTCTATCATAAAGTATCACTAATGAAAAACGTTCATCCGTCTTTATGAATAATAATTTAGGTTTTGCCTCTGCTTGCGGGTGCAATCGTCAGTTTCAGGTAAAAATAAAAATTCTTTAATATTTAAGCTATTTTTCTTTTTTAAAATTCATTTTGTAATTTTTCAAAATATATAAAAATTGTGAATTTTAGAAAAGAAAATTTGATGAGAGTTGTTAACTTAGCTGGTGTAGAAGCTGTTTTAGGTAAAAAATTATTCATCTTAATATGTACCTACCTTCTTAGGATTCGTAAAATGTATTTCTATTTTCTATAGGTATGTTAATGCCTATAGAAGTGTAAAGAATGAAAAAAACTATTTACAAAACTACTATCAAACTTGTTTAGGTAGTTCTTTTTACACCAGTCCCCTAAGTTATATAATAACGTTTTCTCATTCGTTGACTTGACAACTTTGGGGTCTTTATTTTGTTTTTTTGGATGCTACATTAAGTTTAGTGTCCAAACTTTTCAACCACTAATTGAATCTACAGAGAAGGGATAATTTTGTGGATCATCTTTGGAGATTTATCGGCCAATGTAATATCCATTTCGATCACTGAATTTAGGTAGTATATCCAATGAATTAAAACTGAACTTTAAAATAATCATCCAAATTAACTTTTTATTTTCAGGTGATCTATCCTCATTGAATCTGGTTTCCCTACTTCAATTAGCTTTATCTAAAGATAACTAAGTATAAAACTTATCAAGGATAGTTTTGTTTATATATAGCGCAGCAACATTAAGATAAAAATGAGAAATCTTCAGTAAAATTATCATAGAACATATCAGATGCAAAAGACATTAAACAATAAACATGGGCGATGATTTAAATTGCATATACAAATTCTTACGGATCAAAACATTTACTGTTTTTTTTTTTGTTTATGAAAGGGTTGTAATCCTTAATAGTAATACAAATCAGCCTTTAGAATCCTTAAACGTACAGTTTCTAAAGGTAAGCAGTTGTTAAGTGACAGTCGGACCAACGGACCCAAATTATAAAATTACTACGAAACCAATAATTGTATTATGATTATATAACATATTTCATTCTATGAATAAATGTTTAATATTTATATTTTCTGTGTTATTTACCTACTTTATATTGATTGAAATATGATCGCTGGAAAATAAAAAAATATTATACAATTCAATTAAAAATCTGAGGTATTAATGAAACAAGGATAACAAAATGTATAAAGGCGGAGCTTAAACTATCAAAAATAAAGATAGGTATTATTAAATCATGTCTAAAAATCCATCATGCAATGCAAACAGACACTATCAAAATATAGAGAAGCCCTTCTTAATAAAGTGGGTTTGAAAGTAGATATTTATAATTTTCAATTTAATGATACAAAATTTGTTGGATATTAAAATACATACCTATCATAAAAGGAGATACCATATAAAGGTAAATACAAACAATAAAAAGGTCTAATGCAAAACAAAAATTTTAAATGCAGTAAATGTACTATTGAGTTGTGAAAAAATACTTATTACTAATGTTTTTAAATTGTAGAAATGTGAAATGCAAGATAATAAATGTAGGAACCCTAAAGTATAAACCCTAGTCTGTTTTTTGTTTCAATATATATGTTTTGTTGTTATATTTAAAGTTTTATAGATATGTTTAATAAATTGTACTATCACAAAATAAGATCTAGAAAAAGACATAAAATCACTCTTCCATTGCCCCATCAAGAAAGGCTAAACACTCTACAGTCTCTATAGCTGTATTCACATCATTTTTCATAATTGTCTTTTTCTTATTCTTGCTCGTGTATCCAAATGATTCTGTGGCCAGACTTTCAATAAAGAATTCTGTAGCTTTTGTCACACATAGAATTGCTTCTTGATTCACCATGGTGACGTCATCGTCCAGCTTCATTATTCTTTTGATGGTTCCGAGTGGGAAACGGAATAGTTTTTCTGCTTTAGTTGTTTCTTCTTCCACTTCGTTCTGGTCACAGATAGGGGATTGTTAAAGAATAATGGATATAGAATGTGTGGATATATTTACATTAGTAAAATTTGTCAACATTTAGGTTGCTAATAGGGACTTTACTTATTGGTCAGTTCGTTCATTTAAAAGCAGGAGAGGGTATGGGATAAAAAGGGGTTAGTTTAGCCAGCTGGGAGTACCATTTTATATATTAGAGTATAGGAAAATCTGGTGCAACATCAAAGTAATATTATGTCGATTTGAGAATATTTCAAAATCTATACACGACATTATGTTCATAAGTGGCGCATCAATAATAAGCTATCATTTTTTTTATTAGTTCAAGTAAATAAGTCCGTAAAAGTACATTGTCTAAAAAGTAAAATATGAGCCACTGCACAATACGTCTGAAGTTTATTTTTAAAAGTGATATCTAATACCTATTTAAACAATCTATTGAAAAACTAGTAATTTATCTTTAACAATCATTGTCCCTGCCTCTTTTTCTGTGGTGTCTTTACTATTAACATTATCCTCATTTGTATTATCTTCCTCATTCTCTATCTCCTCTGGTGCTTCCTTGTTTTCTATCTCCTCTGGTGCTTCCTGTATTTCTAGGGATTCTGGGATAACTGTCACTCCATCTTCCTCTACTTTATCTAAATATTCAAAATCATTAATAAGTTTAGTTATAAGAAATTAAAAGATCCAATTATTGTCTACTTGTTAAAACTCAAAACTTATCATATATGCAAAAAAAAGGATTTATCCTCCGCGCCTAGCTATTTACTTATCCACTCCCTATAACCATATAACATTGTGCAATGAAGATGATATTATCATAAAAAGAAGAATAGGTATCTGAGGTATCATGATCATATATCATTCAAAAAGGGTAATACGCTTCATGATAATCTTGTAACTTAACCCTTTACTTATTTTCATGAAATGGTAACACAATAGAAAACAGTTAGGGAGTAACTAAAAAACAGCAAGGTAAAAAGTAAATTTTTCTTTCAAATATTATAACACATTATTTACCTCCTTCTTCTTCTAAAAACTCTGGAGTTTCTGGAACTAGTACCACGCCACCTTCTGCCATTTTCCTAGTAGACAAAATCTGAAAGAATATTCATCAAACATTCATAATTAAGAAGCTACCTAGTTAAAATGAATTTCGTGCAACTACCCCCTTTTCTTTTATTTTCCACTTACATTTTTATAACTTGTTCAGAATTACTGAAATAGTTCAAAAACTATAATATTTTATCAAATTCATTCCTTTTAAAGTAATATGTTTGCATAAATAAAGCATTTTTACTTTTTTCATTTCTTTGTATAACGCGCCAACTTTTGTTGACTTTTGATTGAAGCGCTTTTGCCGCGTACAATTTTAGGCTGGGTGTCTAAAAATTCCCTCATCCTAAAAAAGCGCATTCAAATAAAACCAAAAAGATTGTAAGCTTTCAATTATTTCTATATAAAATGCAAATTCAAATGTTATCGCCTTTTTTACGACCTATAAATCATCATTAATTGGGTTGTCATGAAAAAAATCATCTACTATTCCCGAAAAATTATTGATCCATAGCAGAAAACAAAAAGTTTCTCTGCATATTTTTTCCCTAATCTTATAATTAGTATGCCTAAGAGTTATTTTACAAAAGATTAAATTATTACTGTGAATTTTTATATTATGGATATTATACATTTACAATCAAATTAATACATAATTTTTTGGATTAAATATATTTTTATCAAGCCAGAGGGAAAATTGTAGTAGAAGTTTAGGACCCATTGATTTGTAGCAGCCGAAATTGCACACCTACCTGCCCCTCCTCCTTTCTCTTACCAATTCTCTCCCCTTCTCTCTTTTCCACCAACCCCGGTTTATTATAATCACTGCTATCAAAATTCAAACGTCGATACATAAGAATAAAAAAGCTTACTTTTGCTAACCGATATGATTCTCCTTTACAATATAGCGTCCCACACGTCCTAGCAAGGATAATAACTATTTTTTTGATGGCTACAATCACCCTCCCAAGAAAATTTCTCCTAGAAAAAGCCCCCAACAAAAAAAGAATTTGAGGAGTAAAAAAATGCGGGAGCACTGTCTGGTGTATCCGAAATCAGCTGTTTCTGGAAGGGGGGGGGGGGGGGGATATCGTGCTTCGCGCATTTATTTCCCCCTCTCTAAACTCTCACGAAACTAAATAAACAAAAACAAAGAAGTGAAACAATAATTGTGGTCTTTTTCAAGGGCCAATGAAATCCTAAATTTCTCCTTTATTCCAGGCTTTTCATGTATTATATTTTTACAATTTTTATTAGGTTTGGACTAATAATTAGGTAATTTTTGATGATCGAATATTTATAAAGCTAAATGAAACTCACACACGTACCTATTTACAAATAAAGTTTAATTATTATGATTTTTGTTTAATTATAATGAAGCATTTTCAACTTGATGTATAATTTTCTTATAAAATTGCCATATTTATTGATTATTGTCACATATATCTGTCTTTTGTCTTAGTTATAAGTTTTTCATTACTTATGTCGACATGCATTAGGTACTTTAAAATTGCCTAAAACCTTCACTGGACTTATAATAAGCTGTAAATTAAAATGGGGAAGCCAATTAGATCAGTGAAATCCTTAAGAACATATAAATATTGTACAACTTTGTTAATTGTGTATGGAAAGAGGTTTTGTTTTGACGCTTAATAAGATCTAGTAAAATGGCAATTGTATTTATTTATATAATTATAGATTTTATTTGGAAAAGCTTGGGCTTAATCTGGTCAGAATGATAAACTTCCCCTCCATAATTGAATATATTTTAATATTTTTTCAGAAAAAAATATGCATTCATTGATTGAATATCATTAGATGATAAGTATTAAATAAAAAAAAAAGAATGAGGAAATTGAAACTTCAGAAACTGATATAAATACCTCTCAGCTAAATCCCTAACAAAATGAGAAGTCAGACACACTGCCTGTTTTCTGATTGGTACAATGTGGTCTATGAAACATCTAAAAATTCAGGTGAGGAGATTTTATATCTTATTGTTCTTTACTTAAAGACAGTTGCCTTTAGATACCTAAGTATTTTATATGGGCGATTTTTCTTGGGAAGTTAGTATTACCCTCCCCCAAAATAGTTATAAACCTTTCTAAGGCCTATGAGAAGCTATATTGTAAAGGAAGATCATATTGGTTCAGCGGTTAGCGAGATCCTTTGGTGCAAACAGAAACACACTCAGAACCTATTAATTATAAGAACTTGTATCAAGGGGCTCTGTACTCGATAGAACAGAGAAGGGCTAGAGAAATAACTTAAAACCACCACAGGACCTATGTGAAGTCTACCTACAATAGAAAACCTAACCGGTTCAGTAGTTATTTATTGAGATCGTGAGCTTTAGAAGAAAAAAAACTTGCTACTTTATATAATAGACTAGCGGCTACGTTATAAACCTTCCCGGGACCTATGAGAAGCTACCCTGTTAAGGAGAACCCGATCGGTTCAGCGGTTAGCGAGATCCTTCGGTACAGACACACAGATACACAGACACATAGACATCCTGTTACTTTAGTATAAGGATTATATTCTTTTGTTTCAGGAAACCTAGTTCTTGTTTCTGGTGAAGATGGCCACAAGTATCACCTGGACATCTTAATCCTGGCAGCCAACAGTCAATTTTTCAAAACATTACTTGCTTCTACCTTTAATCTTTGTTATGACGAAGATTTAGTTATCCTACTGCCTGATTGTTCAAGTAATGATATTCAGGCTTTTATACAATATTTATATTGTATTGAATCCAGTAATTCTAGTGAAATACCTCCATATTTGACCCAACTGCTAGATGTTAGAAATAATACTGCCAATACAATTTCTAGAAAAACAGAAAAAGTAACTGAAATAGAACTAACTGTTGTGAAAAATGAAGAAATTAGTCTAATAGCAGATATTTCTTTTGGTGAATTACAAAAACTTCTAATCCAAGATTCAAAAGACATTACATTTTCAGTGCCGTCTCAAAATAATTCTGTGATTGATGATAATTTTGTGAATATTTCGGTTCAAGGAGTTCTTACTCGTTATCTCAGGTTTAGTTACAAAAAAAGATTAAATATTGATTCTGAGTAACAAGGATTGATTCATGGGAGAACATTGAATTATAACCTACCATTATCTTTAAGTGTATACCTAGCTAAAAAAACTTAACATTTAAAATTATAGATTATTATCTGTTATAATTTGATCTAATAATTGATTTGATAATTTGAAGCTTCAATTTAAAGGAGAACAATATCGGTTAAGCGGTTAGCGAGATCCTTCGGGACAGACAAAAAACGCTTACTACTTTATATAATAGGATATATTTTTGATTATAGAATATGAGATTAACACATTATTATGTCATCCAGAACGGACAACAATTCTAGGAACTATTATAATATGCAAAGTACCCGTGAATTCGCGTAAATTATAATGCGTCTGCTTGATGTCGGTCAGGTTTGAGTCTGGACCTTAAAACAGCAGCGTTATACTAAAGGCGTTAAAGATGATACCTACCTATTGTTGCTAGGTCTGGCACGTGACACTAATATTGATTGTAATGTTAGGTATTGGGCCTCAAAGGAGTTTTGGGTGCCCCAAAGGAGTTTTGATCACCCTTTTGGGCAAATGTTGTAAAAAGCATATAAAAAGGTTATATAATAGCCTAAAACCATACCGAGACTTATTATTAGAAATAAAATAGCCCAAAACCATCTAAGGGGGGGGGGGGGGTTAATGCAACCATCTCGTAATCAATGTATAAATGGCACTTAGAATTCGAATTTTGATCTGAAATTTTGCATGAGTAATCCTGGCCTTGGTAGGTCTATTTTCCCTAAATCGAACAAAAAGTTGGAAAAGTAGCGGCTAACGGCTGGCGGCTCATCCGTTTAGCCATTTGTTGGGTATTTTCAAGCGAAATCCATCACGAAACCTCTCTCCACATAATGCTCTTTCCCGATCCAAAACGTTTTCAAACGGTTCTTGCCGGTAGTTGCTGGTACTAGAAATTTAAAAAATATTTTTTTGTATCATTTTACATGATTTAAAGCAAAAATATGTTTCAAAAAGTTGATTTCTACGTAATTTATGACAGATTTGCCCTTAAAATAGCCAAAAAAAAACAGCTTAACGGCTGAGCCGTTAGCCGTTACTTTTTCAACTTTTTTTTCGATTTAGGGAAAAGAGACATACCAAGGATTACTCATGCAAAATTTCAGATCAAAATTCGAATTTTAGTGCCATTTATACATTGATTACGAGATGGTTGCATTAAAAACCCTCCCCTTACCTATAAAAGCTCCACGTGAAAGGAGAACCATATACTTCTCTAGATACAAAAAACTTACTAATTTATACCTATAATCAGGGTGTCGGAGCCGTATAATTTTGATGCAGCTCCGGCTCCTACCTTAAAATTAATATATCAATTTTTTTTCATTATTGAATTTGATAAAATAAAATAAATAATATAAAATATTTTGCTTTTATTTGATTAAAGCTATATAAAAGTAGAAGGATGTGTCTATTTGATAAGTAACAATAGTTTTTCAGTTTATTATATGGAAATAGACCGTTGCCAAATTATAATATTACTTTAAAAAATCATTTTTAGCTAGTCCGGAGCCGGAGCCGTTTTTAACGAAAAATATGGATTTGGCTCCGGCTTCACCAAAAATGTTGCTGCTCCCGGCTCCGGCTCCAGAACAGTTAATATCACCAAAAAAGTAGGCCCCGTCCCCTTTTTTTCACCCCCCAAAACGGGATGTGCCCAAATCTGCCCAAAAGGACCGATAAAGGGCGGTCCAAAACCGCCCCCCCCCCAAAAAAAAAAACTACCCGCCCGATTTGACAACCCTGGTTAGGTAATAATCTAGAACTTTTGATTTTTCAATAACTTTTTGTAACTGAAAATGTTTGAATTTAGTTGTAATGAATGTGCAGATATTCTTAAAGTTCCAGAAAATCAGAGCTTAACTGCAATCAAGCGACATGTGAAAACCCACGAAACAAAAGTTAAAGGAACTGCGAATAAAAAATCCAGCAACCCAAAGAAAAAAGGCAAAAGTAATACTGAAAAAATAGATATCAGCATTGACGAGCTTAATATTTCTAAAGCTCAAAATGTAACAGGAATGTCTTATTTAACTTTTTTAATCCGTTTTTTATAGCGGATTCCGGATTCTAAATTGGTAGGCTAAAATTACCGTCTTGAGTTTTTTCTTACAACTCCCTCTTAAATTTTTTTTGTACATAACAAATTTTAATAATTACTAATGTGATGTAAATGTTCAACACTTTAACACTTTAAACAAATCAAGGCTTCAACCAAGTAACATAGTGTTAAATTAATGAAAAAAGCTATCCCTCTGTGACGGACGGCCTTTTAAAATACTGCTAGAATCGGGAATCCGCCAAAAATAAGAATCCGGAATCTGCAAGAATCCGTCACTTTTTTTGACGGATTCCTTCAGAATCCGGAATCCGAATCCGGCCCAAAAATTCGACGGATTCCCATCCCTAGTTATATCAGTATTTTTCTAGAATGGGATTGGGGGAATTTAGTTATATTCACTTAAAAACAAAACCTAATCGGTTTAGAAGTTACCGAGATCTGAAGATTCGGATATAAAGACGGCGTTCTTTAGATATATTTATGTTGGAAATAAATCAAATAGGACATTTTTGTTATCAGAAAATGAACAAGACAACGAATCCACAGAAGTAATATCTAAAATAGTGATAGAGAAGCTGATTGCTGAAGATTCAGAAAGATTGACAATACTACCTTGCCATGACATATCCAAGGCATACACAAGCATTTCAATCTAGCACAAGGGATCTAAAGGGATAAGACAATAATCGATAAATTGATGTTCATCCCCTATGAGAATACACAAAATTACCCCATTTGCAGATTACAATTAGTGGTTGAAAAATTTAGACATTCAACCAGGGGTGTATATTCTGCACAAGATTTATTTTTTTTCCCCTGCTACAAAATTTTTTATTTTTTTTCCCCCCTAGATTTTTCTTAAAAAGTAGGGGGGAAAATAGAAAAATATTTAAAGAACTCTATATTTTATTTATTTTATCCCTCCTACCACACATTTTTTTAGTTTTTTTAACCAAGGAGGGGGGCGAAATGGAAAAAATGTTTTCAGTTTTCTTAATTTTTACATTTTTTTCCCCTCCAACCACTTATTTTTTATTTTTCCCCCCCCCCCCCTGAGCCGGGGATCCCATGCAGAATATACACCCCTGCATTCAACTTAATGAACCAACTTTAGGGAAATTTTGACAAATTTCCTAAAAGTTGTTAAGCCAACAAAAGAAAACTATTATAAAACTTTGGGGACTAGTGTAATAAACAGCCCAAAGTCCCTTTCCTGCCTGAGATTTTCATTTATTACACATCCCTATAACGTAGTGGACCAACCGTTTCCCATTTTTAAAATTTTTATTATTATTACCTACCCCCTTTATCCTTGCCCTTCCCTCCTACTTGATTAACGAACTGACCAATAAATGACTTCCATAGTAGCAACCCAATTGACTAATTTTCCCAGGGTGTCGGAGCCGTTTAATTTTGATGCGGCTCCGGCACCGGCTCCTACCTTAAAATTGATATATCAACTTTTGTTCATTATTGAAATTGATAAAATAAAATAAATAATATAAAATATTTTGCTTTTATTTGATTAAAGCTATATAAAAGTAGAAGGATGTGTGTCTATTTGTTAAGTAACAATAGTTTTTCAGTTTATTATATGAAAATAAACCGTTGCCAAATTATATTATTACTTTAAAAAATCACTTTTGGCTAATCTGGAGCCGGAGCCGTTTTTAACGAAAAATACGGCTCCGGATCCACCAAAAATGTTGCTGCTCCGGCTCCGGAACACTGAATTTTCCCCTGTCAATATATATACGTATTCTATATCCATTACTGTAGTACCTAATGCTTGTATTATTTGAACAGAGCAAACTTGGTAGTCTGGTGTGGACTAAATTCCATAAGGTAATAACATCATCATGCGAATTGGATCATTTAATCATCTTTATGATAAAATAACAGGATCTATGTCTGTGTGTTTGTTTGTAAGTTTTATTGTACAAAAAGATCTCGCTAACCGCTGAACTGAAATGGTTCTCCTTCACAGGGTAGCTTCTCATAGGGCCTGGAAAGGTTTATAACTATTTTGTGGGAGGGTACCACTGCACCATCCTTTCTTCAAGAGATATCGCCCCTAGAAAAAAATTACCCCCTCCCCAATATTTATCTTCTTAAATCTAAAATAAAATTTGGGTTATCGAAATTAACTCCGCCCTCCCAAGTGCCCCTAGAAGCCTCTAGGGGCGTATCCGATAGTCTATAATCAGTGTTCCGGAGCCGGGAGCAGCAACATTTTTGGTGGAGCCGGGTCCGGAGCCGTATTTTTCGTTAAAAACGGCTCCGGCTCCGGATTAGCTACAAATTATTTTTTAAAGTAATATTATAATTTGGCAACGGTTTATTTCCACATAATAAACTGAAAAACTATTGTTACTTAACAAATAGACACACATCCTTCTACTTTTATATAGCTTTAACCAAATAAAAGCTAAATATTTTATATTATTTATTTTTTTTTATCAAATTCAATAATGAAATAAAATTGATATATTAATTTTAAGGTAGGAGCCGGAGCCGCATCAAAATTATACGGCTCCGACACCCTGTCTATAATAGAATGATATCATAGGATTATTGTATTGACATCATTTCTTTATGAAAGAATCATGTCAGTGAGTTCACTAAATGTACCAAATACATAAATGATGAGGATAATGCAATAATCCTGCAATAACTTTCCTGTTATAATCTAGAGGATCTAATAGAAGTGGGAAAGGGATGGGGGGAGACACAAATATAGCTTTACACCTCCTCAGACTTATATTAAAAATGAATTAGCCTTTAGGCCCTAAAAATTTAATACTTCAATAGGTTATAACTTACAGTTTTGCGAGATCTGAAAAATAAATCACCTGTTACTTTAATAATATAGAAAATTCCGTTTCTAGATAGATACCTACCTAGTTGGAACTAATGATACTTATATTTTGTAGATTGAGTTTGATGGAAAAATTGTGCCTTTTGTTGCCTGTGCATCTTGTATGAAGATTTATACATTCAGCAAGTAATACCTATTCTTTTTTAATTTATACTTTTCTCAATTTTAAAGTTATTGACCTCATGTAGGTATAGAGAAGATAAACCAGTTTTAGTCAAAGATGTTAATAACGGATTCGAATTGTTTATTGTTAGGCTAAAATAAAAAAATGAGTTTTTTTGGTCCAAATATATGTTTTAATTTTTAACAAAGTTAGGTTAGGTTTAGTAAGGGTTGTAAAATGGCCACTGTAGGGTCTAGAAATAGGAGAAAAGCTACTGTGAAAATATGAATTAAAACGCAGCTTTAGATTTTTCCGAGTACTACCTACCCAATAAAATTGAATTCCTTAATTTATTTTTAAAAAGTCCTTTTAATATATTGCTAGAATCCGGAATCCGTCAAAAAATAAGTTTCCGTAATCCACGGATAAATCCGTTTTATTTTTTGGCTGATTTATGTAAGAATCCGAATTCGGTCCAAAAATTGGACGGATTGCCAACCACTTTATAAACCATCAGAAGAGGTTTTAAACATTTTTTGCGCGAATATACTCATACTTTTTAACCCCCCCCCCCCCCAGGTTTATTTAGAATTTTATTACCTACAAACCTAAGAAACCGTATAAATTATCATTCTTATTATTATTTTAGTGAACGTGGAACATCTCAATTGCTGCGACACATCTGTGATGATAACTCAAATAATCACAGAAGACAATTTAAAGAAACATTGAAACTTTTGATGAAAAATAAATCTAGGAGAATCAAATTAGTGGAGCTTGATGAGAAATTTAATGATGAAATAAAGGTATATAACATAACATTGCATTAATTTTGAGTGAGATATTTCGTATTTTTGTTGGTTGTTAAAAGCTTATGTTCAAGAAGTGGGTATTTAATTTATACTTCTAAAAGTTACCTAACGTTAGATCATCACTGAATGATCAAATTGGAAGATTTTTTTCCCCAATGATCACATTAAGATTGAAAACAGAACCTTAATTATTCATAATTTACACATACAATACCCTTCCTTTCAAAAGTTCTTTTATATTTATTTGCCATTGACGTAACCATCCCAAAAATTCCTGGTTATAAATAGGTAGGTACCTACTAAAAAATAGTTTAACTGGAAATACTCTAAATATAGAAATGTATTTAAAGTACGTTGATATATTGACAGGAGGTAATTTTTAGTTGATTCCGGTTGCTGATATGGACCTTATTTACTGGTCAATTTGTTCATCCAGTATGATGGAAGGGGATAGGATAAAGGGGGTTTATGGGGGGGGGGGTTATCGTTATTTTAGCCAATTTGGAGTATCAGAGTACATGTGTGTAACATCCAAGTATATAAAAAATATTGATTGATATAGACATGTTTTAGTCGTATTCCCATAGTGATTTAAGATTAATGCAATGTCTGAACAAACAAGGACATGCTGGATGTGTACTCGCGACTCAAAGTGGATGGATATACTGCTCACTTTATCTGTTGTAAATACTGTGATAAGCTTTTTGTGCAGGCAATTTTATGTCATATTTAAAATCTTTCTGATAAGAATAATAGTAATTTTTCGCATTATAGACAGCTTTCCGCGAATATTAAAATAAAAATTATAAGATTAAACCTAGTTTTGTTGACCCTGAGGAGCCGAAGGCCCGGGCTAAGAAAACTGGCATTGTATTGATTTTATGTTTTTTTTTTCTTAATCTTCTATTGAATTTGATTGGTTGGGTCATTAAGTTGAGTGTCCAAACGTTTCAACCACTAATTGAAGAGAAGAGGTAATTTTATGTATCATCATCGGCCATTGTCTTATCCATTTAGATCCCTGGATTTTTTCTCAGTAGGAAAACATTTTACCTAAATAAAAAAAAACTTTAAATCCGATAAAAACATTAAAATGACAAAAATTGTTGAATAGAGTGTTGATTTACCAATTATACCAGCCACACGAAACTCTGTAATGGAACATGAATGCTACCTGGCCAAGGCCACCTGCTTCCAGGTATTTTTTTAAGTGAAGCTTTTCTATAATTAGGGTCGGTCCGTACATAACGGATAGCTTTTTCGTTAATTTGTTGGCTATAAACTTTGGTTATTGTAATTTTAATTTCCAACCAATAATATTGCTTATCATCTCTTGGGATGTATATCAATTTATCGTTCATTGTCTTATCCCTCAAAATCTTTTGTTTTTTTACTTAAGTTTTCCAAGAATTAACTAGGTATTTAACAATAATGAACAATGAACATGCACTTAAAAAAAAGAGAACTTTTTACGGTAATTTTTAATTGGCCAAAAATCTTTCACAATAGTAATTTTAACACCACTAGTCTGACAACATAAAATGTTTATGCAAGATTATTTCTTTTAGGGAATTGATGCCTTCAACCTGAATCCAGAAAATGAACGAGACATGCAACTAATATCACTGCATGCGCCTGGCAGAATAAAAATCCGCGAAAAAGATTACACTGAAGCAACTCTGTACCGTGTAACATTGGATGGAGTTCTAAGCAATTACAGACAATGTGTCAGATGTCGCAGATTTTTTTCAAACATCCGCGAAGAAAATTTAAAAGTTCACAGATGCCATAAAACATCCCCCGTCACTTCTGTTAACAATAGCACACCTTTTGAATGTAATCTTTGTCATGAAAATTGCAAATCCAATTATTATCTGGAGATTCACATGCGACAGGAATGGATATAGAATATACGTGGATATTATGACAAGGGAAAAATTGTTGTTAATTTAGGTTGCTAACATGAAACTCATTTATTGGTCATATCGTTTACACAGTAGGAGGGGATATGGAGTATGTTTATTTTAGCCCGCTGCAAGTTGCACTTTTTTTAGAAACATTAAAATCTGGTGTAACATCCAAGTAATAATATATCCATTGTTGTAACAACAGGTTCATAATGTTGGTCAGGCCAGGGTTATGTGTACTTTTTGTGGCAAAGATTTTGCAACTGCAGGAAAGTATCCCTTACTTTTATATTTTTAGCAGCGAAGCTACTGTACGATTCACTCTGTCCGTTCGTACGTTAATTTTACATTTTTCAAACCCTCTATAGCAGAGTTGATTTGCATAATATACACCCTTGTAGAGAAATCAATCGAACAAAAAAAATATTACTACCTAAACCCAGAACCACTTCATTATGCAAACTACATTTTCCTGGATATTTTTGTCTACGGTAGTCCATAAGTGTACAGCTTTACAGTACATTGTTTCTATTTGTTAAAGCAACACATATGATAAAAGAAAAAGATTCTGTTAAAAGCAAAATGCTTAAATTTCAATCAAAATCTATTTTTTTGTATTTTTTACCGATCCACTTCATTATGCAAATCAAAAGAAAATCAATGAGAAAACGTTTGTTTTGCTTTTTTCTCCACATATAAAAATTAATTCTGATAAAATAACAATTTTTTAAGGGATTTATGCATTAATTATAATGAAAAACAGATTAAGGTAGTTTTTAATGATTTTTCTAAATAAGACATAATTGAAAAAAATAAATTATATCCCTATCACTTTAGAGGACAGCTGCCGACCCCCAGTCTTATGAATAAAGCTAAATACATGTTAAAAATAAAAATTAGCCTGAAAAGTATACAAAAATGTTTTTGGATGTGTTAAAAAAAATCCATTTTAAAATCTTGATTTTGAGGATGATGGCCTTTAAGATGCTCTTACTGGTGGTGATGGTGAGCTAAATGTTATCAAAGTGCATGCCCATGATGAAAACCTATATATTGAACTATGGTCCAATTTTTGTAGTCATAGCAGCCTCCGGTCAAGCAATATTAAAAAAGAAAAAAATTGCAATTTTAATTACTAAAATTCATAAAGTAAATAATGTAGTTTTTAGATAATGGTTATATTTCATGTCGAGAGGCTCCACTGGAGGCTGCTATGACTACAAAAAATGATACATAGTTTAATAGACAAGTTGTTGTAATGGTCATGTACTTAGATAACATTTAGCTCACCTTCACCACCAGTAAGAGCATCTTAAAGGCCATCATCCTCAAAATCAAGATTTAAAAATGGATTTTTTTAACACATCAAAAAACATTTTTGTATACTTTTCAGGGTTATTTTTTATCTTTAACATGTATTTAGCTTCGTCCATAAGACTTGGGGTCAGCAGCTGTCCTCTAAAGTGATAGGGATAGAATTTCTTTTTTTCAATTATTTCTTATTTAGAAAAATCATTAAAATCTACCTTAAACTGTTTTTCATTATAATTGATGCATAAATCCCTTTAAAAATTGTTATTTTATCAGAATCATTTTTTAAAAGTGGAGAAAAGTTCAAAACAAACGTTTTCTCATTGATTTTCTTTTGATTTGCATAATGAAGTGGGTCGGTAAAAAATACAAAAATATAGATTTTGATTGAAATATAAGCATTTTACTTTAAAAAGAATCTTTTTCTTTTATCATACGTGTTGCTTTAACAAATAGAAACAATGTACTGTAAAGCTGTACACTTATGGACTACCGTAGACAAAATATCCAGGAAAATGTAGATTGCATAATGAAGTGGTTCTGGGTTTACCTACTTAATAGGTATTACAACGAAATTTAAGAATTAAAACTTTTTTAATCTATAGGTAGAGAATAGGACCATAAGAATCAATCCTTATAAGAAATTAACAGGATGAGTGTTTGTCTGTGTGTGTGTGTACTGAAGGACCTTGCTAACCGCTGAACTGATCTGGTTCTCCTTAACATGGTAGCTTCTCATAGGTCCCTGGAAGGTTATAACTATTTCAAATTTTTGTTTTACTTAGAGACTTGAACGCAACATTAAAAGAAACATTTAAAGTGCCACTAACCTCTTACTATGACCCTACTTGGGTTCTTAAGAGTAAGATAACAATAAACAATAAAGAGGACTCTGGGTGCGTAGCCGCTAGGAACAATAAAAGTAATGAAATAAATTGAAATTACTAGGATTGGCAAGAAAACATGAACAGCAGCTGCATAATCCTGATAGGAAAAAATATGGATGTGTGTTTCCTGGATGTAACATGGTTTTTGTGGAGAGAAATAAACTTAAAGCTCATTCTATTGTGAGTATAGATAGGTTAGATATCAAGGATATTTTATCCCCTTCCTTGCTAGAAAAAACTAGAAGGGAAAAAATTTAAAAATTTTGCAGCAGGGGAAAAAAATGAATTTTGTGCAGATTATACACCACTCACTGGCTTTTTTCCACAGTAGTTCAATTAGTTCTAAACTTAATTTTCAAATAGAAATAGTAAGTATACCTATTTTATCATTAGTTTGTCAGGCCCCGTATCCATATTTTTAATGAAAAAATAAGTATCTCGTCCTACTCCATGACTACACTAAGTCCAAACACTAAGAAAATATGGCTACACACACACACAATGATAAAATACAATATCGCGGGAAAAAAAATTCCTACTATCATAATCTACATTTATATTTAGGTTCATAACACTGATGGGAAGAAACCATACATCTGTGATATTTGTGGCAAAGGATTCAACTGGTTATCCTCATTTCAGGTAGTATATCAAATGTTACCTAGAATGTCAAAAAGGGAAAAGTAGGTTGCGGTTAAATCCGTAAAGGTGTGTGTTTTAAAGCTTAAAAACAGTAGTAGAACGATAATATTCACTAGATATGTGTATTCCTCATTGAAAAAAAACTAAAGACAATTTTTTTTAAAGTTAGCAATACCTGAAAATTGTTAATAAAACCTGAAAATTCACCGAAAGCTTTGCTAATGTCAAGCTGACAAAAATGAATTTTTAACATATAATACATAAAAGTACCATGGACAATCAAATGATGTTTTGAAAAATAATAATGATGTTTGAAATAATTGGCATTATTTGTAATTTTTAAACTCTTTCCAGTAATTTTTATTTTCAATTTTTGTCTATAGTTCTTTTCAATAGGTAAGGCCGGAATACACTTATTTAGTGAATATTATCGTTCTACTACTATTTTTAAGCCTTAAAACACACACCTTTACGGATTTTACCTGCTACCCATTTTTCCCTTTTTTTGAGGGGTACAAAATATCAAGAGGGGGGGGGGGGTAAATTTAGTAAATATTTTTTTGGGAGGAAAGAGGAGGCAAAAGGGTGAAAACTTATAATCCCTACTAATTTTTTGGGATTGGGGGGGGATCTACCTTTAATCAGAGCAGTTGTACCTCGTTCTTAAAATAAAACAGATTGATTAATTTTTTGGTCGAATTTGATCCACTGACAAGAAATTCAGGATTTATTGTAACTGGTTTCTACCCCATCCCTTATCCTCTACCCCACTTTTGCTTTCATTACAAAATTCTTCCATCCACACTTAACAACGTTACTCAATAATGTAGCTCACCAAATTTACACATAAACTGACATTAAAAAGCGAAATACATATCATTCATTATGAAAATGATATATCCAAGTGCGTCTGTCGATAAAAAGAGAAAGACGCAATCACTCATTTAGATCTTTATTTTTAATTTTTTTAGTTTAAAACTATTGTACTCAGCTAATCCTTGGCTGATTTAGGCTTTTAATTATATCCTGGCTGAGACAAATTTAGATCCGTTGACTAATCAAAAATCGGTTCAGTTAGAGGGATACCCAACGTCTCATTTTATTGCTACCCAAGCTAAGTCTTATAACTACGTTGTAATAATATGTAACCCCCTAAATTAAGTTTAGATGAATGTGTACTATATATATTTAAATCACGCCCCTACCGCGTGGGTTAGTTTGGCACTCCTTTGTCAACAACCAATTTTTTATATACTTCAAACAGGTGGAAGGGTTAGTATTTTTCCCCTGGGTTTAACCTTACGTGGCCTATCCTTATTATAAAGGGGGGGGGGGGGGGGTAAAATCATAATGTGGTGACTCGTGCCACGACATACCAGCAATTTTATTTTGGGCGCTACTCCCTTAGTTTTAGAGATAATTGGCTAAAATCTTTATGGCCCCGCCGCCGTTTTTTTTTTTGCATCAAAACTTGGGGTAATTAGTGACACAACCCAAAATATTTTACCCAATTATATCTAAAACTAAGGGAGTAGCGCCCAAAATAAAATTGCTGGTTTGTCGTGGCACAAGTCACCACATTTATTCCCCCCCCCCCCCCTTTCATTTGAAACTCAGGTGGAATATCTCATGGCACTTTGAGGGAAATTACCATTGAAAAATTCCTGTTGTTTCAGGACCACAAAGATATGCATGCCAACATAAAAAAATTCTCCTGCAATCAATGTGGGAAATCATTCACCAAAAGAAATACATACAACAATCATCGTAGACTTCATACAGGTTGGTGGGCAACTTTTAATGTCTATTTGGTTTATCTTTACCTACCTGTTTAAATATTTCTCCATATTTAGATATCATGCATAAAGGGATAGTTAGTGTTTTTGGATCATGGAAAGAAAACGAAGTTGCGGGTTTAGTCGTATTTTTTCAGTTTCTTTCCATGATCCGTGTTTTTAGTTAGGAGGTGAAGGAAGGAATTATCTCCCTAAAAAAAAATTTTTGGGGGTAAATTGTGATACCTACCAAATTCAATTATTTACTTCTGTTTTTTTCAAAAATGTAGAACTATTTGTTTTCTAGGAGAGAAACCTTTTATGTGTCCTGCACAGAACTGTGGAATGACTTTTGTCCAGCGTACAGCCTGCAAAACTCACGCCAAAAGGAAACATAACATTGAAATTATCGTCTACACCAGGAATGTTCATTATTGTATGTCCAGTTTTAGTAGTACAGCTGCTCTATAAGATTAAGTAGGATATCAAAAGGGGGGGGGGGGGGGGAGAAAGTGACACTTTTTGAAACCAAAACTAAAAGTCAAAGGAACTCATCTAAAAAAAGAGTTACAGGTCTGACATTTTGCATGGCAGTTGCTTTATATGGGTACAATATGGAACTGTGAAGAAACGGCGGCGAAACCGCCGAAAACCGCCGAGAAAAGGCAAAAAAAATTTCGGCGGGAAACGGCGGTTTTCGGCGGTTGCGCCGCCGTTTCTTCACAGTTCCATATTGTACCCCTATAAAGCAACTGCCATGCAAAGTCTCAGACCTGTAACTCCTTTTTTAGTTGAGTTCCTTTGTTGACTTTTAGTTTTGGTTTCAAAAAGTGTCACTTTCGCCCCCCCCCCCCTTTCATTATGCACTCCATGTACCATGCATTTCTCTATAAAAAAAGACATTTTATTATGCAGACTAAAAGTGCACACAGCTAAACTAAACATGGATCCAAGGAAGAAAACAAAGTGCTTTATAAAATGTTTCTCGCGATTAAAAAAAAATTTGTAATGGATAATTTTACTGTTAATTTTAAAATAATATTAACAGTTTTACTTTCTTTATGACTGCTATTTTTGTCCTATTATGATCATTGATCATCTTGTCCTTGTTATAATACCTGAGTCAAATAATGAACATACTACCAGGAATCCAGCAGTAGAACGGACATCAGCCAGTCTAGCTCAAACCACAAAAATTATAGAAAGACATACTGGTGATAACAACTACATAATACTCAAAGGAGCCAAAATGAAAGATCCACCATCTGCTAATCTTACCACAGAGAGCAAAGACGACTTTGGACGGAAGAGAACAGCTGATGCAGCAGTATTAAGCAACAACGACGACTTTATGGTAAATAACCGGGAACGAACAGCTGATATTAGCGCTGAAAGCAACGACGACAATATGATGATAGAAGAAAGTACACATAGAGAGCTGTCGACAAAAGATCAACTTTTGTTTAAAAGTCTTGGCGGGGTTTTTGGCGGGCTAAGTGGGGGCGGTATAGCTAAGAACTTGTCAGAACCAAGATTGGAAATATCGTCTGAATTATTGGCCAAGTTACAGAATGATGGTCAGGTAACTAATCACTTTTATTTTTTGTAATCAGTAATAGTAAAGGATATTTTATTTCGTCTAATTTTTATTGAGATTGGCTATAATTTCACGTAATCAAATTAATGATTATGTTTCCTCTTTCAATGAAGCTACTCAATATTTTGCTTTGTCTGTCTGCCCGCCCGTCCGTATTAGAGTAATCAAATGTGATGTTCTCGGCTGCTGTTCAAGATGGTGAAGTTTTCCTCTACGAATGAGTCTTTAAATTTTTGCTACCAAAGTTGTATTCATGATTTATACTTAAACACTGAAAATCTGCGCTTTAAACTTTAGTTCTGTATTTTCATTAGGGTTTGGCCGGATACCGTATATCCGGTATCCGGATATTTTCAATATCCGGTATCCGGCAAATTACCGGATATCCGGCAGTCAAAATCAGCCGGATATCCTGTATCCGGACAGTTTCAATATCCGGAAACGGCCGGATATCGAAAATGACCGGATATCCGGCCCAACCCTAATTTTCATGCATATTTTTTTTGTACTTAGCTTTCTATGTTGTCATCATTGTTTATTTTGCTCACATTTTCAGGTTCAAATCCAGTTATCCCAGGGCCAAGTTGTTCACATTATTCCCTTATCAAGCTCAGAATTTGCTTCTGAAAAGGATGCTTCTGTTGCTTTGTCATCACTAGTGGACAATAGTTCATCTCAGAACTAATGGCAGCTTATTTAGGACGGTTGATGAATTAGTTTTTTATTTTATTTTCTACAATTTTGAAGGCAAACCTATTAAGGCATTCTATGCAATTTTTTTTTAAGAAACACCAGGAGATGGGTTTTAACAGGGAGGTAGGGGCATTGAGCAGTTAATTATACTAGTCCCCAAAGTTTTATTAGAACGTTTTTCTTATCAGTTTGAACAACAACTTTAGGGGAATTATAGTGAATTTTGATTGTTTGGTTCATAAGTTGAGTGTCCAAACGTTTCAACCACTAATTGAAACCTATAAAAGGAGTAATTTTGTATATCAGGAATGGATCTGTACATTAATTTATCGGCCATTATCACAAATATAGCAGTAATCCAAATTATTAACTTCTGACAGACTCACATTTAAGTTAATAATATTTATGTTAATACCTAAAAAATGTTAGAAAATTGTACCTGAATTGTTATTGACTTATTTATATGTTGTTTTATACATATTTATAATATTTTTGTATGATTGATCTATGATAAATCTATGAATAAAAAGTTTTCAGAACTGAAAATTTCAAAGAAACAAAAATGCCTCGATCTACAGAGCCAGTTCAACCGGCGGATGAAAAAGGAGATAGTTTAGAGCGGTGGCTTGCCATGGTAATATTTTCTAGATATTTATCGTAAGATTTAAGTTTAAAGTTACAAGCCAGAAAGGACAATCATATCCAAAAGAATCACTGTTGCGCCGCAAAAAATACAAGAATATCATTTGAGAAAATTGTTTTTTTCTTATGAATAATACCTAAGATTTCTCGTATTCATTCGAATCCGGTAGATAGGAACCGGTTCTCATCCATACGAAAAAACTATGTCTAGCATCGTATTATATCCAGCTTTCTACGAATATAAAATGTACAATCGTAAGATTAATAAGCCCGTGCCTTCGGCAACTCGTTGCTAAAAAACTGGTTTTAATCTTATAATTGTACATTCTATATCCGCGGAAAGCTGTTTATAATACGATGAAAGAAATAACTATTCTAATATAGATGTGATAATAGTTATTTCTCGCATCGTATTATAAACGGCTTTCCGCGGATATAGAAAGTACAATTATGAGATTAAAACTAGTTTTTTTAGCCCCGATTTGCCGGAGGCACCGGCTAAAAAAACTGGTTTTAATCTTATGATTGTACATTTCTATATTCGTAGAAAACTGGATATAATACGATACTAGACATAGTTTTTTCGTATGGATGAGAACCGGTTCCTATCCACCGGATTCGAATGAATACGAGAAAAAATAATAAATCGGGTTCAGCTACTACATTCAAGCGAGGGTTTTCATATTATCTTTTTTTCATTTTAATATCCGCGGAAAGCTTTCTATGGTACATTAGAATAAAACACTAGAGAGGGAAAGGGTTAAATAACTGTATCTACCCATCGCACTGTCATTGTGCCCACTTTCAATTGGGCATTAAAAATCAACCAATGGTGTGGTGTGTATTAACACAGCCAAGTTGTAGCAGGAAATAATTTGGTAGCAGACGAATAAGGTCATTGAAAAAGGAAGGGAAGTAGTTATCTCTATATACTATAGATCTGTTTATAGTAAGATGCGATAAATAACTATTTCAAACACTATTTATTTAATTTTGTTTTAATTGTAGCATCGAAGATTTCTACAAGAAGCGAAAGATGCAGAGCCAGAAATTCTTTGGATCGGAGATTCTATAATTCAGGTTTGCAACTCCTATTGCTTTATTTTCTACAAGCGGCTACCAAATATTTTTAATAATATCCAAAATACCTATAGTATAGTATTCTAATTTAGTATAAAGGGGGGGGGCGAAAGTGACACTTTTTGAAACCAAAACTAAAAGTCAAAGGAACTCAACTAAAAAAAGGGTTATAGGTCTGACATTTTGCATGGCAGTTGCTTTATAGGGGTACAATATGGAACTGTGAAGAAACGGCGGCGCAACCGCCGAAAACCGCCGAAATAAGGCAACAAAAATTACGGCGGGAAACGGCGGTTTTCGGCGGTTGCGCCGCCGTTTCTTCACAGTTCCATATTGTACCCCTTTAAAGCAACTGCCATGCAAAATCTCAGACCTGTAACCCTTTTTTTAGTTGAGTTCCTTTGTTGACTCGTAGTTTTGGTTTCAAAAAGTGTCACTTTCGCCCCCCCCCTTTGAATTTTTATGGAACTTATTGAATGTTTTAACTTAAATACCTAAACAATGCATAATAATACATTTAAACTTCTTTTAGAAAAATTATTTGCCTTTAGAAAAGTATTAAATTGTCTATTAGATATAATCACCAAAGTACAAGATTTAAGCTATTAAAAGAATTTTATATCAGGTATTTAGGTTTTTGACACTAATTTACTGTATTATTTACATTATAAAAAGATATAACTGGAAAGATAGGCCTTTGTATAAATATTTTTTTTAAAAACCATCCCCATCTTGGATTTTTTTTTAAGCTTGTTTTTTTGGGGGGTTTTTATGCTAACTCTGAAAATCATCCTTGGGTCATTGATATATAGTTCCTTCAAAAAAAATCTATGAAATCGCTAAACCTAACTGAAAATGAAATCATTAGGTATATTTAATTTAGAGGTTGAGCCAGAGTAAAATATGGGAGAAGAGTTTTTGTGGAATGCATTCTATAAATTTTGGTAAGTTTTTTGCTCGTATTCATTCGAATCCGGTGGATAGGAACCGGTTTTCATCCATGCGAAAAAACTATGTCTAGCATCGTTGTATATCCAGCTTTCTACAAATATAAAATGTACAATCATAAGATTAAAACCAGTTTTAATCTTATAATTGTACATTCTATATCCGCAGAAAGCTGTTTATAATACGATGCTAGAAATAACTATTTCTTCACATTTTGTTTCTCGCCTGTCAAAAATTATTTACCTAGGGTAAAGCGGGGCGATCTCGGTTTTGAGGTGAAGTCGGTATTTTTTTGACCACCTTCATTAAATGACATTTTTCTCCATGTTCTAATCGACTGACAGAAAAAAACATAAAATCAAATTTGTTCCTTATTAAATTGCCTACAAAAAAGTATAAAATAAAATTTTTTTCTCGATTTTTTTGCTTCGGTCGGAAAAACGGTAAGTTGGACAAAAACTGGTAAGAGCTAGAGCTTAGACGTCTTCAGGGGACTTATTAAGAATCTAATAGGCTTTCCATTTCCGTTTAAAACTTTAAAAAAGCTTGTATAGTGTTTACTTAAATCGACTAAAAGTGAAGCGGGGCGAATTCGGTTTTTTCACTTTTTATACTAACTTTTTCAATTTTATATAAAAAAGTGAAATTTTCGAGAAAAAAAGTCAAATTTCTCGTACTTAGAAAAAATTTATTTTTTTTTGTAGAAAAAATTGTCCGATCTTCATATTTTTTTTTGTGAATGCTCTTTATTACATTTAGCAACTTTAACCTTTAGGGCATGCTGTAATTAAATCAATATGTCATAGGTTTTTTGAAGCTGGAAAATCGACCACAGATTTTGCCAAACTTTTCTCTTTTTTTCAACTTGATTTTTTTAGGAAATTTTGCTAATAGAACTAATTATTTTTTGGCCAAATCTATTCAAAATTGCCTGAATTTTAAGGATCAGGCCTTTAAAGTCATAAAAAATTATTTTTTTCTAGTAGTATTTTTTATGTTTTTATCAAAAAAAATTTCGAAAAAAAAGTCAAATTTCGCGTACTTCGGAAAAATTATTTTTTTTTTGTAGAAAAAATTGACCTATCTTAATAAAATTTTTTGTGCATACTTTTTATTACATTTAGCAACTTTTACCTTTTGGGCATGCTGTAATAAAATCAATACGTCATCGATTTTTCGAAGCTTGAAAATGCCCTACCGACTTCGCCTCAAGGCGGGGCGAAGTCGGTGCCGTTTTAGAGATCAATTTTGACAAACTTCCCAAAGTCCTAGGTTTACGTCCTTTTAGGACCTGATCGACTTTTCCGAGATCTTTCTACTGGTCTTGGTCCCATTTAAAAAAAAAAAATTTTACGATTTGCAGGTTCAAAAAACCGTAAAAAACACCGAGTTCGCCCCGCTTTACCCTATGGATTATAATCCTAATGAAGTTTTAGAGAATAAAAATTAAATTTTTGTAGGCTCTGAAGCCACTTTTATCCTTTAAAATATCTTTTTTCAATAGCTAATCTACCTACCCAATTTATTTTCTTTGTTCAAATGCCGCGGATTTTTTTTGAAAATTACACTTTTGAAAACAATGGTATTTTGTATAAGGATTATTAAACGACATGAATAGACATGAGGCATTTTGGCTACATTTATTATCAAACTAACTTACCTATTGGTGTTGATAACCTAATAATTGATATTTTATTATTTGAATGTTGCATCAGTTTTTCATGTACTCTGATAAAGTGATGCAAAATTATGTTACCCTCCATCCACCCACCTTTACCCCATCCCCTTCCCTTCTACTCAGGGTTTCGGATCCGGATCCGCAAGGATTCGCATATTTTTGAGTCCAAGGATCCAGATCCGCAAAAAAATGCGGATCCGGATCCTTGGACTCAAAAAAATGCGGAAAAAATGGAAAAATCTAACTAAATTTATATAAAATCTCAGACATTCTCTTGATGACAGCCAATCTTTAAGGTTTAGGGTCAGACTTAAAAATTAAAAGTATTTTTGACTTCGAATTAAAGAATAAATATTTTTGAAAAATTTGGTGATTTTATTTTTATTGTCAAGGATCCGGATCCGGATACGCACTGACCAAATTTGGAGGATCCGGATCCGCAAAAAATCAATGCGGATCCGAAACCCTGCTTCTACTGGATAAACGAACTCACAACAAATAAGGTCCATATTAGCAAATAACTAAATTGACGCAAATTTTCCCCTGTCCACGTATACATCCATTTACTTAAAATACTAGAACAATTCTTACTTAGGTATTGGAGGAGATAGAACAGAACATGTGCTCTGGAGACTTCATAATGGAGAATTAGATAACCTTACACCAAAGGTTAGTTATTATTATGATTTTTATTTTATTATTCGTAGAAAATTGTCTGTAATGCAATTTTTCAGTATGACTTAGAACTGGTTATAATCTAGCGATTTCTAATCAGTTTCGAAGCAATACTATCGTTTTCATTCTAAAAGGCATCCGATTTCATGAAATTTAATCTTGTTTGATTTTTAAAATTCTTAATAAATTTAGATTATTGTTGTCCTTGTTGGTACGAATAATCATGGGGACACCCCTGACGAATTTCTTGTTTATATTTAGATTATTGTTGTCCTTGTTGGTACAAATAATCATGGGGACACCCCTGACAAAATTCTTGTTTATATTTAGATTATTGTTGTACTTGTTGGTACGAATAATCATGGGGACACCCCTGACGAAATTCTTGTTTATATTTAGATTATTGTTGTCCTTGTTGGTACAAATAATCATGGGGACACCCCTGACGAAATTCTTGTTTAAATTTAGATTATTGTTGTCCTTGTTGGTACGAATAATCATGGGGAAATTCTTGTTTATATTTAGATTATTGTTGTCCTTGTTTGTACAAATAATCATGGGGACACCCCTGACGAAATTCTTGTTTAAATTTAGATTATTGTTGTCCTTGTTGGTACGAATAATCATGGGGAAATTCTTGTTTATATTTAGATCATTGTTGTCCTTGTTGGTAGGAATAATCATGGGGACACCCCTGACGAAATTCTTGTTTAAATTTAGATTATTGTTGTCCTTGTTGGTACGAATAATCATGGGGAAATTCTTGTTTATATTTAGATTATTGTTGTCCTTGTTTGTACAAATAATCATGGGGACACCCCTGACGAAATTCTTGTTTAAATTTAGATTATTGTTGTCCTTGTTGGTACGAATAATCATGGGGAAATTCTTGTTTATATTTAGATTATTGTTGTCCTTGTTGGTACAAATAATCATGGGGACACCCCTGACGAAATTCTTGTTTAAATTTAGATTATTGTTGTCCTTGTTGGTACGAATAATCATGGGGAAATTCTTGTTTATATTTAGATCATTGTTGTCCTTGTTGGTAGGAATAATCATGGAGACACCCCTGACGAAATTCTTGTTTATATTTAGATCATTGTTGTCCTTGTTTGTACAAATAATCATGGAGACACCCCTGACGAAATTCTTGTTTATATTTAGATTATTGTTGTCCTTGTTGGTACAAATAATCACGGGGACACCCCAGACGAAATTGCACAAGGACTAAAGGTATTTATGTTAAAATTTTGACAGTTATGTATATTTTGCATGGTATATCTAATAAGGGGGGGGGGGGTAAATATAAGTAGGGGGGAATTGAAAAAAATTAAGTGTTACATACTTAAAGCGTCAGCTGATACTATTAATACCAAGGATATTTGGAAATATTTGAAAAATCTGCAAACGCTAGGTACTTGTCCTCTCATCCACAGATAAAAAAATTCCTTAGAATGGTGGGATATTAAATTTTTGACTAGGAGGAGAGGGAAATGAAATATTTTTTGCATCAGGAAAAAAATAAAACTTTTGCAGAATCTACTCCACTAAATTTGTATACCTATAATTAATTGATTGATAGCAAATACCCTGTAAATATATGTAGATCTTTTTGAAAAAAATTATTTCATTGTTTGAGCAAAGCAGCATAACTAAAACTTATTGATTCCCCTTGATTGTATTTTAAAGTTGGTTATGAAGGAGTCATTTAACATTTCAAAGAATACTTTTTTAAAACAATATACCTATATAACTTTTATTAAGGAAAAGTTAAAGTTTATGATCTAGTGTCAAAAAGAAAAATATGGTAATTTTTTTCTTATTTAGAGTATAACAACACTGATACGAGATAAACAACCACAAGCGTTTGTTATTCTATTGGTAAGATTTATGTTTATTTTGGTAGCGTAATTATCCTATAACTTCTTTGTTAGGTACGCCCTAACTCTAAGACTGGGTCCAATCAACTTTATCATTATCTATAAGCTTTATTATTATGATAAGCATTTACTTTGTTATATGCTTATTAATCTATTTATTATTCAGTTTTGATGATTCAATTGTTTTTGTCAAATAAAATTCTAATTATGTAGGTAGGTATAAGAATTGTAAGTTGTGTGTTTTTGCCTGTGACTTAAGTTTGGGGGTTAACCAAAAGTCCCTCTTCCCCTTGAAGAATGAATCCTGTTTTTTTTATTCTCAGATAAAATTAGCCTTAGGATGGGTTTAGGCTACTTTTATTATTCGATTTAATTTATTTGAAATGACATAATTAAAAATTACTTTCAGAGTTTACTTCCCAGAGGTGCGACCCCTAACCCACTCAGAGAAAGAAATAAGGTAACTAAAAATTTATTTTTAATGCACTTAATCATTTGTATACTTTCTTGAGTAATAGTATGCATGTGTGTCTGTCTGCCCCAATAGATAATTTTGTATAATATATATAGGCCGTTTTAAAATAATTATCTAAATTTCTTAAGCTTAAACTAATCAATACTACATCCTATTATATAAAGTAGAAAGGTTATTTGGTAAATTTGATAACTAATAAACCGATTGAGTTCTCCTTTTAATGAAAGCTTAACATAGGCCCTTAGTTGGTTTTTGGGCTATTCATAGATTTAGGTCTTATGATAGTTTTAGGTCTTTTTTAAAATATATTTTATTGTTAGGCCGTGAATGAGATTCTCGAAGAATATGTGAAAGGAAACTCCAAAGTTCAGCTTGTTAATATTGACACAGGCTTTATTCAGGTAAAAAAGGTGTTTCCAACTAGGGAATAGCAACTTGTATAACTGGCCTCTTACCCTCAACATTAAAGTAAAAATTTTAAAGGGGGCACGATTTGTATGTAACTCTTTCCACGGGGTTCGGACCCTGTGCCGACTTTTAATAGTGTCTTTGAGTATCAGCCAATAGCGTCGTAAATAGCAAAGACGTTAAAAGCAATTTGCTAGCAGACGATTTTGATTGGATTGATTGTCCAAATGTTTCGATCCCTTTTTGCAGTGTACAGAAGGGGTAATTTGGGTATTTGGATATATATAAATTTATCGCCAATTGTCTAATCCCTTCAAATCCTTGACTTGAAATACATGCATTTATGACTTATTCGTTTTTAAAATGATATTTATTTGTTTAGCCTGATGAAACCATCTCCCATCATGATATGTATGATTATTTACACCTTACACAGAAAGGATATACAAAGGTAAAGAATTTTTAGTCCCAATAAACGACAAAGCCCAAATTGTGTTAAAAATTATCCATGTGACGTAATAAAATGAGAGATATGAGAGGAGAAGTGGGAAAGAAAACCCCTAAAAAAGAGATGGATATGATAATCCCTCATTTTTATTACGTCACATGGATCATTTTTAACACAATTTGGGCTTTGTCCTAAATAACTAAATAACATGTTTTTGAATTTAATAGACAAGATTTTACTTTTACTTCTGTGACTTTATCCTTGCATAAAAAATACAAAAACTCAACTCACTCAATTATATAAGCTTGTTCTGAAAGCAGCAACATCTTTGAGATCTCCCTAATACATCAGTTTATAGTGAAATAAGTGCCATCCTGATATGTAGGTTAGGGTGGGTTCATATCGGAATTAGACAAAGCGGGGATATGCAACACATAAAATTAACCTTAAAAACATTTCTGACCGAAAAAGAATTTTAAAAAATTGAGTTTTAGAACACGACCACTTAAAAATATAATTCATTACTTATTAGTATGCAAAGACGACATTCAAAAAAATTTTGAATCAGAACTATGACTTCATGGTGCTCCCTGGAAAGGCCTTGAGGAGCTGAATCAGGAACTTTTGTCCGTTTCAAAATATCTTGTTCCTAGCCTTAGAAATCACTAAAAAACCAAAATATTTTAAGGTTTATTGAGAATTGTCCAATTTGTAGAGGTTTTTTAGATTTTCTCATGCTAGGAACGAGATTTTTTAAAACGGACAAAAGTTCCTGACTCAGCTCCTCAAGGCATTTCCAGGGAGCACCATGAAGCCATAGTTCTGATTCAATAAATTTTTGACTCCCATTTACAAATAGCTATACAATTGAATGTCTGGTCGTCAGCGGTTTTAAGACTTAGGATAAATTTTAAATCATCCAGAGGTGTATTATATCTATATAAATTGAGTGCAGATCCCCGCTTTGGCCTCAGAAAAAAAATGTCCAAAATCGACCCACCCTAATGTAGGTATGTGTGCTTCTTATTTGCAGATAGGCTTTGTGAGTCTTTGCAAAGGTTTCGTGACTTATTATATTATCCATTTATGTTAGTTTGACTTTCACAGGGCCTTTGATAGTCAGTTGATGGTCCTTCTTGGTTAAATTGACGACAACTTTTCCCCTGTCATAATATTTACGTATAATCTACATCTATTCTAAATATAGCATTACAGAAAGCTAACATTTTGATTAGGGTTGGGCCGGATATCCGGTGTGGCCGGATATCCGGCCATTTTCAATATCCGGCCGGTTACCGGATATTGAAACTATCCGGCCGGATATCCGGCTCTATAATTTTATATACTTTACACCAAAAATCTCTGCTTTTTAAAATCTTAAATGGCTCTAATTTTCTTATTATTGAAGCTAGAAGAACACTTTTCTGAATAAGTTTAACTTTATGTAAATTTATATAAGATTTCTGAAGAAATTTTTTTTACTACTTTAATATCTGGTAATTTGGCCGGTTATCCGGCCGGATATCCGGTAATTTGGCCGGATAACCGGATATCCGGCCGGTTACCGGATATCTGGCATTTGAAATCAGCCGGATATCCGGTATCCGGCCAAAAAAGTATCCGGCCCAACCCTAATTTTGATTGCTCAATCCTTGGCTATAAGTCCCAATAGGGCTAGTTAACAAGTTGTTAGTTTCTGTTATTGGATCAAGGTGTTTCCCTTCTCCTGTTTTTTTTTCAATAAGGTTTATAGTTTTCTGATTTTTACTCTTTTGTTAGGCATTTGAACCAGTAAACGAGCTATTAACTCAGCTATTACAGGAGATGGAAGGTGAAATTGAAAGGTAACCCCAAACTTTTTTATTGATTAATTTTCAATATTTTTAATTTAGATATTTATTTTAGTTGATAATTTTTTCATATTTATTACTTTTTAGGCCAGAAACTGAAGGAGCAGTTTAAGAGATAAAAATCTAGAAAATAAATATTTTATCTGTGGCTCACATATCACACGAGAACCATAAACAATCAACCCCTCTGTTTCATTCCAAGCAAACAATGCCGCACTGTTTTTTTTATAGACTAGTGTATGTCGTCCTCCATAAGTATATGCAATCAATCAATCAAAGAAATCATTCACCACCAATCCTAGCAATGGATTTCCTGCACTGTGAACATACTGTTGGCGGCTTTTTTAAAAATAAACATGTTATTAACTAAATGCGCCTAAACATAAACTTAATATTAAGTCAAATTTATGATATTAATTGTGAATGAAATTATTATTAGAACTGTACCAAACTAGTCCACAAATTAATATTTATATTTTCTGCGGTTCGCGGTAAAATATTGCTGGAATCGAACATTTCCTTAAAACTAGTTTTTTGGTTGCCAGCGGTCAAACCAATCAAAGACTAATAATGCCTGGCTAGGATTTCTTGATTTTATGTGCGACTACAAGATATATCTGCAGTTTTAGATCACAGCCAATCAAGATTACTTTAGTCCTTATAATGCTGGTTTCAACTTATATTGTTTAGCCGTTTGGCCGTAGCAACCTATACAAATCAGGAAAAGATCATTTCCAACAACATATTACCTTGAACCGAAGCAAATCTTATTCCTTGTATTTAATTGCACAAATTGAAAGATAGGTACATAAATGAATTACTGTGTATTGGAACAGTTGATTCATTCGTGTATCTATCTGTATTCTCTATTTAAGTATATTATATTTGTTTGCATTTCTATTTTGTATTTGTCCCTGACAAATAATGCTAGATTGCCGGGTTTTTTTGTAATATTAATGCACACTGTAGGACTCAAGTTAAATGTGAATTACTTGAAGAGCAGATAAGGTATTAAATTCAACATTGAGTTTTTCTTTCAATCATTCAAATTCAAATGAAGTAAATGGTCCAAAAAGGAATAATTTATTAAAGAGTTAATATCTTACAATTTTATTGTTTGAATGCTATAAGAGCCATCATACCTTATTCTATTTAATTTTTTTCTCAATAATAGGGCCAAAATGTATTAGGTATGGTTAATCGGTTATTGAATCAATAGTACAATTGCTTAAATTGTACATTTAATTTCGTATGACACATTCGACTTCATTTTTTTAAAAATAATCCTGCTCACTTTTTCTTTTCTGGTGAAATATAAAACGAAATGAACATTCAGCTTTAGATGTGAATTGTTAGTGATATTATGTTTTGACACATTTTTTATTATTTAGTATTGGAATTGGATACTAAAATATTTTTCATAACTTCTGTTGTACCAGAGGGGACAAAATTATTTGAAAATTTTTACTTTTTTTTCTCAGTCTTACAGCTAATTACAAGAATAAAATAGTTATATACACATATAACCACAGGTTATTTTTTAAACATTTTATTGATGAATGACAATTCATTGGTTCACTATCAAATAGATCATCAGTTCGTTATTCATCGCATCGTATTATAGACAGCTTTCCGCGAATATTAAAATGATTATTATATGATTAAAACAAGTTTTTAAAGCCCAGAGGGACCGATGGCCCGGGTTAACAAAGCTGGTATTAGTATTATGATTTTTTATTTTAATTTTCGTGGAAAATTGTATAATACGATGCTATGAATTGAGAAACATTAAAGGTAAAATAGATTTTCATGAGATGAAATTTTCCTCACTGGGTTGTTCTTTTTCCTGTTATTAATATTATATACATTATCTTAATCAAAATTTAGTTATGCTATTTCTCTGTATTGTTCAAATATATCTCTCTCCTGTATGTTTCACTGTGGCTTTTCAGGGTAGTGCTCACAAAAAACAAGGATGACAACATTCATAAAAGCGAAGCACTGAAACGGTAAGACAAACGGACATTATCACTTGTATTTTGTCAGAACTGAATAAGCAGAATATAAATGTATAAGAGTCGAAGCAAAATTATAAGTAAATTTGTTGAAAAACTGCTTGATACAGGTTAATGTTTATGGACATACTTACATTTTTAGGACTTGATTATAGAGTTGCTTCGTATAATATTGTACTTTGTTGTCCCAGGAATCAGTATACGAAAAATCAGATCAATTAGATAATTAGATCACATAAAAATTTGTTGTTAAAAAAGTAAAAAAAAATCAACATGTTTAAAATGGACGTACGGACATTCTGGTAATGATTATAGAGTTGCTACGCTTTCTCAATCGTACCTAACTACTACAGAAATCACCATGCAAAGTTTGAAATCGATAGGACAATTCTAACATGCCTAAATTAATGAAAAGAGCTAACTCTCTGTGACGGACGTACGGACGGACCGACCCTAATTATAGAAAAGCTTCGCTTTTAAAATTTTTTTGAAATAAAATGTTGATTATAAAAAATTACCCTATGTAGTTAAATCTTTGCACTTCGCAATTCCAAGTTGTATGCCTTAATACAGCAATGTTCAGAAAGTAGTTTTTTTTCGCATCGTATTATAGATAGCTTTCCGCGGTTAGCAAAATTAAAATTAAATTATAAGATTAAAGACAGTTTTGTTAGCCCCGAGGGGACGAAGTAGTAATCTTATGATTTTTTATTTCGTTATTCGTAGAAAATAGTCTGTAAAAGGATGATATACATGATTTTTCAGTATGGGGAACCGGTTCTAATCCAACGGATAAGCAATTCTGGGAAAAAAATTCCGCACTTCCCCCAAAGCACAGCTACAGTGATCTGTATTATTTTTAAGCATTTATATGAGCTTTAATTGTTAGTGAGTCTAATCTGTATATAGCAAGTTATCAAGTAAAAACCCCTTTATTGCATCCTTGTTGTAGTAGTAAAACTTAAAACTGTAACATCCCATAAAGAGTCACTATACTCAAAAAGGAATTGAAAAGAGGGAGGCATTTATCAGGAAAGTGTATCAAAATAGATTTTATGCTAGTATCTAATTTTATTACAGGGGGGGGGGGGGGGAGTTCTGACACATTTGCGTAAACCTGGTATATACGCTTTATCTTTGGACTGAGAGGATAGGTTTTAAAAGATAAAATCTTAAAACTTGGGAAAATTCATCATATAAGAATTATTTTATCTTTTATAACCTATCCTCTCAGTCCAAAGATAAAGCCTATATACCAGGTTTACGCAAATGTGTCAGAACTCCCCCCCCCCCCTTGATCCTTATAGGCTGTATTTCAGTTTGTATAAACCACCTTGTATTTACTAGGTGCAAGCTTTAAATCATTTTGATCTTTTTTTTGTAAGAAATGCTTCAATCTCGATGCCCAACATTTAACTGTCTTAATAAAGCAATCAAAAGGTTCAATTTAAAAACTGGAATTCAATTCTAGTCAGTCATTGTTAAAAATCCATTTAATGAAAAATTCTTATGATCTTATCATTGTGTGTGTAGAACCATTTTTATACCTGTAGTGCTTTAAACGCCACGTAGAATCTGTATAATATGGCAAAAATGTTTTCGCAATGATCTCATGGACAAAGAAAGTGATAAATGAATAAGGTTCTTTCTCGTATTCATTCGAATCCGGTGGATAGGAACCGGTTCTCATCCATACGAAAAAACTATGTCTAGCATCGTATTATATTCAGTTTTCTACGAATATAGAAATGTACAATCATAAGATTAAAACCAGTTTTTTTAGCCGTTGCCTCCGGCACCTCGGGCTAAAAAAACTAGTTTTAATCTTATAATTGTACACTCTATATCCGCGGAAAGCCGTTTATAATACGATACGAGAAATAACTATTATATGTTTTATTTATAACGCATCATTTGGTTGATGCTTTTATAAAATAAGTGTTTTCTTGTAATAAGGAGCGGATATTATTTTTCAGTACGGCTTCGAAACTGATAAGTCATACTGAAAAATCATGTATAACACCGTATTACAGACAATTTACCACGAATATTAAGATCAAAATAATAAAACCAGCTTATGATTTTGCAATAGTACTTAGTGATTGCTTTTAATTATGATGCAACCTTCAACTTAATTTTTCTATGAGATCATAGTGAACAACGATTTTATTAAACAAAGTTGAATTTATTAAATTGCCTACTATTGCATATTGAATAATATTATTTAAAAAAATTGTTTATTGTACGTACAAACACAATAATATAAGAGGCAAATATTTTTAAAATCTCGGAAATTTTCATAGAAAATTTCTACAATCTCGTAAAAAAATTGCTTCTTGTATTATTATAAGGTAAATGTGTACATTTTATTTAAAAGTATTTAATAGTTATTTTTCGCATCGTATTCTAGACAGCTTTCTGCGGACAATAAAATGAAAATTTAAAGGATAAACAAACCAGTTTTGTTCTCAATTTTAATATTTCTAGAAAAGTGTCTATAATACGATGCCATAAATGATTTTTCAGTATGACTGAGAACAGGTTCTAATCTAGTGGATATTAATCGGTTACTAGGCCATACTTAATAAGCATTTTATGCCTATTTTGTTTTGTATAAAATGTATGCTTGTTAGATTACTGAATGTGTATATGTCAAAAATTCCAACCATTCCTTAACAATGAATCTTTTCACATAAATTGTGTTTTTTTTTATGCGTATCCTATTGTATTAAGTAGTGAGTAATGTTTTTGTCTGTAGTTAAAGATCTCTTTAACCGCTGAACTAATTGATAACAACTGAACGCATAAGGTTTATTTATTTTAGATCATGGAATCTTCAGGCTTATTTTTCGCATTACATATAAAAATAAGTTTTTTTTGTCCGTTGTTTAATATTTCTGTAACCATTGAACCAATTGAAATTTCCATGTCATGGAAGCTACACCTTTGTAATTCAATTGTATGGAAAAAATTTTGTTTTAGATCAAGGCATTCCTGAGCTGGATCTTTAAAACATTTTAGTGGAAAGCCGAATTTCAGCCAATCACAGCGCGGCATTTCATAAAATGCTCTGCTCTCATTGGTGGAAAGTTTGCTCACCTCGATCTGGCTCACCACTAAAATGATTTAAAGATCCAGCTCTGAATCCCCGGTGTCGCTTACCTGACATAGCATCAGTAAGAACAATTTTTAGCGTTAGTTTAACTTATGATGCGGTGTTAAGCCGAAATTCGTATCATCACCTTCCCCGATGACGAGTGGATGCGCTGCGTTGGGGGAGTGAGTTATGTTGGTACTGGATATAATTCACGCTAAAGATCCAATTTCAATTTTGTTTTTTTGTTGACAAACAAAATATATTTTATTAGTATTAATCTGTTTAGAATTAAATATGATATTATTTAGAATAATAATACATATTGTTATCTTATTAAGTTATGCACAATCAATGCTTAAATTTTTTCACAATAGAATAAAGGTATTATTCTCATTTAGAGGTAGCAGAATGTCTCTGTGTCTGTCTGTGTAAATATATATAGCAAATAATCTTGCTAATCGCTGAATCAATATGGTTCTTATTTACAGTGAAGCTTCTCATACCTCTATTGACTGAAGGCCTATAACCATTTTGGAAGAGGCTACTATCACCTTTCATTAGCTATATGAAACTCAGACCATGGGATGGGAACCCTGTGCCGACTTTCTTTGTCTTTGAATATCAGCCAATGCCGTCGGAAATAAAAACACAGTCAATTCGCTACGAAAGAGCAGAAAGCTAAAGGGTGAGCAAAAAAAATGCGTACCTTTTTAAAATTCAAATTGCGCGGCTTGTGTTAATAGTAGAAAAATACTACACATACCGTTAGAACCGCTAAGAAGTCTATTTTTAGGAAATATAAAAAAGATTCCTGTGCTACGCATAGTTTAGGAGCTACGTGTTAAAATGTACCAACTGACTTAAAACTTGACTTGCGAGTAAATTTTAGGACATTTTACCATCTGGCTCCTAGATTATTTGTAGCACAGGAACCGTTCTTATATTTCCAAAAAATACAGTTTATAGCGGTTCTAACGATATGCGTAACATTTTTCTACTATTAACACAAGCCGCGCAATTTGAAATTTAAAAATGTAGGCATCTCTTTTTGCAAAATATCTTCTCTAATTTTTAGTTATATTTTAAAATTTACTCGCAAGTCAAGTTTTACATCAGTTGGGGCATTTTAACATGTAGCTCCTAAACTATGTGTAGCACAGGAATCGTTCTTATATTTCCAAAAAATAGACTTCTTAGCGGTTCTAACGGTATGCGTAATATTTTTCTACTATTAACACAAGCCGCGCAATTTGAATTTTAAAAAGGTACGCATTTTTTTTTTGCTCACCCTTTATTTGCTAGGAAACGAAAATGTTCCCCACCACCTTGGCCCGGTAGTTGTTTCGATAGTACATAATATATAATAACATTTTGTTTAAAAATATTTGATTAACTTTTTTAATCAAGGACTTTTGGCATGGGAACTATGAAACAGATTTTGACTATGCAGCTAGATTTACACACTTAAATCCAGTAATAGTTAATTATTTATTGCTTCGTATTATAGACAGCATTTCGCGTATATTAAAAAGAGAAATTTTAAGATTAAAACCAGCTTTTTAGCCACGAGGAACCGAAGGCCTGGGTTAACCAAACTGGCATAAATTTTATGATTTTTAGTTTAGTATTTGTGGGAAATCTTCGGTAATACTATACACGATTTTTCGGTGTGACTGAGATCTGGTTCTAATCCAGCGGATATTATTAATTCAGTTTCGAACCATACTGGAAAAAATATTCATTTATACATCAAAATTAAAAAAAAAATAATATGACTTTTTTTAAGGATCACCAGGAAATAAGGTTTAATCCCGTTGTTTTAGGTTTGTATTGTTTTTACAATAAAGGTATAATAGATGTATAATCCAGACAATTACATGTGGTTAGTCTGCCAGCAAATTGCTTACTGTTCTTTCTGTGTTTATTTCCGACACATTTAGCTGGTTTTAAAAACCCGAACATAATTGGGATAGGGTCTCCTCCATGTGGGCAGAGTTACACTCAAATGTTGTTACTACAAAGATCTTTTAATAAAAATCATGCAGTTTTTATTAACAGACAGATTCAAAAACCTAGATGGTCTGTTAGACACAAAAATCCGTCAAAGTTACTAAGGAATTCAATGTACTGTGCTGTGCAGATATCTAGATATTTTTTCTTTTTGTTTAAAGATTGTAAATGTGGTATCAAGAATATGAAGACAAGGAACAGAGTTGGCATTGCTATGGGAGATCCAGCTGATGTGAGTTCAAATATTCTTGACGTGGGGAAACACCCTTTTACTCCCACCCTTGGACAAAAAAGGGTCTACCATGGTCTTGACAAAAAACTTTGAAAATCTACTTATAACGAGTCGAATTATAAATCATCAAGTTTTGAATTAGAATTGAGTATGTTTTAGAAAAATGAATGGCCATGGATGATTGAAGTGATAGCCACTGTCCAGGAAGTATGCATTGCATGTAGAAAATTTTTACGTTGTGTTTCTTTAATCATTTTCAAAATACATTTTTAAGAGCGAAGGTTTTTTAATTTATTCACTGTGTCTGTCTGTCAGTTTTTGTATAACGCCATACAGGAAATGTGATTTCTTCGGTAATCCTATTATATAAAGTAGTAAACGTTTTTTGTCTGTCCCAAAGGATCTCGCTAACCGCTGAACCGATATTGTTCTCCTTTACAGTGAAGCTTAGTATAGGTTCTGAGAAGGTTTTTAATTATTTTTGGGAGGGTTCTACACCCCCATCCCCCCCCCAAAAAAATTTTGAAACTCAAATTTAAAATGGAATAAGGTCAACTTTATTTCCCCCTCCCACCAGTGCCCCTAGAGGATTCTAGGGGCGTAGCCGCTAGTTATTTAAGATAGTAACTGATATGTTTCGTAAAGATTCTCTGTATCAATGAGTATCCAGTATATAAATTACTTTGTTCGTCGGTCTGTTGGACATATTTTAAAAGCATAAAAATTCATTTTTTATTAAAGGTTTCATGATTTTCTGTGAATTATATTAAGCTTTTCTCTTAAGGGCAACCTATTATCTGCTATAAACTCACTTTATCCGTTTGTCCATCCAGCATTTTACTGCTTCGCTACTTATGGATGTTGTCATCCTTGTTTTAAATTATAGAATGCAACACACTTCATTAAAAAACATTATTGTGGAGCCAGTCTTATCTCAGCTGAGGTATACAATTTTATACAAAAAAATTAGGAAATAATGTTGATTATCAATTTTTAAGAATTCGGGGCTAAAAAAAACTGGTTTTAATCGTATAATTAATTGTACTTTCTATATCCGCGGAAAGCCGTGTATAATACGATGCGAGAAATAACTATTCGAGTATGACTTTGAAGCCTATTGATATCTTCTGGATTAGAACCGGTTCTCAGCCATACTGGAAAATCGTGTTTAGCATCATGTTACAGACAATTTTCCAAAATTATTAGCATAAAAATGATATAATTAAACCCGTTTTGTAAGCCCAGGCCTTCGGACCCTTCATCTAATAAATTTGTTTTAAATCTTATATTTTTTTACTATCCGCTGAAAACTGTCAATAATACGATGCGACAAATAATTATTATGAAATCAATTTAATTTCTTTTAATTTTCAGTGGATATTAACAGCTGCACATTGTATGTTCTGGAAAATTGATAATAATGCTATCTTTGGGCCACTAGATCTCACTATTGTTCTAGGTATTACTTAAACAAAGATGACAGCATCCATAAGTAGCGAAGCACAAAAATAATAAAATGAACAAACGGACAAATTGAGTTCTAGAGTAGATGTTCAGCTGTCTTAATAAAGAAACAAAGAGAATATGCAAATACTCAAATAAAATCACAAACCCTTAAAAAATATGGTTTGACTTTTTTGAAGCATGACTGACAGACAGACAGACGGACTATAGATTAGATGCTCATATTTCATAGGAATCTTTACTAAAAATTTCAGCTGTGTATCTTCAATAGCAGCCGAGAAAATCATATATATATACATATATCTATAATACAAATTAGAACAATGTCTGTCTGTTTGTTTGTAGCGAAGGATCTCGCTAACCGCTGAACCGATCGGGTTCTTCTTTACAGGGTAGCTTCTCATATGAAAAGTAAAAAATATCAAAATTTGGTTTTATCAAACCTCTTGGGGCCCAAGCCCCTAGAGGCTAGGGGCGAAGCCGCTAGTTGTTATTTCAATTGTAGGAGAACATAATAGAATTATAGAGCATGACTCTGAATTTAAGTAAGATTTTACACATATTTTGAGTAGTGAAGCTACTCTCTATAACAGTTTATGTAATTCATTTATTCTGTAATGATAGGGTGGCCTGATTATTTTTAGGAGTGCAGATTCACTTTTCTGCTCCCAACATAATTTCTTTCTCTCCCTTCCTTTATATTTCTTCTTTTGCTTTCTTTCTCTTTTTTTCCATTTTTCTCTATCTTTTAGAGTGTGACCTAAAGTTTTGCTTATAATTTCGTTACTATTGAACGCAATCGTCCTTATTTTATTCTAAAGAAAATATGTATTTTCCAAACTGATTAATACCTGTTTGATTAGAACCAGCTCTCAGACATACTATAAAATCATGACAATTGCCCCAGAATATAATCATAAAATTAGTACCCCTCATGGGCTTAATATTGTATTTTTTTTTTCATTTTAATAAACGCGGAAAGCTGTCTATAATTCGCTGTGATAACAATCTATTCTAAACTAGAAAATCTGCAGAAGTGGATAAGATAATAGTGCATCCTTACTATGTTCGAGAAGATGATTCTAAACAACATGACATTGCTCTTTTCAGATTGAAGAATATGGTAATGTATTAAAATTCTTTTTTTAAATTAAATAAAAAATTAGGATTCTTTCTCCCTTTGGAAAAAGATTCAAAATAAGGGCGGTGTAATTTTTTCCCTTGTTCAATCAATAGATTATGTACAGATAACTTCCCCGCCCCTCTTTACAATGACCTTTTTCGTCTGCTAGCAAATTGTTTTCTGCTACTTGGCTGTGTTAATATTCCCAATACCATTGGTTGATTTTTAAAGATCCAATTTCATTGGGATAGGGAAATGCAGTTATATAACCCCTTTCCCCTATAGTGTTTTACTCTAATGCCTAATCTCCAGTGGATCCCTAACCCTACGGTATATCTTTACATAACCTGACAATATTTTCAATTCAAAAAAAGTGTGTGTGTGTGGGTGGGGGGGGGGGGGTTCTGTACTCAACAAGGTACTTTTAAGGATAAAGCCATAAATTGTAATTACCATTTTTAAAGGAAGATATTTATACCTACACTCCAGTGTGTTTACCATGGAAAATTGAGGAATTACCTGCATCTACCTGGATTTATGGTAATAATCATAATTGTTATAAATTACATCGTATTATAGACAGCTTTCCGCGGATATTAAAAATAAAAGTGATAAGATTATGGTCAGTTTTGTTAGCCCTGTCTACGAATTTTAATTTTATGTTCTTTATTTTAATATTCGGTAAAAATTTTAAAATTGATTTTTCAGTATGAATGAAAACCAGTTAATTTCGAAGCTAACCTAAAAAAAGATTGTTTAAGTTTTTCATCTTAATATACCTTAATACCTTTAATATAACACATTAAGAAAACCTTTAGTATAAAAAGTATGGATATTATGACAGGGGAAAAATTTGTCGTCAATTTATCTTGATCACATGGAACTCATTTATTCGCCAGTTCGTTCATACAGTGGGAGGGGAGGGGAGGGCATGGGGGAAACTTTATTTTATCCGGCTGTGTGCATTACTTTATTGTATAAAATGATAATCCATTGTTTTAGGATGGGGAGTAACAAAAGATGGATCAAGTAAGGAATATAAAGTTGTACCGAATATAAAAAGATGGATCAAGTAAGGAATATAAAGTTGTACCGAATGTAGAAAGATGGATCAAGTAAGAAATATAAAGTTGTACCTAATATAAAAAGATGGATCAAGTAAGGAATATAAAGTTGTACCTAATATAACAAGATGGATCAAGTAAGGAATATAAAGTTGTACCGAATATAAAAAGATGGATCAAGTAAGGAATATAAAGTTGTACCTAATATAAAAAGATGGATCAAGTAAGGAATATAAAGTTGTACCTAATATAAAAAGATGGATCAAGTAAGGAATATAAAATTGTACCTAATATAAAAAGATGGATCAAGTAAGGAATATAAAGTTGTACCGAATATAAAAAGATGGATCAAGTAAGGAATATAAAGTTGTACCAAATATAAATAAAAAAACATCAAATGATGTCTTAGTTTAAAGTTTAGGGCTACTTGTATGAATCCAACATCTTTGTATAAGCCAAATATACATTTCAAAATTAAGGTTTTTATTCTCAATCGTCTTAACTTTTTTTTTGCGGGGCTTAAACCTTTAAACAAACGATAAACTACCTCACTTATCCAATTTTCAATTTATTTTAAAATAAGTGGAGGAGGTATAATCCAGAAAACTACCTGGCCCAATTGAAAGTCGGCACAAGGTCCCCACCCCGTGGATAGAGTAGATATAGCTCTCGCCCCCTCTATTCTTTTACTTGCAATAATCTATTAAGTAATAAAATCCTTTACTACTTTACTTGATTTGTTTTTGGAAGGAAACTCTACTGACATACTGCAAGAGATACATGTTCCAATTATTCAACCTCAAGTTTGCAAAGATTTTTATCAAAGTGAAGGTTATCAGGTCATATTTTTTTAACAGGCAACTAGTATTTATCGCATCGTATTATAGACAGCTATCCGTGGATATTAAATCAAATAATTAAACCAGTTTTGAGCTCCGAAGGGCATAAGTCCCGGACTAACAAAACTAGTATTAATTTTATGATTTTTTTTTATATTCGTGGAAAATTGTTCTAATCCAGTGGATAGTAATCGGTTTTGTAGCCATACTGGAAAGACGCCAATTGTTTAGATCACCGAAGGTATGATTTGTGCTGGAGGTGGAAGAAAGGATGCTTGTCAGGTTGGCAAATTTACAATTGACATAAGTAAAGAACTATTTTACAAAAAAAAAACTAAGGTTATGTTTTCACTATAAAGTTTTAGTAATTCCCATAAAGATTAGGTTCAAAGTTTGAAAAGATATTTTAACGATTTTTTTTACAAAAATGCTGCAGGAACAACAACTTAACAAGGTTGATAACATCAATAAAAGCGAAGCCCTGAAGCGGCAGGTTATATCTTAACACTGCGTGCGAAGGTATAGGCCCTCATGGGTTAGGCATGAGAGTAAACTAACCCACACCCCAACCTATTTTATAAATATAGGGATTAAAAGCTTTGCACATGCTATAGACACTCTAAAACAAGGATGAGAACATCCATAAAAGCGAAGCACTGAAAGCACGGACACTAACACTTGTATAGTGTCAGAACTGAATAATCATAATATAAGTGTATAAGAGTCAAAGCAAAATTGTAAGTAAATTTGTTGAAAAACAGCTTGATTCAGGATAATGTTTATGGACATACTTTCATTTTTAGGACTTGATTATAGAGTTGCTTCGCTTATTACATTATACTTTGTTGTCCCAGGAATCAATATACCAAGAATCAGATAATTTGGATGATAAGATTACATAAGAATTTGTTGTTAAAAAGTAAAAAAATCAACATGTTTAAAATGGACGTACGGACATTATGGTGATGATTATAGAGTTGCTACGCTTTCTAAATCGTACCTAACTATTAAAGGAATCACCATGCAACATTTAAAATCGATAGTACAATTCTAACATGCCTAAATTAACGAAGAAAGCTATCCGTTACGGACGGACGGACCGACCCTAATTATAGAAAAGCTTCGCTTTTAAAAATCTCCAAATAAAGTATAAGAGAAGATGATATGTATATTCAGGGGGACAGTGGAGGTCCCATGACAGTTGGTGTTGATGGCCAACATTATCTTGTGGGCATTACAAGCTTTGCCATAGGCTGTGGCTGGGTGGGTATTTTAAACGCCATAACTAAAGGCTTGTATATAAACACCAAAAAAAGATCCGATATGGGTTTTTAAAAGATGCCGCGTTTTTCTCGACATTTTTTACGCTATGAATAACAAGCGCGGCATTCGCGAAATCTAAACAGAGTGTACAACTATTTATTTAATTGTTTCGCTTTTGTTGGTACAGCCTTGTTACAAGAAAAACAAAATATCTTAAATCCATTTTTGCTGCATATCAATTAATATATCTTTTTAGAGCTATATTAGACATTATACAAATGGCTAAAATAATAATTTTAAAATTTTGAATTTTTAAGTTGTATACTCTGTTTAGATTTCGCGAATGCCGCGCTTGTTATTCATAGCGTAAAAAATGTCGAGAAAAAACGCGGCATCTTTTAAAAACCCATCTCTGTGTCACGTCATTAGAGATTATCCAGGTTCTTTCCAGGGATGAAGTCGACCCTACACTTTCAATTCTAATAATGATGAAAACATCCATAAAAGCGAAACTCTGAAAAGGTCGCTTGTATTATATAAATCGATTTATTATTACTTGATGTTGAACCAGATTTTCATGTTCTCTAATAAAGTGAAACTTGCATTAGGCTAAAATAACGATTCCGCACCCCCTTCCCTATTAACCCTACTACTGGATGGACGAACTTATCAATAAACGAGTTCCATATTAGCAAAATAAATTAACGAAAATTTTTCACTATCATAATGACCACATATTTTCTACATCCATTGATTTAGGAAGGTCACTATGGTGTTTATACCTCAGTGAAACACTATCTCCAGTGGATATTTGAGTCCATTGCCTGGAATGGAGGTGCTACTGTTTGCTCACATTAGATACATAGACGTTTTCCCTCAAATGGCCTACTCGAGCAGATAAACCTCCCCATTTCCTTAGTTTCAAAGTAATTTGAAACTAAGGATGAAAAATTTGTTTTGTTAGTTTGTTTTATTACTTTAGGTATAAAGAGGGGGGGGTGGGGATTCAGCGCTCGATAGGCCTTCTGGGGCAAGGCACCGAAACATCATATTTTGAAAAATTTTGCTTATATATTGTGTAATAATAAAAAATTTTAATGTTAAAATTTTAGTAAGAAAAAAATAGTTAAAGTCAAGTCGACCAATCCCAATTTTCAATTTTGATTTAGAAAGAAAAAGTAAAAAAATGGGAGGGGGGTTTAATTTTTTCTAGGACTGCTGGGTCCCTCTCCCAATATAGCTAGCAATGATTTCCAAGATCTATGAGTAGCCTAATTGTAAAGGAGAACCATATCGTTCAGCGGTTAGCAATATCCTTCGGCACAGATTGACACAAACACATAAACATCCTGTTACTTTATGATAGAATAATTAAGCATAAAAATGAAATATCAATAGAATTTATTCAACAATTGATGAGATATCCTGCACAGTATATCAATCATTATTATCATATAATATTATCAATCATAAATTCATAAAATTACACTAAAATCCAAAACAAATCACCTCATTTGGTGATTTAAAAAAAAACAATTTTGTTTCTTTTTTATATATGATATTATTAATACTAATAATTAATTTATATGTATACATATATCTGTAGAAGAGTCATATAAAACAATTTTAGATTACAAACAGCTTGATAATTATTCTTTTCATAGGTTTATTCAAAATTTGAAGATTTTTTCTACAATCATCCACTTATGTTTTTGGGTAATAAAGTCATAAAAAATCTAAAGGGTTTTATGTTAAGAGTTGAAATTATAGCAATTTTCAACAAAACCTGAAGTAATTAAAATCTTCAAAATTTAATAAATTTTTCCAGGGGAAACCAAACAATTTTTAACAGGCAAAGTATTTTTTGTTGAAAAAATTTCTAAATTCAAATGCATGCAATTATTATACAATAAGTTAATTAAACATAAATTTTACTAATCTTTTTTTCTACTAGTTACTATATGAATTTCAAACAAAGCTATAATGTTCTTTGGAATAATCAAAGTCATTATTTTAGTATATAAAAAAATGTAAAAATGAGATTAAATCTGAGATTTAAGGTTAAATTTGCAACAAAATTTTTTTTGGGGATACTTAAGTTTTTTTAAATTAGAACAAGAATTATCTTTAAGTAAATCCTTTTACAAAAAATCAAAATTAAGAATGAAAATTCACTTTTTACAATATTTCAAGTGCAAGAAATAAATATAATAATAATATTTGACACAATTTTATCACATTCTTTAAGATTTAATACACAACGAACATTTAAATTATTTTCTCGTATTCATTCGAATCCGGTGGATAGGAACCGGTTCTCATCCATACGAAAAAACTATGTCTAGCATCGTATTATATCCAGTTTTCTACGAATATAGAAATGTACAATCATAAGATTAAAACTAGTTTTTTTAGCCGGTGCCTTCGGCACCACGGGGCTAAAAAAACTAGTTTTAATCTTATAATTGTACATTCTATATTCGCGGAAAGCCGTTTATAATACGATACGAGAAATAACTATTCTCGTATTCATTCGAAACCGATTAATATCCGGTGGATTAGAACCGGTTCTCATCCATACGAGAAAAATTATATCTAGCATCTTATTATATCCAGTTTTCTACGAATATTAAAATGTACAATCAGAAGATTAAAACCAGTTTTTAGCCCCGAGATGCCGGCTAAATAAACTGGTTCTAATCTTATAATTGTACATTTTATATCCACGGAAAGCTGTTCATAATACGATGCGAGAAATAACTAATACAAGATTTAAGAAGCAGATCTTTAAATTAACTAGCATTTAAAATCATTAATTTTTTCTCAATTTTCTACATTCTAAAAGTAAAGGTAAAAAAATTGAATAAATATTATAAGAAAAAATTATAAATGGTACAGTTGGGTTTATTTTTTTGTTGTACAAAAAAAAATTACAAGAGTTTTTTTCTTCAAAATTGAGCATAATTGACATTATCTTAAGTCAGTAAAAGTTTCATAAATAATAAACAAATATAAATTTTCATGGATTTTTAATACTTTTCAGAGATTTTTTGTATAATACTAAATTTTAATTTTTATACAAATTTTTTTTAATACACAGATTAATTTATAATACAATCAAGGGCTGTACTCATAATTTTTTATAAAATTTGTTGTATTAAATTCATATTTTTAAAGTTTATATGGGGATGAGTGAAAACAACAATTTTTTTTCATGCACATATTTAATCTTGTTCAAATTTATTACTTTTAAGTTATATAAAATTTCATTAAACTACTATTTTTCAGGGTATAAATTTTAATGAATTATTTTTTAAAGAACGTGTCCTAACTTTTTAGCTTTTTTAAAAAAATAGCTAGTTCGTGTTTTTAGTAAGTAGTAGATGTAAAATGATTTATAGAATTTAGATATGCAATCGGTTTTTTGTATACCTCTTATTTTTTAAGTAATTTAAGTTTTTTTAAAAAGGAAAAAATTGCTACTATGAACAAAAAAGTATAATCTTTAATTTGACACCTTACTTTTTTAAAATTCTGTTGAGTAATTATTGAAAAAAATCTATTTTGTTGAACCCCGTTCACAAATGTTAGGACACGTTCTTTTAAAACAAGGTAAAATATTATTACAAAACCTGTTAAGTGTTAACATTATTTTGAAACAAAAAAATTGTATTGGTACATTTCTTTAATTTGCTTTTTAAACATCTTTTGAAACCTGTTTGGTATTTCTTATTTTTTAAAAAGATTATTTGTATAAGTGACCACTAAATGTCTTTTTTATGTCGTATGTATCTCTGTTTTGTTTTACAATTTTGTTTTCCTGTGATCAAATGAGTTTGGTATTTGAGGCATCCAGTTAAAATCATTTCTATTTTCTTTCTTTGATTTTCTTTTTATTATCATCTTTGCCAATTTTGGGATTTATTGACTATGAAGTTTGGAACCCTGTCCTTTGTCTATTTTCTATTGTTTTGATTTCTTTTTAGATTTGTGGTGTCAGGAGCATTTTGTCCTTTTTTGTTCGTATCATATAATATCCGTTTCATAGATTTTCTTAGCGTTAGCTCTGTTAGCTGATGGTAGGGTGCTGGAACCTGTTATGGCAGGCACGGCTGGCCGTGGGGAGTCATCCTTGCTGTCAGAGGAACCTACAATACAACAGATTTGAAAGTCTACTCTGTCCAAATGTCTCACTTTATGTCATATTGTGTGTCTCTACTTTTAAAAAAATGTTCATGATTCTAAGATGAATCATTTTATGAGTATACATAAAACTATTTTCAACTCTACCCATCCAACTATCTATTCATTTATTTGAAACATTTATCTATCCACAAGTCATATTATGATTCGATCTCTCAATTTATTGTTCCCTCCAAGCATCTATTTATCTATCTATCCATTCATCTATATATCTATATGTCTATCTATAACTGTATACCTGAACTAGACTGAGTAAGACTGGTGTCAGAGCCTGCCTTGTTGAAATGTTCAGTCCTGGTACTGCTGGTGTGTCCAGGTAGGGAGGAAGTTTTCTGCATGTTTTGCAGTCTCAAGAATTGCTCCTGAAATTAGACATATTGTTATATTAATCTTAAAAAATATCAAATTGAAAATAAATGGAGCGGTTCTAACTGGAGGATACAGGGATATGAAGGTATAAGACAATGGCCGATAATTTGATATACATCCAAAATGATTCACAAAACTGTAGATTACAAATAGTGGTTGAAATGTTTAGATACTGAACTTTAGAACCAATCAATCATAATAATGATAAGTTCCCAATGTTATTAAGCAGACCAAGCAAATACTTTGGGGACTGGTGTAATAAACAGCTTAATGTCCTCTTCCTCTCTGGGTATATTATGTGACTAAACTAACTACCTATAACTGTCTCTGTCTGGCCAGCAACTCTTGGTGCCTGTCCCCAGTTCCTCCTGGCGCTTAGCAGAGGTCAGTTTCTTCTACCTGTCTATCTAACTACCTATCTACCTACCTATATATATACCTGTAACTGCCTCTGTCTGGCCTGCAACTTTTGGTGCCTGACCCCAGTTCCTCCTGGCGCTTAGCAGAGGTCAGGTTCTTCTACCTATTTATCTACCTATCTATCTACCTGCCTATCTATCTGCCTATCTACCTGCCTATATACATACCTGTAACTGCCTCTGTCTGGCCAGCAACTCTTGGTGCCTGACCTCCAGTTCCTCCTGGCGCTTAGCAGAGGTCAGGTTCTTCTACCTGTCTATCTAACTACCTATCTACCTGCCTATATATATATATACCTGTAACTGCCTCTGTCTGGCCAGCAACTCTTGGTGCCTGACCTCCAGTTCCTCCTGGCGCTTAGCAGAGGTCAAGTTCTTCACCAGGTCAGGTTTACTCGGCACAGGAGGCGGACCTTAACAATTACAATATGTTTTGGGCTATTAAGGGTTAAGACAATGTATGATAAATTTATGTTCATGCCCAAATGATAATAAATTAAACTACCCCTTCTGTAGATTAAATTATTGGTTGAAAAGTTTACACACTACCTATTATTTTGGTATTAACCAAATAAAAATTAATATTAGTACCTAAAATTTTTGCACTAACGAATAATAAATAAAAACTTTGGGTACTTGTGTAATTTTAAAGTCTAATGCCCCCTCCCTCCCGGTGATTTTTTTTTACCTGAACCTGTCCATGTTGTGAGACTGTGTGCGCGTTTTATGTGGGTAGGTCCTGTTATCTCCTTAAAAAATCATATAATTTCCATTTTTCCTATTATAAAAGGAGTTTTCTGTCTATAGCTTAAGATTTTGATAATGTGCTACTGAACGAATTGAGTTCTCCATTTTAGCGAAAGCTTCTTTTAGGTCGCTGGATTGTTTTAGGCTGTTTAATTCTTATATCTAAGTTTGGTTGTAGGCTATTTACCTTACTCCTAGATCACTGTGGGCTAGAATTGAATCAAGACAAAAGTAAGTGCCGAGCCCTGGGACCTATGTATGGTGAAAATAGACATAAAACCATGATGATTCCAGGTAAAATCAAAATATTTCAGCGGGGGCTTTTTGAGAAAATTAGATTTGAAAATTTCAAGTTCAATTTTCACCACCTAGGAGTTGCCGCATAATCATGACAAGAAAAGCAAATATTATTTATTTTAAATTTTGAACAACTTTGCTTTTATAAAGTTCTTCATAAAACCACTCCTAAAGGGAGTTAATAAATGGCCATTTTATCACTTGCTTTGCAAAGGTCACGAAAATTCAGCCTAAAAAAAATCATATATATAGAGGTTTTAAGAAGGACTTCATAAAAGCAAAGTTGTTCATCATTTAAAATAGATAATATTTGCTTTTCTTGTCATTATTTTGCGGCAACTCCTAGGGGGTGAAAATTGAACTTGAAATTTTTAAATCTAATTTTCTCAAAAAGCCCCCGCTGAAATATTTTGGTTTTACCTGGAATCATCGTGGTTTTATGTCTATTTTCACCATACATAGGTCCCAGTGCTCGGCACTTACTTTTGTCTTGATTCAATTCTAGCCCACAGTGAGATGCTATAAACTCAGCCGCTAGTGTCTTCAACTACAGTTCATTGTTGGGTATATAAATCTACATTCCCAGTCTCGCAGAATTTATGATTGGTTGCTGCTGTTGCGGCTTCGACTGTAATCCATTTATTTCATATCTTTTATTATCAGCAAGCCTTCTATAGACCCCCACACCCATTTAGGAGTGTTGTAGTACCCTACCCACCCCAAAAATAGTTGCAAACCTTCCTAGGACCTATGAGAAGCTACAGTGTAAAGGAGAACCACATCAGTATAAAAGTTAGTGAGCTTCTTCACTACACACACATACTGTTACTTTTATGTAAAGATATCCAGAAACTATCTACCCATCTAGCTATCTCTCCATGTACCTTTATATCCAAATCTAATTATCTATCTATATATCTACCTGAGATAAACGGGAATCAATAGCAGAAGATTCACTTTTCTCCAGTACTGCTCCATTTGTTGATCTTGACATCTAAATTGTTCAAACTGTCAAAAATGAGTTTTTTTGTTTTTTTTTGAAAGCGAAGCTTTCTTATAATTAGAGTCAGCCAGAAGTCCCCCAGTCTTATCGTAATTTAGGCATGTTAGAATTGTCCTATTTATTTTAAACTTTGCATACTGATTCTTAGAACAGTTAGGTATAATTTACAAATTAAGAATTAGGCTCTCCGAAAGCTTAAAATAGAATAGCCTAAAACGTTTCCGAGACCTATAAAGGAGAACTCAAGCAGTTCAGTATTTATTGAAATCTTATGCTTCAGAAAAATTACTACTGTTTTGTATGTAGCTAATGACTGCGACCCTAGCAGTTTGGAGCACTGTATTCAAATGGATATAGAATGGGCAGAAAAATAGCCTTAAAAATATTTAGGATTAAACTAGAAATTATATCGCCTGTAAGTGAACTCAATCAAATCAGTAGGTAGTAGGATCTAAAGCTTCAGAAAAAACCTTACTATTTTATATCTATCTACTAGCGGCTACGCCCCTAGAGGCCTCTAGGGTCACTTGAGGAGGAGAGAGTCGAATTTAATAATTCAATTTATTATTTTAGATTTTAAAAGAAAAAGTAAAAAAATTTGGGGGGGCGAAATTTTTTTTTGGGGGGGGGGGGATTTTTCATTTTTTTGGGGGGTTGGGGGTGTCCCACCCCCCAAGAAAATAGTTATAAACCTTCCCGTGACCTATGAGAAGATACCCTGTTAAGGAGAACCCGATCGGTTCAGCGGTTAGCGAGATCCTTCGGTACAGACAAACAGACATCCTGTTACTTTAGTATAAGGATAAAACTAATTTGTTTTATAGATAGATATAAAATATGATCCCTTTAATTTAAATACATTTTATTTGGCATTCATAAAAAACTAATAATTACCTTTTCAGAAATAGCAGTTTCAGCCGCACTCTCTATCTCTTCTTGTGTTGCAACAGTTCTAAAATTTTAGTTATTTTCACATATTTTCATATCAACAAGGATGACAACATCCATAAAAGCGAAGCTCTGAAACGGTAGGACAAACGGATATTAACACTTGTATAATGTCAGAACTGAATAATCAGAATGCGAATGTATAAGAGTCAAAGCAAAATTGTAAGTAAATTTGTTGAAAAACTGCTTGATACAGGATAATGATTATGGACATACTTACATTTTTAGGACTTGATTATAGAGTTGCTTCGCTTATAATATTGTACTTTATTGTCCCAGGAATCAGTATACCAAAAATCAGACCAATCGGATAATTAGGTCACATACAAATTTGTTGTTAAAAATGTAAAAAAATCAACATGTTTAAAATGGACGTACGGACATTCTAGTAATGATTATAGAGTTGCTACGCTTTCTAACTCGTACCTAACCTTTACAGGAATCACCATGCAAAATTTGAAATCGATAGGACAATTCTAACATGCCTAAATTAACGAAAAAAGCTATTTAAAAAAGTAAAAATATCAACATGTTTAAAATGGACGTACGGACATTTTGGTAATGATTATAGAGTTGCTACGCTTTCTAAATCGTACCTAACTACTAAAGGAATCAACATGCAAAATTTGAAATCGATAGGACAATTCTAACATGTCTAAATTAACGAAAAAAGCTATCCGTGACGGACGGACGGACGTACGGACGGACGGAAGGACGGACGTACGGACGTACCGACCCTAATTATAGAAAAGCTACGCTTTTAAAAATTATAAAAATGCTAGGTTATTATATTCTTGAAATCGATACATTAATACTTGGATGTTGCATCAGATTTTCATGTACACTCATAAAGTGACGCATGCAGCTGGCTAAAATAACGATACCCATCCATCCCCTTTACTCTATTCCTTTCCCTTCTACTGGATGAACGATTTGACCATTAAATGAGGTCCATATTAGCAAACTAAATTGACGACAAATTTTCTCCAGTCAATATATCCATGTATATCCTACATCCATTGAAATTTACAATTATTCACTTTTTGTTAACAAATATACTTTTCTAGGAGCTGCAATTTAAAATAATGACATGTTTTTAGGAACAAAAAGTTAACATTTGCTTGTTTTTGCTGCACAAATCAAAAGAAATAGAAAAATAACAGATCCTTATAATATATATTTTTTGCTAAAAAAAAATATTTTTTTAGTAGAAAATTGCAACCTATTTTTGTTTTTATTATCACATCTAATCTTAAAGAGTTTTTTAAAGTTAAATTAGATGAAAAAATCACACATTAAAAACGTATTGATTTCTAATTTATTTGTTTTTCTTCATAGAATCAACAATGACCTATGTATCTCTCCAATAATTATGCATAAAATAACCCCTTCTGTAGATTACAATAAGTATTTCAAACTTTTAGACATATATAACAATTAACCGACCAATCAAAATTCAATAAAACTCTTAAACGAATAAGAAAACTTTATTATAAAACTTTGTGGACTAGTGTGATAAACAGCCCAATATCCCCTTTCTCCCTGCTAATAATGCATATTTGGGATGGTGCAACATTTATTATAATTTCTACCTGTTTAGGGATGACGCAGCTGTTAGATCCACCACAAGTTTTGTTGTATTCATACACGGCGTTCCCTAAATAAATTTTTTTATTGAATGTTAGAGGAATCAATAGTTTGGTATTTAATCTGAAATGCGTATGAAATCCTATTTCATAAAGTAATACGGTTTTTTGTCGGAAGCTTAAGATCTTTACAAAGGTCCTGTTCTTGTTTTAGGCTATTTAGAAAAAGATTTACTTACTAACAATATAACCTTTAATTTCCAAAATAAGATTGTACCTTTGAAGAAGGTTTCTTATTACAACTCTGTCCAGCACAGCTGCTATCATCCTTGTCTGGTTTCCCTCGTACAGTAGATCCGGCGGAACTTGTTCGTGGGGGCGGGGGTGGCGGGTTAGCCTAAATTACATAATTTTATTTTTCCGTTATGGCTTCTTCGTAACCGATCAATATCCGCTGGATAAGAAAAATCATGTGTAGTATCGTATTATAGCAAGTTTTCTACGAATATTGAAATAAAAATCACAATATTTATACCAGTTTTTCGTTTTAATACCCGCGGAAAGCTGTCTATAATACGATCCGATAAATAAATATTATGAAACAGAATTTTTTTTTATTTTATTTAATTCTGGTTACATCAAAATATATAAAATCACAATTCATCTTAAAATTATGACTAGATAATCACTAAATCTTTCTTTAGGAAGCCAATAGATCCTACCACCATCTATCAAATGCCATTTTAAAGTCAATGTGACATTAAATGTATATTAAAACTAGTGTATAAAACAAAACAAAAACTCGCTAGCCACTAAACCCATTAAAATCTCACTTTGAGTAAAGCTTCCTCGGATGGTTTTAATATATTTCTTGGGATGCCTTAATGGTATATTTTTACCTTTGGCACTACTCTGGATTGCTGGCAAGCAGAACTATCCTTGCAGCTCTTACTCTGGCATTCTGAGCGGACACCCTCACTTTTAGGGTCCTGTCAAAACATTAAAAATTAATTTGGAATAGTTTAATCCATAAGAAAATGTGTAATTGTTTTTACAGTATGGCTTTAAAACCGATTAATATCCATTGGATAAGAACCGATTCTCAGCAATACTGAAAAATCATATATAACATAGTATTACAGACAATTTTCCACGAATAATAAAATAACATAATATCAAATAATTAATACCAGTTTTGTTAGTCTGGGACAACAAACTGCATTTAATCTTAATTTTTATTTTAATATCCGCGAAAAGCTGTTTTAAATACGATGCGATAGCAATTAAAATGATGAACTAACATAATTGCACTTACCTCTGAAGTTGATTGTGAAGGAGCATTGTTACTCGGAGACTTGATTGTACAAGAATTTGTTGTTGCTTTGGAATTATTATTTCCTTGTTTACAGCTCACTACTTTACCATTCGACGCTGTAGTTGTAGTTAATGAATTTGTTGATGTTTTGATTATTGAAGTTGGTGCTGTTTTCCCATTGGTAGAGGAAGTAGATCCGGACTTCCCATTGGCAGCACTTGATGTGTTTGTAGTCTTGCCATTAGCTGAGCCAGTTGAGCTTACTGTCTTCCCATTGGCTGGTGTGCTTGAGCTTGTACCAGCACCATTGGGCAGCTGAAAGTTGACAGATTTTCCATTCGTTGTTGATGTTGTTGTTGTGTTGCTTGTTGCAGGTTTTGGCGGAATTTTTGTGTCTTCAGTGCGAGATATAGTACTGCTTTGGCTTTTATCCTAAAAAAATAATCAGTGCAGTCTATTAACGTATTTTTTATAAAGTATACAACATAAACGTGAGACTAAAGGAATACTTTATTATCTAAATACAGGTAAAACATATAATTGAAAGTAGGATAGTAAAATATAATTTATGATGAAATGTTTACATACCAGTAGTTTAGATAGGCTTTCCTAAAAATTAGAAAGCATTATATAGGATAATTGTATTCATGTAGGTATTAATTTAGAAATTTTCAGTACATTCTAGTAGAACTCAAAAAGTGCTGCGTAGTAAATTGTACTCAAAAAAAGCGTTTGGAATCTATGCTCACCTCCGATAGATCTGAGTTTAAAGATTCCGGATTGCTGCTTTCAGAAAAGTTTTGAAGTGCGTCTAATAAATCATCCAAAGAACTTTCTCTGTTGGGATCTGCGCCTAAAAAATTGCAAATTCAATAATTCAGTAAATTCTCATTGACTAAAAAAAGACAAATAAAATAAAGTAAAAATTACTATTTCAATAAATAATTTTAACATTAAGCGATGCTTTTTACAGTGCCAATAAAGAATGACCTCATAGTGGCCTACTATTAGTCAATAAAAATGTATACTTGTCTGCCATTGGTAATTTAGTCTGTGTATTGGCCTAACATTGGTCATTAGTGATTTATGACTTCATTTTTATATAGGTAATATAAATTAAATCAAAAAGATAAGACAAAGATACAAATATGTTAGAGCCTCTAAGATGAGCCAAATTTATAAATTATGACAGATATTCAGACTGATATCACTTTTAAAAATAGATTTTTGATGTAACCGCAAGTAGTTATAAAAATAATGAATTGTCGGAATTAAATAAATCTTTCAGTTTTTTTTGAATCTAAAATTAGGTTAACCTGTGGGAAGTCTAGCTATTTCAGAGGGTGTGGGTGACAGGGATACATCAATAGGAGCTCCTGGGTGTACTCGTTGTTCCTATAATATAATAATTATATCAGGTGTGGGTGTCATGGATACATCAATAGGAGCTCCTGGGTGTACTCGTTGTTCCTATAATATAATAATTATTTCAGGTGTGGGTGTCAGGGAGACATCAATAGGAGCTCCTGGGTGTACTCGTTGTTCCTATAATATAATAATTATATCAGGTGTGGGTGTCAGGGAGACATCAATAGGAGCTCCTGGGTGTACTCGTTGTTCCTATAATATAATAATTATTTCAGGTGTGGGTGTCAGGGAGACATCAATAGGAGCTCCTGGGTGTACTCGTTGTTCCTATAATATAATAATTATATCAGGTGTGGGTGTCAGGGAGACATCAATAGGAGCTCCTGGGTGTACTCGTTGTTCCTATAATATAATAATTATTTCAGGTGTGGGTGTCAGGGAGACATCAATAGGAGCTCCTGGGTGTACTCGTTGTTCCTATAATATAATAATTATATCAGGTGTGGGTGTCAGGGAGACATCAATAGGAGCTCCTGGGTGTACTCGTTGTTCCTATAATGTAATAATTATATCAGGTGTGGGTGACAGGGATACATCAATAGGAGCTCCTGGGTGTACTCGTTGTTCCTATAATATAATAATTATATCAGGTGTGGGTGTCAGAGATACATCAATAGGAGCTCCTGGGTGTACTCGTTGGTCCTATAATATAATAATTATTTCAGGTGTGGGTGACAGAGATACATCAATAGGAGCTCCTGGGTGTACTCGTTGTTCCTATAGTATAATAATTATATTAGGTGTGGGTGTCAAGGATACATCAATAGGAGCTCCTGGGTGTACTCGTTGTTCCTATAATACATATATTATTTTAGGTGTGGGTGTCAAGGATACATCAATAGGAGCTCCTGGGTGTACTCGTTGTTCCTATAATACATATATTATTTTAGGTGTGGGTGTCAAGGATACATCAATAGGAGCTCCTGGGTGTACTCGGTGTTCCTATAATATTGTATTATTTAATTCCATAAATTTTTGTTACAAATGTTTTCCAAAAAAGCTTTATAGTAAGGATTTAAACTGTCTACAGCTGAAATATTATATGGGTGTAATAAAAAAGTACCCTTGGTTTCAAATGATGGACTTTTGTAATCATTTGTTGTAAAAAATATGAAAATATGTAGAATTTGTGCTTTTCTCAAATCGCAATGTTATGAGCCTTAATTTGATTTTTAACTAAAAATATGCAAGAGAAACTAATTTTCTCAAAATAGCTTGTTTCTTCTTTATTGCCGATTTTATCATGTAAATATCAAAGAAGGTAATTTGAAAAAAATTGCAGTTTTTAGGTTTTTATTAATTATGTTGATATTATATAGTTTAGCTTATTTTGAAGTTTATGGATGTGATACTTATTATTTCTATCATGTAGAGGGGTGTGAGAGAGAAAGAAAGTAAGTAATAAATAGCATAAAACCACTCCAAAAATACTAATAAAGCTTCCTTGAAAAGCTTTAGTCAAAAAACAATTTCTACTATAATTATATACTAGCGCCTATGCAGCTAGAGGCCTCTAGGGGCACTTAAGGTAGGATAGGGTGAAGTCGACCCCAAACCATATTTGAATATTTAAAATCAAAAATCAAAAGTAAAGAAAACTATATCGATCCAGCGGTTAGCGAGATCCCTCTGTACAACAGATAGCCAGACTCACAGAAATACTTTTGAATTTACATCAGGATATACATATAGATAGCAAATCAGTGGAAAAAGTTATTAATTTAATTGAAAATTATTTTCTTAAGACACATTTACAAACAAGGCTGATATTTTTTGCAGAGCGAATAATATTTGCAAAAGATTTATAAGAGGGTCCAGTTTTTAACAATTTTCTTAAAATGGATTTATCATTAATTCTATCTTACACCAGATTTTCATGTACTCTAATAAATTGATACTTGCAGCTGGATAGAATAACGATTCCCCCACCACCCCAATTATCCATTCCTCTCCCCTCATACTGGATGAATGAACTGACCAATAAATTATGTCTATGTTAGCAACCTAAATTGACCACATTTTTCCCTACATTATATCCATGTATATTCTTTATCCATTTTAAATAGTATTTCAATTAACAATATAAAACACTATTGTGTATTAAAAAGTCTATGCAAAAAAAGGAAAATTTTGCTCATTAATGTGATTAACTGATTAGCATATTTTTATGAATTTAAAAACTGTTGCAGCCTTTTGTTTGCAGAAGAACTTGCATCCAATTTGCATTCAAAACTCGCAATGGTGTTCATTTAATCATACCAAATTGTCCAAAAAGCACTTTCAAGAATGAAGGATAGGTTTAAGTCTACTAAGTAAGATCTCGTGAACGACTAGACCAATCGTCTACAATTCTTTACAATAGCTTTTTATTGAATAAAGGCAGGTTTAAAGCTTTTTTTCGGATATGTAAGATAATCATCAAAAGGAAAAAAGGTACTCCCCCCCCCAGAAAAAAATCATATAAAACAAACTCAATACGGGGGTAAAATCACCAAACCCTATATGAATTCCTTTATGCTTTAGGTTAAGTGGGGAACAACATATTTAATTTTGCTCTTTAATATATTTGCAATTTTGATGGAAAACATTAAAATTCGCAACAGAGTGTGTGTGTGTGTATGTGTGTGTTTGTATGTGTGTGTGTGTGTATGGGCTGAAAAGAGAAAGATGCATAATCCCAAAATTTTATTAGAATTTAGTAATAAACACATTCACAATATTCTCAAAAATATTTTCCTCTGCAATTAGTGGCTTCGCCATTAGTACTAAAAGGGTGATTTTACCATGTTTGTAACAGGGAAAAAGGAATAAAAAATAACTCAAGCTAACCTAAAATATCAATTTCTGGAAAACTTTTGCATGAAATGACACTATAATTTCAGGTTAAAATAATCACCATTCACGTTTAATTAATTACTAGTATTATGCATTTATGCTAATTTATGATACAAGGTATTAAAATGTTTGTCTATCGGTCTGAAGCTAAAGATCTCAATAACCGCTGGACCGATTAGGTTGTGCTTCTCAAGAAATGAAATTCTGATCCTGTGGTGGTTTTAAGCTACTTTCTGAGGGGGTGAGCAACTCCTCACCCTAAAAATTTACTATCCTATCCTTGATTTAAAAAAAAAATATTTCAGTGGAATTATTTCTCCACCCTAGAGGCTAGGGGCAATGCTACTAGTTATTCATAATAGACGTTATAAAAATCACAGTTAGGGTACATATTATTGATCTTAAACCAATTCAGTATTAAGTTGATACAATAACAGCATAAATATTTACCTGAACACTTGCTAATCTCTTCAAGGTGACCAGGGTTCCAGTAACCTAAAAACAACAATTTTAAATTTCATTAACCTATCCAGAATATCTATATCTATAAATATTGAGTTGCTGTTTTTATTGTTTGTAGCTTTCATACAATATTATTTTAATAAAATTTAATGTAATGTATTTTTAAAAATGAATTAGTATTCTACAATTTCATCGATAAAAATGATTAATAGATCACTAAATTGATACGTTATTACTTGGATGTTGAAACAGATTTTCATGTACTTTAATAACGTGATGCTTGCAGCTGGCTAAAATAATGATACCCCCATCCCCTTCCCTCCTACAGGATGAACGGACTGACCAATAAGTTCCATTTTAGCAGAATAAAATGCCAAAAACATTTCCCCATATACTTATATCCATTTTTTCCACTATCATATCACAAAAAGTGTTATAGGCTATGCTGTAAATCAAGGAGGAAGGTGAAAATGGGATGTTTTTTACACTGGTCCCCAATGTTTCATAATAAAGTTTTCTTAATCGTTGACTTAAGATTTTTGGAGACTTTTATTAATTTTGTTAGTTGGTTTATTAAGTGCCCTAATGTTTCAACCACTAATTGTAATCTACTGAAGCGGATGTACATCAATTTATTGACCATTGTCTTATCCCTGTAGATCCCTGGGTGTGAATCAATAATTCCCACCTTTTTGCATCTTGTCCAAGCATTCTCAAGTTTTTCTGGAACTTCCGTTTGAAACTTTTTCAGTCTGTTCAGCTGGGCCTTCTCATCAGGCAGTTTTACTATATAGATAAAAGATAGATAGACATTTTTAAATACATTGATAGACGAAGAAACATTTTTATAGATAGATAGATAAATAAATATTTTTTTTTTAAATTGATAGATTTATGTGTATCTGTGTTTAAGGTCAAGGAAAATTGGGATAGATGTCACCGCTTTTTGCCTACCTATTCTATTGATCAACCCCCTCAGAAAAGAGATGTGGTATAGGGTATATTCTGATGTCAATAGAATATATTGGTAGATAGATACATAGGTTAAATAATAGATAACTTGGTATGAAGTACATATGCACTAACTCAGCCTACCAACAGTTTGTCTGTCTAGACACAATACAATCTGTCCCGATTTTGTATTACTTTTGCGGAAAAGTAATACAAAATCGGGACAGATTGTATTGTGTCGTTTGTCTAAACAGATAGACAGATTTATAAATAGATTCTAGATAGATAGATAAGTAATTAAATAGATAGATAATAGTTATTTAACACATCGTATTATAGACATCTTTCCGCGGTTATTAAAACTAATTTTCTTAGCCCCGGGGGACCCTAAGGTTCGGACTAACAAAAACTGGTCATAATCTTACTTATGATTTTTATTTTAATATTCGTAGAAAATTGTCTGTAATACGATGCTATACAATATTTTTCAGTATTGAGAACCGGTTTTAATCCAGAGGACATTAATCGGTTTCAAATCAATACTGGAAATATATTTACCTTGTACAAGTTTTCCCTGAATGACAGGAAGGCGTCTCTGTAGTTCTGCTACTCGTTTACTTGAACTAAAATATGAATTAATTATTACTTGAGGATAGGGGGTGTAGCCGATTCCATTTTAGTTTTTGAACATAAAAAGTTTTATTTATGAGAGGGGGGGGGGGGCGGTTCCATGGGCGATTATGCTTTCGGGGGGTGGATGTATCCTCCCCAAAAATAGTATTAAACATTTCGGTTAGTGAGATCTTAAAGAAAACACAGAAACGGACATCTTTTTAAGAATAAAATGTATATTAAATTAATTAATCTAAACTGAACATTTTAATTTATTTGCTGTGGTTTCGTCTTTATTTAGTAGGTTAATTAGATTGTTTAACTGCCAAGAGAAATATTTTTTTAAGAGTCCGTTTAGATTTGATGTCTTTTACAGTAAAGGTAATTTGATATATATATATATATATATAAAATAAAATAAGTTTGATAAATGAATAAATCCTTGAACATTGATTTTAAGAATGATAGAAATAAATATTTCTGTAGAAATTCCTTTATTTTTGTAAAGAAATCTAATTTTATAAAATTTTAAAAGTTTTCTATATATATTTTTAAAAAAAGAAAATTTTTGTACTTTTGGAAACATGAGGTCTTTGTTCGATAATAGCAAAGTTTTAAAAAATAAGGCATTATAAAAGAAATAAAAAATTAAAGATTAATTATTATATAATTCAAAAATATTTGTTAAAAAGTAAAAAAAATCATCATTGAGTCGCCACGCTTTTAAAACTGTGTCTATTGGTTATAGGAATCATCATGACAAATTTAAAATCAATAGGACAATTCTAACCTATGCCTAAATAAATTAAAAGTGCTATCCGTTACATACAGTCAAAAGTAAGACTGATTCTAACTGTAGAAAAGCGTAAATTCACAAGAACAAGAATGACAAATCAATAAAAGCGAAGCTCTGTATGGTAAGAAAAACAAACAATAACACTTGTAGAGTGTCAAAACTGAATAAGTAGATAATAAATGTATAAGTCTATACAAAATTGTAAGTAAATTTGTAGCAAAACGAAAAAAATCTAAATTATAGAAAAGCGAAAAATTTTAAATAAAAAGTAGAATAATTTAATTTGTTAGAAATAAATTTTTGAATTAAAGAAATAAGAAATATATGAGGAAAAATGCATAGTTTTGGTGGCACAAGTATCTATTTTCTTCATCTATCAATAACTTTCCATAATCTAATAAAACCATTTAGTAACATTACAAATTTTCGAGAAAGAAAAAAAAGGAATATTTTAAAAAAATTGTACCGCTTAAAATCTAATTGTTGATTCTTTGGATCTACTGCAGTTCACGGTAAAATATTGCTGGTAAGCAATATTTCCAAAAATCTATGAATTTTAAAGGCTGCCAGCTGCCAAACGGCTGAACGTACAGATCATGCCCGCACTCTGTTTTAAGCTGCATAAGAAGGCCTACAAATAATCTGGAATAGCCATCAATCAATAATGCATAATTATCTCGCAGTGCAAAGAAATGCGCGAAAAAGACCTATTTTACGCGTTTTTTCTTCAGTGAAGCTTTCCCTGTGCATAATTCGATCTTGGCTATTCCAGATTATTTGTAGGCCTTCTTATGCCGCTTAAAATGGTGTGCGGGTATGATCTGTACGTTTAGCCGTTTGGCAGCTAGCAGTCTTTAAAATTCATAGATTTTTGGAAATATTGCTTACCAGCAATATTTTACCGTGAACTGCAGTAGATCCGATTCTTTTAAGAGCTCAGCTACTCTATTACTCAACTGCGATTGGTGTGCGAACAGAGACTCTGTGATTCAAGCAAATTTGAAGCTATCTGCATTTAATGTTTTGTTGTCGAAATTGAAATATTAATGATTAATTTCTGACTTGGGTAAGAGGGTTAAATGTCACAATACTTTTTATTTAATAAAAAAAAACATTTTGTACATTAACTTTTCAACCAATACTAATGATAATTTAGTTTTTACCTGCTGAGTGTGATTGCCAAATTCTCCACATCCTGAGTGGAGATCTTATTCTTGCGAATTATTACACCACTCCTAAACAAATCATCCTTGTTAATGTTTTTCAAATTATCGATGGTTTCCATCAAAATGTCTAACAAGCACTGAAAACCCGATCGCCTAACCTCTGTTCGGAGCTGTAATTCTACTGGGCCTATAGAGTATTCATGTGGTGCCTTGCGGGGCTACACAGCACCCAATATTATCAAAACTAACCTAATTGAAAGTAATAAACAAAAAAATGATAAACCCCCCCCCCAAAAAAAATATACATACCGATAACATACAATTACAATCTAATATTATCAAATATCAGTACTCGGTTATTTACGGTCAAGAATAATATTTTAGATTGGTAATACCATCTTATAATCATGATTTTGACCCCATGTCTTAGATGCATTTTATATGTCCTTTATTCACCATTATATCAACACCCCTTTCCCTCCATTTTTGACTGAAAAGTTAAGAGATTGTCGAAAAGGAAAATATCTTTTAATTATTATGAATATGAATATTTTTATCTTTACCTTATGTCCTCTACTCCAATTTCTAATTCTTTCAGTTCAGAGAGTAAATCAGTCAAAACCTGAAGGAAAAATTTTATATTAAATGTTCTGTTTAGATTTTTTTATTTGTTATTAATTTGTCATAAAAATTGAACACTTGTCTTCAATTGTGGGCTATGTGTCACTTTGGGTTCTAGCACTCAAAACGCACCGCGTTTTATGATTGCGATGTACTTTGATTGCACTACCGGTTGTCTGGAAGTCCTAACTGTATGTACACGGTAACGAATTGCGCATAATTATGGGCCAATGCATTCCCCAAATCTTAATTTGCTATCACGCGGCTGACATAGTAGCAGTAGGTGCCAATTTTAACGTATCTAATGATGTGTGGTCCAGTCTCGAACCCAACACCTCCCGGACAGAAAGTGTATACCTGCATGAAAAGTTTTTCGTCTTCAATAACTCTCAGCCGTTCAAAGTCTGCCTCCACACCATACTGAACATTAATGTTATAGGAAGTCTGTGAAATGTTATTCACAGCGAAGTTTCTCTATAATTAGGGTACGTTAGTCCTTCGCAAATTCATAAACATCGAATGATAGTCTATCTATAATACAAAGTAGAAGGATGTCTGTCCGTCCGTCCGTCCCTTAAGATCTCGGTAACCACTGAATCGATTGAATTCTACTCTTCGTGGAATATACCTACTGGCCCTGTGGTGGTTTTAGGCTATTTTTCTGAGGGGGGGGGGACATCCCTAACCCACCCAAAAATAGAAAAAATACCCCATCAATTATTTTTTTTTGATGATGCAGATGCAGATGCACATGTACTACATTTTTTTAATTACCTCTTGGATATTGCATATGTGCATATAGTGTTAGGGCATAATTTGTCGTAAATTTAGCTTGCTAATATGGACCTCATTTATTGGTCGCTTTTTTCATCAAGTAGGAGTGGAGAGGATAGTGAAAAGTGGGTGGATGGGGGATATCGTTATTTTAGCCAGCTAGGAGTCTTATTTTATAAGAGTAATTGAAAACCTGGTGCAACATCCAAGTAAAAATATATTGATTATAGAAGGTCATAATCAATAAGTTACGTTACTTAATTTTCACCTTACGGACATAAAGAGTAACTGCAAAACTAAAAATGCTTCAGTATTTTATAAAAGAAATAAAAAAACAAGGAAAAAATAATAAAAAGTATAATTACTTTATTCTCTGTAGCGAAGACAATTACCGCCTCTCTGTAAAGAAATATCTCATTATATACCATTTATTTATAATCTTTATTTCAGGGATCTAAAGGGATAAGAAAATTGTCGATAAATTGATGTAAATCCCCAACGATGATACACAAAATTACTCCTTTTGTAGATTGTAGATTGTACAATCAATGATTAAACGTTTGGACACTCAACTTAATAAACAAACTAATCAAAATTTGATAAAAATCCTAAAAGTTGTTAAGCCAAGTGAAACGTTATTATAAATCTTTTGGGACTTATGTAATAAACAGTCTAATGTCCCCTCCCTCCCCGTCTTTATTTACTTTTTTCTGCACTGTTGCCCTTATTATAACTACTTATCACTATGAGTATTTATATCTAGTCTTTTATGTAAATAATACTTAATTATCATTTAATATTATTTCTTATGTTAAGACAATATTTCGGTAATATCCTCTTAGAAATTTTTTTTTTCAATTTTGAAAATTTGAGTACCCTCCCCCCCCCCCTTCCCCCCAAAGAACTATGAACTCTGGCCGCAGCGCTCGGCTCCCTAGCCTGCCTAGCCGCAGCGCTTGGCCCCCTAGTCTGCCTAGCCGCAGCGATAGGCCCCTTTGCCTACCTAGCCGCAGCGCTCGGCCCCCTTGCCTATAACCTAACATAACCTAAAATAGTTGTTCTCTGTCGGGGGGAGAGGGGGGGGGGGGTTGACTACAATTTTTAAGAGGATAACGCCAATATTTCTTTTAAAATTTGAAAATTACCGAGGGGTAAATACATCCCCCTTCAGCACGCCTCTGTTTCCCATATTTGTGTGAGCAGTAATTTTACATGGGTGTTAAGAGTGCCAATTGCTGAAAAAGTTAATATATTTATTTTTAATTGTAGTTTTTGTTCTCTTTGGCCTCTTTAAACTTATCTCTAGCTATTTCATTCATAAAAGACAAAATATAAACATATTGCATTCATATAGAATGGGCTATTAATCTTCAATCAAGGATGCTATACTTGGTTTGGAAAACAAAAAATGTTCAATTTAGATAAAAAAAAAACTAAATATCAGCATTAAGCCAGATGGACAAACGACCATTGACAAATATAAAACAAAAATATCTAATTGTTTAAGCAATAATTTCCGTGTATATCTATCCCAAAATTTTATGACTCAAATGTACCATAGTGCCTAGAAATTATTATTCAAATCAGATGAATAAGATATCATATAGAAATTGATGTATAAACATATCTAAAATGAAATTTTAGTGTATGTTTAAACCTTAGAGTACAAGAACCTTTATTTTCATTATTTCATTATTTTCATTTTAAAATGATGATATAATTTCCTATGTTAAACATGTGCATTTATTCTTTTTTTGTATATTAAAGTTAAAGAATAGAGGGGTATTAAATATATATAATTGTATATATATTTATGTATTATGTATTGTGTCTTTGAAATCATATAATATCGTCCGAACACAGTCAAACACAGCCAAGTTTTTACAAAAGAACAGAAAGCAATTTGCTAGCAGACGAGAATGGTCTCCACCACTTGGACCAGGTAGTTGTCTGGATTATACATCTAAACTTATACATTTATTGCTTGTAAATATATTTTTTTTATCAATGCTGATAGGGGTTTATCATTAACACACGAAATTCTACCCTCCTCCCCCTAATTTTTTATTTGTTTCAAAATGAAGGGGCGGTGGAGGTTTTTGTGCCCAAATAATTCGTTTGAGGGAATCTGCAATTCGTTCTTTATCTATCTAACCAGCTATGTACTTATATTAAAGTAACAGGATGCCTGTCTGTTCAAAGGATCTTGCTAACCATTGAACTGATATGGTTTTCCTAAAGAGTGAAGCTTCTCATAGATCCAGGAAACCCTTATTACCATTTTGGGGGAGGTTTTATTAATTTTTTTTCTTCCTTAAACTAAAATTCGATTCACAAAGTGCCTATAGAGGCCTCTAGGGGTCGTAGCAGCTAGTAATTATATGATGAGATATTTTCCTAAGTTTAAGATATGTATCGTTAACCAGGTCGTTCATAGTTGTGTTGTGCAGCTGGGATAATCTTCGTAATACTCGCACCTCCTAAATAGATAGATAATAGATAGATAAATATATATATATATATAGATAGTAGATAGATAGATAGTTGTGTTGTGCAGTTGGGATAATCTTCGTAATACTCGCACCTCCTAAATAGATAGATAGTAGATACATAAATATATACATATATAGATAGTAGATAGATAGATAGTTGTGTTGTACAGCTGGGATAATCTTCGTAATACTCGCACCTCCTAAATAGATAGATAGTAGATACATAAATATATATAGATAGTAGATAGATAGTTGTGTTGTGCAGCTGGGATAATCTTCGTAATACTCGCACCTCCTAAATAGATAGATAGTAGATACATAAATATTTTTATAGATAGTAGATAGATAGTTGTGTTGTACAGCTGGGATAATCTTCGTAATACTCGCACCTCCTAAATAATTATTATATTAGTAGTGGGTGCCTTTTAAGTTTGTTTGTTTGGCTGTCTGTCTTTTTGTCTGTCTGTTTGTCTGTCTGTTTGTCTGTCTGTTTGTCTGTTTGTTTATCTGTCTGTTTGTCTGTCTGTCTGTCTGTTTGTCTGTCTGTTTTTTTGTCTGACTGTCTGTTTGTCTACCTGTCTGCTTGTCTGTATTTTTTTCTGTCTGTCTGTGTGTCTGTCATTTCCAAATATACTCGTTAAAATATACCACTTTTACAATTTATGACAGTTTGACTTTTGGATAGCATGTAATATATATCTTTCCAAAGTAGCTGGGTATTTTATTTTTATATATTATTTATTATATATATGAAAAATTATAAATAAAACCAGTTTTTTGATTACTCTAGGGGGCCGAAGGCCCAAGGTAACAAAACTGGTATTAATATAATGATTTTTATTCTATTATTCGTAGAAAATGGAATAAAATACGATAGGATACTTGATATTTTTAGGTATGGCTTAGAACCGGTTCTAATCCAGTGGATATGAATCGGTTTCAAAGCCACACTGGAAAGTTTTTAAATGTTTATTATGTAAAACCTAAACTAAAGGAAGTTGTTAGATACAAACTCAAATAATACATAATATATATTGAAAACCTATAACTAGAAAGACACAGACAAATATCTTACTAAAGGAGAGAGAGAGAGAGAAAGAGAGATATAGAGAGTAAGAGAGGGAGAGAGAGAGAGAGAGAGAGAGAGAGAGAGAGAGAGAGAGAGAGAGAGAGAGAGAGAGAGAGAGAGAGAGAGAGAGAGAGAGAGAGAGAGAGAGAGAGAGAGAGAGAGAGAGAGAGAGAGAGAGAGAGAGAGAGAGAGAGAGAGAGAGAGAGAGATAAATTGAGACAACGAATGGAAATAAAGAAAATGCTTGTCCTATATATTGGTTTATCCCTCAATATCTGTTAAGTTTGCAAGTCTATAAAAATGAATCGAAATAAATTCAAGCTTGTTCCACATACTTGCTCGTCCATGATAAAATGTAACTATATCTATCTGTAAATCTATATCCTGATAATGTATAAGTTTTATTTACTTGTTCGTTAAGATATCTATCTATCTATCTATCTATCTATCTATCTATCTATCTATCTATCTATCTATCTATCTATCTATCTATCTATCTATCTATCTATCTATCTATCTATCTATCTATCTATCTATCTATCTATCTATCTATCTATCTATCTATCTATCTATCTATCTATCTATCTATCTATCTATCTATCTATCTATCTATCTATCTATCTATCTATCTATCTATCTATCTATCTATCTATCTATCTATCTATCTATCTATCTATCTATCTATCTATCTATCTATCTATCTATCTATCTATCTATCTATCTATCTATCTATCTATCTATCTATCTATCTATCTATCTATCTATCTGTGTACACACCTGTCTAAGCTCCCTAGCACATTTCTGAAGTCCTCTGAGCTGGTTATATAGCTCGGGTTCTATGGATAGCAAAGATCTTGTATCCTTCTTCTTTTTATCATCACTAGAATTTTTAAAAATCATATTAATAAAATTCAAATTAAACAATATTTATTGCACTAGTCCCCAGGTTTTGTTTTTTTCGTTGGTTTAATAACTTTAGGGACTTGAATTTGGATTGTTAGGTTCATTAAGTTTAGGTAGTGTCAAAACGTTTCAACCACTAATTGTGATCTACAAAAGTTGCAATTTTGTGTATCTTCAATTTATGAGTGATTGTCTTAACCCTGAATAAAACAATTATGTCCAGGAAACCAGGAAAAATTTAAGGTACAATTTAATTTTTTTTTTAATAAACAAAAATTTAATATTAGGTTTATATTTTCATCAAGTAATGTTATTAAATCACTGCTCAAACATGGATAGTAGTGTAATTTTTACTTGGAGGTAAAGATGAACGTACGAACGGAAATACATTTGTTATAGAGTAGTTATGCAGTAGGGTGTCATAAAATTTTTTTTTAGCACACTATTGTAAACTATGTCATTTCTTATTACAAGACCACTGGTACCTTTAAAAATGTGCTTTAGACTTTAGTTCAGCTTTATGTCAATTTCAATTTTTTTGGGGGAATTTGTCAATTTTTAGAGGCTTTTTTGAGACTATGCATCTTGAAGAACAATCAAAGAAAAGTCTAAAATCTTACCCGGTGTTATCAGATTTGCTGGTTGAACTGCCGCGCAAACTACCGCCTCTGCCAAGTTCCACCACGCCGCGCTCTCCGCGCTTACTAATATCCGCGCTACTCCCAATAATAATACTACCGCTGCTCCCGCGGTCCCCGCCGCTAGACCGCGAACTGCCAGAGCCGCCGCCAATTGCCGCGCTGCTATTGCTGCTGCTGCCGCCAGTTCTGCGGGTGAGAATGCTTGTCGGGAGCGGCGGCGGATCATCGCTGAAACTCACAGATTTCTCAAAGCTTACACTTTTCTTTCCAGGAACCTAATAACAAAAAAAATAAAGTGAGTGAGGTGACATTGGGCTGTTTATTACAATAGTCCCCAACGTTTTATGATTAAGTTTTCATATTCGTTGATTTAACAACTTTAGGAACTTGAATTTTGATTGGTTGGTTATGAAGTCGTGTGTCTAAACGTTTCAACTTCTAATTGTAATCTAGAGCAGGGTTATTTTTTACCCAAGTCTTTATAGACGAGTTCTGCCATTGGTTAGCTCATAATTGCCTGAGACGGGGGAAGGCACGGTAGGTTTGATTGCACAAACTTTGTCTTAAATAATTTTACCAAAAGGACAATTTGTTTAGGCATAAATGCAAAAATCAAAAATCATCCATGTCTTAACCCTGTGTTCATGTTCATGAATGATAATGGATATATATATGATATACGTGGTTATTTTGACATGGAAAATTTAGCTTTTTGATATGGACCTCATTCATTGGTCAGTTCGTTCATTCAGTAGGAGGGAAAGGGATGGGGGACATCTTTATTTTAGATAGCTGCGAGCATCTCTTTACAGAAAACATGAAAATCTAATGCAACATCCAAGTAATAATATATCCTTTATAGCTTGCTATTAAAGACTTCGTTTATTGGTCAGTTCGGTTATCCAGTAGTAGGGGAAGTGATGAGGTAAAAAACGGGATGGGTAATATCTTTATTTTAGACAGCTGCGAGTATCACATATTATTGTACATGAAAATCTGGTGTAACATCCAAGTAATATTATATTCATTATAGCTTGCTATTAAAGACTTCATTTATTGGTCAGTTCGTTCCAGTAGAAGGAGAGGGGATGAGGCTTAAGGGGATGAATTGGGGGTATCGTTATTTTAGTCTGCTGCGAGAATCTTTTATAGAGTACATAAATCTGGTGCAACATCCAAGTAATAATATATCCATTATAGCTTGCTAATAAAGACTTCGTTTATTGGCCAGTTCGTTTCAGTAGAAGGGAAAGGGGTGGGGTAAATGAGGTAGATGGGGAATATCTTTATTATAGATAGCTGCGAGCATCACTTTATCAGAGTACATAAAAATCTGGTGCAACATCCAAGTAAAAATATATCGATTGTTCTGTTAATGGAGCTTAAGTATACAAGGAAAAACTTTTTAGTAATCAAAAAGTTTTGCAAAAATAAATCTTTAAAATCCTATTATTTAAAGTAGTAAGTTTTTTTCTATTTGTCAATTAAGATTTAGATTACCACTGGACCGTTCCAGTTAAGCATATAGGGGAAGATTCACTTATGCCTGGTTGGTTTTAGGCAATTAATATCAAATTCGGAAGGTTTTAGGCTATTTACTGCGCCCTACCTTCCCTAGCAGGTTTGTGTACAAATTCTAGTATTTAAATTGAAGCTGTATGTTCATAGAATACTATAATAGCCGTTTTGACGTCTGAATTTTGTAATCATATTTGTTTTATTTGCATAAATATAAGGTACATTATATTTAAAGAAAACAAAGTAGCGGGTTTTGTCGTTTTTTTCTCCTTTTTGTAGCCCTTGTGGGGGCTCTAACCCTTCGGGGCCAATTTTCTAACCCTGCAGGACAATGATAAACATTAACCTAACCTATAAAATCTGAATTCCTATTTTTAAGTTTCGCAAAGAAACAAAGGATGTATACTACAGAAATGATTCTGTGAGGTATAATCTTATCTGAATTCCTATAATTTTGTTTTTAGGTATAACTTCTTAAATAAAAAAAAACCTAAATAAAAAAAGATTGAAAGGTTAAACAGAATATTTCATTTGTTGATTTGAAAAATTATACAAAAATGGAAAATTAGCATCTTTAAAAGGGTATTAAAAGGAAAGAATACAGATTAAATGTTACATCTTAAAATTAATCAAAAAATAGAAATATACATACATAAGCGAAAAGCTAGATATATAGATAGCTAGGTAGAAAGACATCAAAAGATACAAAGAGTTATTTCATGTATATAATCTTATTGAAAAAAGATATATAATCACTTATTATTATGATTTTAGTAGATAAATAGATAGATAGAAAGATTTATAGAAAGATATCTAGTGTGGTTGTTCTCATTGCGCTAACTATTACGATCTTAGTAGATGGATAGATAGAAAGATAGATATAAAGATATCTAGTGTGGTTGTTCTCATTATCGCTAACTATTATGATTTTGGTAGATAGATAGATAGAAAGATAGACAGATGGATAGGTAGATATATAGAAAGATATGTAGTGTGATTGCTCTCATTATCGCTAACTATTATGATTTTGCTAGATAGATAGATATATATTTGGATAGATAGAAAGATATCTAGTGTGGTTGTTCTCATTACTGCAAACTATTATGATTTTTATAATAGATATATGTATATTTATGGATAAATAGATAGATAGATAGAAAGATATCTAGTGTGGATGTTCTCATTACCGCTAACTATTATTATTTTGCTAGATAGATAGAAAGATAGAAAGATATCTATTGTGGTTGTTCTCATTACCGCTAACTATTATGATTTTGCTAGATAGATAGAAAGATATCTAGTGTGGTTGTTCTCATTACCGCTAACTTTTATTATTTTGATTGTTCAGTTCAGGCGCGTCTCTCTTTTAGACTGTGGAGTCCAGAGAATACGGCCACCCTGCTCCTCCATGAATTCCTTTTTTTGGCAAGTGCTTCAGCTTCTCCCCATGTTAATTCCAAATTAAAGAGGTCCTTTTCAGTGCTCCGCCTCCAGGTCTTTTTTGGTTGTCCCCGTTTACGTTTACCAGTGGTGGGGTTCCATTTTAAGCACTTTTTTGGAAACCTATTTTGTTCCATTCTAAGCACATGTCCTAGCCACCTTAGTCTTTTAAATTGCACTTCTGCTTCAATACTATTGCACTTGGTCTTAGCATACAGCTCAATGTTTGATATTTTGTTTGGCCAGAATATTTTGCAAATTCTTCTTAGGCAGCTATTGTGAAATGCATTAAGTTGATTTGTTTCAGTTTTCACAGTTCTCCAGCATTCAGCTCCATAAAGAAGAACTGATTTCACATTGCTGTTGTAAAGTCTGATTTTTGTTTTCAGAGCAAGTTTCTTTGAATTCCAAACGTTGTGTAGACTGTTGAAAGCAACCCTAGCCTTATCAATCCTGGTTTTAATATCAGCTTTTGAGCCATTTTCACTGCTGATAACACTCCCCAAATAGGTGAATTTGTTGCTTTGTTTCAATTGTTCACCATTTATTGTTATAGTTTGATCAGGGTTTGTAGGTATATTCATAATTTCAGTCTTCTTGACATTAACAAAGAGCCCGACTTGTCCTGCGTATTTGACTAGTCTATCTGTCTTAGCTTGTAGATGTTTAATTGTTTCTGAAATCAGTGCCAGGTCATCAGCAAAGTCCAGATCTTCTAGGTGTCCTAGTATGCCCAGCTGGAGACCACGTTTTTTGTCCTCTGTGGTTTTCTTCATCACCCAGTCAATGACCAATATAAATAGAATAGGTGATAAAATGCATCCCTGTCTAACTCCAGTGCTTATTTTAAAGAAATCAGATGTCTTATTGTTTCCAACTGAAACACAGGCTTGGAAGTTGTCATAAAATTTAGTTATCATAATTATCATCTTTTCAGGTATACCATAACTTCTTAGTATTTTCCAGAGTGTTTGTCTGTGTATGGAGTCAAAGGCCTTAGAGAAATCAACAAAATTTACATGGAGTGGCTTGTTAAATTCAACACATTGTTCAATAACTGTCCTAAGGGTGAAAATTTGGTCAACACAGCCTCTTCCAGCACGGAATCCAGCTTGTTCTTCTCTTAGTTTATTGTCAATTTTCTCATCAATTCTGTTTAAAATAACTTTACATAGGACCTTGCTTGGGATAGAAAGCAGCATAATTCCTCTCCAATTATCACAATTATTCAAATCTCCCTTCTTAGGTAGTTTTATGATTATACCTTTAGACCAGTCAGTTGGTATCTTTTCTTGTCTCCAAATTTTATCAAAGAGATCAGTCAGAGTCCTAGCAGAAAGATCTATGTCTGCCTTAAGCATTTCGGCAGTTATCAAGTCAGGTCCAGGCGCTTTGTCATTTTTTAGACTATGTATAGCAGCTTTAACTTCTTGAATAGTTGGTGGTCGTGTGTCTATGTCTATTTCATGTCCTGGTTCTGGTTCAGCAGTAAATTCAGGTTCAGGTCTGTTCAACACTTCTTCAAAATGCGATTTCCACCTTTTAGCAACTTCTTTTTCTGTAGTGAGTAATTTACCATCTTTAGCCTTGATAGTTTCACCACTCTTGTTGTTATATTTGCCACTTAATTGCTTGGTTATGTTGTATACTGTTTTCATGTTACCGAAGTCAGCTGCTCTCTGGGCCTTTTCAGCCAGATTGTCAATGTAATTTCTCTTGTCTTTCCTTGTGCACTTTTTGACTTCTTTGCAGGGTTCGGAAGCCGCGCCTCAGCCGCGCATAAGCCTCAGTTTTAAACCTGCTTGTAAGCAGAAAAAGAAATTTTTGAAAGAAGGATTGTCTACTAAAGAGACAGTTTTATACATCCAGCTAAATTTTATAGTGATAAAATGACGATTTCACTGAGGCTTACACGCGGCTTACGCGCGGCTTCCGATCCCTGCTTCTTTGTCTTTAGCAGTATATTCAGCTCTTAAATTGCCCATGTCAGCCAAATGTTGAGCATTATGAATTTTGTTTTTAAGCTTCTTTCTCTCTTCTATTTTGTTCCATGTTTCTTCAGAGATCCAGTCCTTTTTCTCTGGTTTCTTGTGTCCTAGGATTTCCTTAGCAGTAGATTGAAAGTTTTCTTTAATTGAAGTCCATGTGATCTCAGTCTCGTCATTTAGGTCCTCTAAGACTTGAAATCTATTTCTGAGTTTTAAGACAAATTCATTCTTTATCACTGGGTCCTTTAATCTTGAAGAATCATATTGTCTACCAATCTCACTCTTTTTTTCATGGCCAGTACGCTTCAGCTTTAATTTAATCTTACTGACAACTAGTTCATGGTCACTGAATATGTCGGCTCCTCTATAGCTCCTACAGTCTTGCATTGACTTGACCCATTTTCTATTGATCATAATATGGTCAATCATGTTTCTTGTTTGTCCATCAGGTGTTGTCCAGGTATATTTGTGAATGTTTTTGTGTTGGAATAATGTACCTCCTACGACCATATCATTATTTAAACAGAAATCAAGTAAAAGTTCTCCATTTTCATTTCTTGTACCTATGCCAAAGTGTCCCATTGCATTTTCCACTCCAGTCCTGTCAGTTCCTACTTTAGCATTCATATCTCCAAGAACTAGACACATGTCATGTTTGGGTACTGAGTTTCTGATTGATTGCAGTTGATCATAAAACTCTTGTTTTACTTCTTCACTTTTGTCATTTGTTGGGGCATAGCATTGGATAAGGGTCAACTTGCAGTGCCTTGATTGGAATCTAGCCTTAATTATTCTGTCTGATATAGGTTTCCAGTCTATTAGTGAATTGACATGTCGTTTTTGAATAATTATAGCAACCCCATACATATGTTGACTTTCATGACCAGAATAAAGTATTAGGTGGCCATCTTTGGTTGTGGTTTGTCCTTGTCCTGTCCATCTACATTCTGCAATTCCAAGTATTCCGATATTGTAACTTGTCATTTCTTTAACTACTTGGGCTGTTTTAGTTGACTCATACATTGTTCTAACATTCCAGGTTCCTATCTTACAGCTTTGCTTAGAACTTATTGGTCCTGTCATCAAGTTGATAGCTTCCTTTCGGATTTCACCATCATCTTTCATATTCTCAGTAAACTGAGCATCAGTTCCATCAGTTCTTGTTTCATGCACACCTTTTGATTGATATATAGATAAAAAGATATATAAGTGGATAGATAGAAAGATATATATAAAGAAAGATATCTATTGTGGTTGTTCTCATTACCGCTAATTATTATTATTTTGCTAGATAGATAGAAAGATAGAAAGATATCTAGTGTGGTTGTTCTCATTACCGCTAACTATTATGATTTTGGTAGATAGAAAGATAGAAAGATAGACAGATGGATAGGTAGATACATAGAAAGATATGATTATGTAGTGTGATTGCTCTCATTACCGCTAACTATTATGATTTTGCTAGATAGATAGATGGATGAAAAGATAGATAGTTATATAGATAGATAGAAAGATATCTAGTGTGGATGTTATCATTACCGCTAACTATTATGATCTTAGTAGATGGATAGATAGAAAGATAGAAAGAAAGATATCTAGTGTGGTTGCTCTCATTACTGCTAACTATTATGATTTTGGTAGATAGAAATAAAGTAGCATCATAGAAAGATAGATAGATAGATGGATAAATAAAAAGATATATAATAGAAAGATATCTAGTGTGGTTGTTCTCATTACCGCTAACTATTATGATTTTGGTAGATAGAAATAAAGTAGCATCATAGAAAGATAGATAGATAGATGGATAAATAAAAAGATATATAATAGAAAGATATCTAGTGTGGTTGTTCTCATTACCGCTAACTATTATGATTTTGGTAGATGTGCCTAAAGTTTGAACAAATTGGCAAACTTTACTTTTGCACTCCTCTACTCACGAATACCAGGGACTAGCAATGCAAAATAAAAATATACTTTGTGCAAAATAGTTTTTTTTAAGATTCACGATTTAAAGATTAGTAATACGATTTCTCACTTACAATAAATGAACTGAAATCATAAATCTAAAAAGAATCGATGTATTATTATTTGGATGAAGCACCATATTTTCGCCTACTCTAGTAAAATTGTCCTTTCGACTGGCTAATGTTACCTCCCATCCATCGCTTTAACACAATCCTCCCTCCCCTCCTACACGAGGAACAAACTGACCAATAAATGAGAACCAAAGTGGCAAGCTAAATTTACCCTGTCATAATATCCACGTATATTATATCGGTTCTCAGAAATTTAGGGATCAGAAAAAAGTATATTTGATTTTCTTAAGGGATTGGGGGATTAGTTACTCTAAATAAATTTTATGTTACCTTTTTGCCCATGTTTCTGCCAGCTATTTGTTTGAGTTGATTTTCCATGGCCATCATTCTTTCTTTGGCTTCTGCTGGGTTCACTGGTCCACCCCCACCTGAAGATAGATAGATATTTGGATAGATAGATAGATAGATATTTGGATATATAGATAGATAGATATTTGAATAGATAGATTTTTCATAGCCATCATTCTTTCTTTAGCTTCTGCTGGGTTCACTGTTCCACCCCCACCTGCAGATAGATAGATAGATAGATATTTAGATTTTTACATATCATGTAATAGAGGATTATTGGGGAAAGAAATACAACAAACGGGGGGGGAATTTTTCGTGTATTTATGTTTTATCTTAAGTCAGGTAAGGTTATAATGGATAGATGGTAGCATCGCAGTTTTAGGGCAGGGTTAGGCAAATAGAATAAAAACACCATTTACTTTCAATTGAAGACGAAGAAAGTCCCTCAATGGCGTTATAAAAATGAGGGATGAGGAGAGGAGGAGTGGGAAAGAAAACCCCTAAAAAAGAGATGCATATTCATAATCCCTCTCGTTTTTATGACGTAACATGCTGAGGGAATTTCTTCGTCTTCTTTCAATTTATTTCAAAATAAGGGGCGGGGGTATAAGTATTGATGTATACATTGTAAATATTTCCGATGCTATAGACTGATATATAATGACCCAATTTAAAGTCGGCACAGGGACCCAACTCCATGGGAAGAGATACATATAGCTCGTGCCCCCTCTATTCTTATACTTTAATACCTGGACCATCAAAAGCCACAAATCTGGATGCAAATCTGACAGAGCGAAGGTCATCCTTACTGCCACGTCCATTTTCAGAAATTCGGAACCCAGCTAAATAAAAAAAGGTAATTAAATTGTTTATCATATTCTGGTTTAAAAGAAAGAAAATTAAAAATAAAGTAAAATACGCTAAAATTATGCAAAGACAGATCTTATAGTACGAATGAAAATGTTTTTCTTTTTTATATGTTTACTAGCGGCTACGCCCCTAGAAGCCTCTAGGAGCACTTGAGGAGAGGCGAGTTGAGTCCCAAGGGCCAAAACCTATTTTTTTATTTAGATTTTCCCCCAAAATAGTTTTAAACCTTTCCGGGACCTATGAGAAGCTACCATGTAAAGGAGAACCCGTTTGGTTCAGCGGTTAGCGAGATCCTTCGGTACAAACAAACAAACATCCTTTTACTTTATTATAAGGATAGCCATAATAATAATGATTTTTTGATTATTAGAAAAAGTAAAAATATTAAAAGTTTTGTTAAAAAAAACATAAAAATATTAAAAGTTTTGTTAAAAAAAACATAAAAATTATAAATTTATTGTATAAATGTTCAAAATAAGATAAAATTTATCTTTAACATTACATAATTTTAGGAATTATTTTTGTCTTATCTAATTTAGACAAGGAAAGCGACAAATATTCTACCAAAGCAAATTTTAGAGAAAAAAATGGCTAGACCGAAATGGGTCTTAAATAAAGTAAGCTTCTTATAGGTCCAGGGAAGGTATATAACTATTTTTTTGAGGGAAGTTACCGACAACCACCCATTATATATCCCCTCTGGAAAAACATCTCTTTTTACTTTTTAGTAGCAAAGCTACTCTATAATTCACTTTCTATCCGTATATGCGTAACACTATGAGGGAAATTTGATTTTCGCTTATGGATGTTGTCATCCTTGTTTATTTTAAATCTAAAAGGGAAAGTGCCCCTAAAGACATTTAGGGGCGTAGCCACTAGGTATTTAAAAATATAAATGTTATCTTAGTTGTTTCTTTGAAAAGATTAAAATATCCTGTTTTCTAAACAAATAAATATGACAGCAGGAATTAACATTTAGTTTAAAGTCCAAATATTTGATTAATAAAATCCATTGCACATTTTTAAGATTAAATTTTTGTTTTAATTTATATAATAGTTATTACTCGCATCGTATTATAGATAACTTTCCGCGGATATTAAAATTATAAATTATAAGATTAAAAGCCCGGGCCCTTGGCAACAAAACTGGTTTTGATTTTATGATTTTTATTCAATATTCGCGGAAAATTTCTGTAATAAGATGATATACAAGGTTTTTCAATATGACTGAGAACCGGTTCCAATCCAGCTGATATTAATCGGTTTCGAAGCCAAACTAGAAATATTTTTACCTGTCAAGTTGGATCTGGAACGTCCAGGCATCGTCCTGCAAAAAGAAACAAATTAAATATTATTTATGATTTTGGCTTTTCATTCAAAGTACCCTGTTGAACAATCTTAACCCCCCCCCCTGTTTTATATTGAAAACAGTTTGGGTATTTTTTTTACTGCTTTAGGTCAGGTTAGAATAGGTTTTATTTAATACTGGGTAGACCCATAGAGTTTGGGCATCGCAGGTATAGATCCCAGGGAAAATACCCCCCTTTTTATTTATTTTAGAGATAAGTATGGTTTTAGAGTACATGCGCTTATTGATTATACCACTGGCATCGATTGTTGAAAAAAATTTAAAAAACTTTTTAGTTTTAAAAGAACTCTTCTTAAAAAAAAAATAGTTGATTAATTGATTTACATGTAACCATTACGACATACATTCTAAGATGAACAAATCAATACATTTTGTCTTTCAAGTGATTATTCTATACATATGACATAGTGCACATGAAAACAAAAACAATATTTATTTTTAAAAACATTATCATTTATTATATATCATAATTATGTACTATTTATATAATAGTTTGTGCTTTGAGTAGACTTTAATTTTCATAAAATTGTTATTGTTTAAGCATGTTAAGGCGCTGACGGCTGCAGAATCGCCTCTAGCCTCTACTTATACATTTTTTGTTTAATCAAGAGAAAACAAATATACCAAGGTATTTTTTTATGTGAACCTAGTAAAAAAATAGCCAATGAGAGGCCACTATAAATTTTACTATTGGTCAATTACTGTGTATACTGGCCTCTCATTGGCCAATTTTTTTACGTCATAATCAGAGTCGGACACTTTTACTAGGTTCTTTTTATGTATTTTTGATTTTTATATTTAATCAAAAATTTTACCCCATCAATAACGCAATGGTTAAATTCATATAATTCACTTACTGAACCGGTTTTAATCCAATGGAAATGAATACAAAGCCGTGATGGACAGTTTTCCCCTGACAGTAAAATAAACAAAATTCAGATTTGTAGGCCCGGGTCAACAAAACAGGGATTAATGTCATAATTCTCATTGTATTACATTTGTGAAAGAATTTCCTTAATTCAAAACGATACTATAGCAAAGAATCAGTTTGAATCAAGCGGTTATGAATCGGATAGGAAAAAGGAATGTTTTTTATTTTTATGTTAAGGAGTAGTTTATCTAAAATCGTCAATTTTAAAATTGTATGATTAGTATTCCAAATAATGCATGGACAAAGAATCCTTACAAATACAAATGTTGCTGTCTTCAGATGCAAATTTTATCAACAAATATTATTATCAGTCAAAGGGTTTATGTAATGAGAAAACAAGGATGACAACATCCATAAAAGCGAAGCTCTGGAGCGGTAGGACACACGAACGTTAACTATTGTAGAGTATCAGAACTTAATGATTAGAATGTTAGTCTAAACAAAATTGTAAGTTTATTTGTTGCAGAACTGTTTAAATACAGGAGTGTTTTGGTCTTACTTTTAAAAACATGTTTTAAATGAATATTTTGATAAAGATTTTAGCGACTATAACAGGAATCACCAAACAAATTTCTAACTCGACAGATCAAATCTAGCATGTCATAATTAACTATAAAAGCTATCTGTTACGGAAGGACGGACGGACTTATCCTATTTATAGAAAAGATTCTATTTAAAAAAAAAACATAATAAAGTTATAAAACAAGGACAAAAACATATATTAGAGAATGACCAAAAAATCAGAAAAAAAGAAAATCACAAAATAGTGAAAAAAACAGCAATTTAAATACAGAAGAAACATATTATTAATTTCTTAATTCAAAAGTCTATAAAAAACCTATTTTTATTCATAAAGTTGCCTCGCAATTTAGGTCAAACAACATCGTTACAAGGTTTAAACTGGATAGGATTATTCTAACACGCTGAAATGAATTAAAAATATTAACCTGCTAGTTTCGAAACCATCCCCATAATCAAAAGATTGGCTGTTCAAAGCTGAGAATACATTCCTAAAAATTATATTTATCTTTATTTTACTCTGTCTGAAATTTAGGAAATCCAGATATTTTATTTCAGGGATCGGAAGCCGCGCGTAAGCCGCGTGTAAGCCTCAGTGAAATCGTCATTTTATCACTATAAAATTTAGCTGGATGTATAAAACTGTCTCTTTAGTAGACAATCCTTCTTTCAAAAATTTCTTTTTCTGCTCACAAGCAGGTTTAAAACTGAGGCTTATGCGCGACTGAGGCGCGGCTTCCGAACCCTGTTTTATTTAACAAGGATGACAACGTCCATAGGTAGCAAAGCACGAAAAAACATAGATTGACAAACATTAAGAATTGATCGAATTAAGCAGAGAAAATAAAAAATATATGATAATCATAATCAAAGCTGTTTGTCCTTTCATCTATGAACACAAAAAACCCTTAAGACGACGGGAACTTAAATTTTTATTTGAATAAAAAATTTTGAAAATTGAACCAAAAATCCCAAAGAAATTTTGAAATCTGTAAAATAAAAAGCACGAAAAAAATGGAACATAAATAACAAGGATATGTAGAAATCAGTAAAAAATAAAAGTGGTTAAAAAGCTGCTTCAAAGCAGCCGGACTGCTATGGATGTTATTTACTCAAGTATACCCATTAGGATATATAAGTTTGAAGGAATTTTAATGTTAGGGGGAGATTTGAAATCTGCATCAAATTTTAAGGATTTTTTATAAAATTCGTTTTTTGTATAATTCTTCATCTAAAAGCGGAAATACAATATAAGTTAATTAATTTTGACATCTGTGATCTGTGGATTGAAAACTATCTGCGCTCTGATTGGAGAAGCTTAAGTGTCGTACATCATTCAACCAATTAGAGCACAGGTAGTTTCTAATCCATTTATCCTATTGGTCAAAATTAATTAACTTAAATTGTATTTCCGCTTTTAGATAAAGAATCATACAAAAAACGAATTTTATAAAAAATCCTTAAAATTTGATGCAGATTTCAAATCTCCCCCTAACATTAAAATTCCTTCAAACTTATATATCCTAATACCCAATAATAATAGCAAAGCCGACAAGAAAAATCATCAGCCTAGCTTCAATAGCAGCAGAGTAAATCTCAATTCCCCCAAAGTGTTACTGACGGAGAGACATAGTGAATTATAGAGTACCTTCACTGTTAAAGAATCGAACAATAGAAAACAGACATTTCTTATTTTCATTTTTACATCTCTCTCTATGTGATTTAGTGCAATAGATTTCATTCAAGAAATAAATAAATTTATATGATAGATAGATGGATAAATGCATAGATAGATAGGTGTACGGATGAATGGATGGATTAATAGATAAATTTATGAATGTATAGATGGATGGATAAATGGGTGGATGGATAAATGGATGGATGGATAAATGGATGGCTAGATAGATAGATAGTCAAACAAATAGATTGATAGATAGATATACCTAGGCAGTGTACTAGAATCAGTAACATGTATAGCTCCTTGTTGTAAACATTATTCATCTATGTGTAGATAGATAAATAGATAGATATACCTAGGCAGTGTACTTGAATCAGTAACATGTATAGCTCCTTGTTGTAAACATTATTCATCTATTTGTAGATAGATAGATAGATAGATATACCTAGGCAGTGTACTAGAATCAGTAACATGTATAGCTCCTTGTTGTAAACATCCCTCACTTATGTGTAGATAGATAGATAGATAGATAAATAGATAGATAGATATACCTAGGCAGTGTACTTGAATCAGTAACATGTATAGCTCCTTGTTGTAAACATCCCTCATCTATGTGTAGACTTTTCATATTCCTAAAATTAAAAATAAAAGATTAAACTCTGATGACAACCATGGGTGTCCAATGGGTTTTTATTGAAGGGAAAAGGTAAAATTCGGATGCTGTGAGTATTGGTGCAAAAAATGGGGACAAATTTCAAATTGTTTTGGATAAAATAGCGCAATACATTTTTTACCCCCCAAAAAAATTAAAATGGGGTTAAAATTTTTAAGATGAAGGGGGGGGGGGAGATTTAACGTGCAAAAGGGCGGTTATCCTCTTGATATCCGTCTCGAAATTTAAATTGGGAAAGCCTGCATAACACTTTATTCACCAACTCAATAAATAAACCCCACCATTGAAAAACTATATACACGCCACTGGCACTTAACTTTACAAAAACATTATTTTAGACCTTAGTTTTTGATACTTTTATCCAATAACAAAATATTCAAACTATACTTTTAATTTAATTATGTATTCATTTGCAAAACATAAACAAACCTTTTCAAAAAGCCTAAAAAGTTAAGTTTTTGTCGTTTTTTTTTATACAAAACGTTTTTGTACATTTTTTATATAATTATACAAAAATTTTGATTTAAAATTGTACTTTATTTGAACTCATATTTAATATTAATGTTATTGATGAATAGAAATAGAAAATAAATTAGTATTCAATGTTCTTAATTGCTAGAAATATTATACATACTAATATTTCTCATTTTAAGTAATTTAAAAAAAAAATTTAAGTATGTATGTTTAGAATAAAAGCATTAGCGAAGACGCCCAGACTAAAAAAGCAGGGCATATTTTAAGTTCGAGGAGCAGAATGTTATTAAAAGGTAAAATAAATGTTTTTTTTTTAATTTGAGACATAAAGGTCAAATGGTCGTTATATATACATATCATTTAGTTTTGAAAAATAAAAGATTCACTTGCATTTGCCGGTTTTGATACCCAAATAGTGTCAAAAAGTGGCTTAAAACCACCCATATATGAATAGATAAAGTTCAAATCAAGGTCAACTCTGATATGAGACTTAATTAAGTGATCTAGGCCAGGTTTTAGGAAATCGGAGAGTGTTAGAAGCAGCTTATAGTGCCTAATAAAGAATGACGTCACGCAATACAAATTACAAATAAAATGCCAGTATACATTTTCTCGTATTCATTCGAATCCGGTGGATAGGAACCGGTTCTCATCCATACGAAAAAACTATGTCTAGCATCGTAATATATCCAGCTTTCTACGAATATAAAAATGTACAATCATAAGATTAAAACCAGTTTTTTAGCCGGTGCCTTCGGCACCTCGGGTCTAAAAAACTGGGTTTAATCTCATAAATGTACGTTCTATATCCGCGGAAACCTGTTTATAATACGATGCGAGAAATAACTATTACCATTGGTCAATTACAATGAAAAATGGCCTACCATTGGTCATTTGTATTGTATGACGTTATTATATTAGGCACTATAAGCTGCTTCAGAGATCTATTTTAATAAATTTTTCTTGTGGAAAGGGTTCCATAAAACTTTGAAACCTCTCGTTTTACCCCCCTCAAAATAAAAGTATTAGACGTCCATGAAGTGCCCTGAATTAGTTTGTCACTATTTGTATATTAGTTTGTCCATTATTTTATAATTGTATGCATTCTTAATATGCACATTATATTGCTCCTAGGGTAAAGTTAAATATATAAATGGATGTATATGACTTGGTATAGTTGAATTCTAGTATTTTTAAAATCTTATTTTTGTAAAAAAAATACTTTAAATTTTATTTCCACGGATTCTATACAATTAGGGCCACCAAATCAAACAATTATCATTAATCCATTTATGTATTCAGCTATTATCAACAATCTATTGTATCCTACATCTATTTATGTATCTAACTTCTCTATTGTATGTGTCTTTATGCAGGGAGGGAGAGACATTTGGCTGTTTATTACACTAGTTCCCCAAGTCTTTTAATTACGTTTCTTATTTGTTAGCCTAACAACCTTGGGGACTTATATTGAAATTTGATTGGTTGATTCATTAAGTTGTTTGTCTAAACGTTTTAAACTATAATTATAATCTACAGAGGGGATAATTTTGTATATCATTAATGGGGATAAACATAAATTTATTGTCCATTGTCTTATCCCCTTAGATCCCTGATATATAATGCACTCTGTTATATAGGTACTATGTATTCTGCAAGCATAGACTGCAGTTAGTTCATAAATGGGATACAGGCATAGGGCAATAGAATAGTTATTTCTCGCATCGTATTATAAACGGCTTTCCGCGGATATAGAATGTACAATTATAAGATTAAAACTAGTTCTTTTTAGCCCCGAGGTGACGAAGGCACCGGCTAAAAAAACTGGTTTTAATTTTATGATTATACATCATTTTTATATTCGTAGAAAGCTGGATATAATACGATGCTAGAAATAGTTTTTTCGTATGGATAAGAACCGGTTCCTATCCACCGGATTTGAATGAATACGAGAATAGTTATTAAGCATCGTATCATAAACGGCTTTCCGCGGATATAGAAAGTACAATTATGAGATTAAAACCAGTTTTTTTAGCCCCGAGGTGCCGAAGGCACGGGCTAAAAAAACTGGTTTTAATTTTATGATTGTACATCATTTTTATATTCGTAGAAAGCTGGATATAATACGATGCTAGACATAGTTTTTTCGTATGGATAAGAACTGGTTCCTATCCACCGGATTCGAATGAATACGAGAATAGTTATTTCTCGTATCGTATTATAAACGGCTTTCCGCTGATATAGAATGTACAATTATAAGATTAAAACTAGTTTTTTTAGCCCCGAAATGCCGAAGGCACGGGCTAAAAAACTATATAAAAACATTTCTATATTCGTAGAAAACTGGATATAATACGATGCTAGACATAGTTTTTTCGTATGGATGAGAACCGGTTCCTGTCCACCGGATTCGAATGAATACGAGAAAATTAATTAATCCTCCCCTATAATATACTTTTGAGTTGCGCCAAATCAAGGGCTAATTGAATTACAAGATAACTCAAGAATAAAACACTTTTTATCTATCTAAAAAAGATGTGTGTTTGTATGTCCAAAAAAATCTCGGAAATTGATGAATACATAAGTTTTATGCAAAACTTCAAATTTTCAGGCAGGGAGAAGGGAATACTGGACTAGGAATTAAATTGGTAAAAAAAACTTTAAGAACATGTTCTCTTATTCGTTGGCTTTGAAACTTTGGGGACTTTTCTTTAATCTTTATTTTACGGTGTTCATTAACTTATACATACCAGTTATATTAAAACCCTATATTCTACATATTAACTCTCTGCTTTACATCTCATTTGTATACATTTGTATTTTAGAATAAAGGAAAAATATAAAAAAGTAAAATGTTATTTACAACAAGGATGACAACATCCATAAAAGCGAAGCTCTGAAACGGTAAGACAAACGGACATTAACACTTGTATAATGTCAGAGCTGAAAAATCAGAATGCGAATGTATAAGAGTCAAAGCAAAATTGTAAGTAAATTTGTTGAAAAACTGCTTGATACAGAGTATTGATTATGGACATACTTACATTTTTAGGACTTGATTATAGAGTTGCTTCGCTTATAATATTGTACTTTGTTGTCCCAGGAATCAGTATACCAAAAATCAGACCAATCGGATAATTAGGTCACATACAAATTTGTTGTTAAAAATGTAAAAAATATCAACATGTTTAAATGGACGTACGGACATTCTGGTAATGATTATAGAGTTGCAACGCTTTCTAACTCGTACCTAACTATTACAGGAATCACCATGCAAAATTTGAAATCGATAGGACAATTCTAACATGCCTAAATTAACGAAAAAAGCTTTTTAAAAAAGTAAAAAAATCAACATGTTTAAAATGGACGTACGGACATTTTGGTAATGATTATAGAGTTGCTAAGCTTTCTAAATCGTACCTAACTACTACAGGAATCACCATGCAAAATTTGAAATCGATAGGACAATTCTAACATGTCTAAATTAACGAAAAAAGCTATCCGTGACGGACGGACGGACGTACGGACGGACCAACCCTAATTATAGAAAAGCTTCGCTTTTAAAAAAAGCAACATTTACGTTACTCTAATAAAACTTTAAGTTTTATTTTTTTTCTGTAGCCTAATATTTTACTACTACATCTTACTAATGGTATATCTATCTATCTCTATACCTGACATGAGCTTGAGTAAGATAGGTGGAGTCTCAATCTATCTATATATACATATATCTATCTATCTCTATACCTGACATGAGCTTGAGTAAGATAGGTGGAGTCTCAATCTATCTATATATACATATATCTATCTATCTCTATACCTGACATGAGCTTGAGTAAGATAGGTGGAGTCTCCCCCAGCCTCAAATAGTGTTGGAGTGAAGGGAGGTATCTATCTATCTAACTATCTATCTATCTATCTATCTATCTATCTATCTATCTATCTATCTATCTATCTATCTATCTATCTATCTATCTATCTATCTATCTATCTATCTATCTATCTATCTATCTATCTATCTATCTATCTATCTATCTATCTATCTATCTATCTATCTATCTATCTATCTATCTATCTATCTATCTATCTATCTATCTATCTATCTCTATACCTGACATGAGCTTGAGTATGATAGGTGGAGTCTCCCCCAGCCTCAAATGGTGTTGGGGTGAAGGGAGGTATCTTTCTATCTATCTATCTATCTATCTATCTATATATCTATATATCTATCTATTTATCTCAATACCTGACATGAGCTTGAGTAAGATAGGTGGAGTCTCCCCCAGCCTCAAATGGTGTTGGGGTAAGGGGAGGTATCTATATATCTAACTATCTATCTATCTATCTATCTATCTATCTATATATCTATCTATCTATCTCTATACCTGACATGAGCTTGAGTAAGATAGGTGGAGTCTCCCCCCGCCTCAAATGGTGTTAGGGTGATGGGAGGTATCTTTCTATCTATCTATCTATCTATCTACCTATCTATATATCTCTATACCTGACATGAGCTTGAGTAAGATAGGTGGAGTCTCCTCCAGCCTCAAATGGTGTTGGGGTGATGGGAGGTAACTATCTATCTATCTATCTATCTATCTATCTATCTATCTATCTATCTATCTATCTATCTATCTATCTATCTATCTATCTATCTATCTATCTATCTATCTATCTATCTATCTCTATACCTGACATGAGCTTGAGTATGATAGGTGGAGTCTCCCCCAGCCTCAAATGGTGTTGGGGTGAAGGGAGGTATCTTTCTATCTATCTATCTATCTATCTATCTATATATCTATATATCTATCTATTTATCTCAATACCTGACATGAGCTTGAGTAAGATAGGTGGAGTCTCCCCCAGCCTCAAATGGTGTTGGGGTAAGGGGAGGTATCTATATATCTAACTATCTATCTATCTATCTATCTATCTATCTATATATCTATCTATCTATCTCTATACCTGACATGAGCTTGAGTAAGATAGGTGGAGTCTCCCCCCGCCTCAAATGGTGTTAGGGTGATGGGAGGTATCTTTCTATCTATCTATCTATCTATCTACCTATCTATATATCTCTATACCTGACATGAGCTTGAGTAAGATAGGTGGAGTCTCCTCCAGCCTCAAATGGTGTTGGGATGATGGGAGGTAACTATCTATCTATCTATCTCTATACCTGACATGAGCTTAAGTAAGATAGGTGGAGTCTCCCCCAGCCTCAAATGGTGTTGGGGTGAATGGGGGTGTCTATCTATCTATCTATCTACCTATCTATCTATCTATCTCTATACCTGACATGAGCTTGAGTAAGATAGGTGGAGTCTCCCCCAGCCTCAAATGGTGTTGGGGTGAAGGGAGGCAAACCCGCAGAGCCCAATCCTAAATAAAACAAAATATATATATATATATATATATATTATTTAATGATCAGGGCTAAAGTAACCGTTTTTTTAAAATCCTTTTAATTAAAGTAATGTCTGAAGCTTAAGATCTTAATAACTACCAAACTATTTGAGTTCTCTTTTTAAGGTAAGCTGCACTTAGCTCATGTGATGGTTTTAGGCCATCAAATTTTCAGATAAAGGTCATTGGACGGCTTTAAGCTATTTTTTTCTAGATAATCTCTGCCCTTTCCTATACAGTGCTTCTTGATGCTATGGGCGTAACCACTCGTAATACAGAAAATAATAAGATGTCAAACTTATAGAATTAGTATTTTTTTCATGTCTTATTTTCTTTTCTGATTTCTAAATCCATTAAGTTAAAAGCAAATTTTGATTTATCATTATATGTATATCATAAATATTTCTATAAGAATAGTTAATTTTGGTATATAAGTGTAGTAGCTGCGCTACTGATAATGTGGTAATTCTTGTGTAACCTCTTAGAATTCACTAAGCATTGCAGCACAGAATTAAGTGCAGTGGTATAACTATACACAATGCTGTTATAACAATACAACAAAACAATAAAATTGTTTGACAATAGAAAAAAAACTATTTTATTGATGTAATCAAGTTTCTATGGGTTGGAGGGAAGCTTGAAATTTTAATGAATGGCTGTTCGGATATAGAATTAAAGTTAAATAATCTTATTTTATTATCTTAAAAATAGTTGCTTCACCCCTAGCCTCTGGGTAGGGCAAAGGAGATCAGGAAAATAGCCTAAAACCACTCAGAGACATTTATAAAGCTTTCTTTAAAGTAAAATGAATTTGACCATCAATTCTTGTGATCTTTAGCTTCAGACAAAACTAAACTTGTTTTGCAGTTTTGATGAAACATCTGGCTAAGTATATACAGTAAGCTAGTCAGAATATCACTAATTGCTCTATTCCTTAGCTAATTACTAGTTGCTGCGCCCCTAGCATCTTGGGGTTTGAAAACCCATACTTAAATATAATAATAGAGTAGGCTCCAACCATCTCAAGCTCTATGTAAAGCTACCCTAAAATGGAGAAGTCAATTAGTTCAATATTTATAGATATCTTACGCTACAGAAGAAAAAATCTTACTACTTTATACAATAGGTTATTATAAAAGCTAGGTATGAGTAGCTACTTTAGCTAAACTGATCAAATATAAAAGTCGTTATGACATAAATTGAAACAATTTGACTATTTTTTTGATTTACTGAAAAATACTAATAATATATTAGTATGCTTCAATTGACAATTTAATTATATAAATCTTTCCATTGCTATCAAATATTATCAAATACACAAGATAAAAAATATTCAGCAAAAATAGTACATAATTTTCAAATAAAGATCACTATCAATTGTGATATTTAATGTATATTATTTCTTCAGAACTAAAGATTAAAAGCTTAGCTAAAGAAAAATGTATCTTGCATATAAATATATTATAAAGAAATACCAACATACATATCACAAGTATTTGTTTAGAAATGCAGAGAAGAGAAAAAAAAGGAAAAAGCAATATCTTAGCCCATTAAAAGGATAGTCTTTAACTTTATTTTTAGACCATGGTAAAAATTTACAGCAGTGTAAAAATTTACTTTACTTGTAGTTATGGAAAAAATCTTATGGGTATCAGGCGCAACATTGGAAAGCTTAGCAATGCTAGTTTTCGAGATGATATAGAAAAATATTGTACTATTTATGGTTTAGAGTTAAGTTATTAAGTGTAAGGTAAGCAGAATATAAATCTTCTAATCATAAATTGATCAATTTTAATAACAAATATTAAATTTTAATTTCTTTCTAGAGTATGCTATTGTGCTTTTAGGATATCTAAAACGGCCGGAGAAGAGGACTATATTTGCGAAATAACATTATACTTGCGTGGTAGAAAATAGTCTGTTTTAAGGAATAGACTCCCCTATAAACAAAATTTCAAGTTTCTCCTTATTTTGTTAAAACAATTTGTGGTAAAATTAAAACCTCGGAGTTTCCCTTTGAAAAAGCAACATGACCTGAGGTTTTGTAGTGTATAAATGTAACCATTCATCAAGTGCAGCAACCTTATGTATGCCATTAACATTTACAGTTTTTAAGTAACTTTATGCAGGACATTAATAGTTTTACGCTAACATAATTAATGGTATATGCTATTGACATTAGGATATTTTAATGAAGCAGGAAATGATGTATTCAATTTATCGCCCATCGTCTTTTTCCTTCAGATCCATACATTTTTGCAAACCTTATCTTTAAAAAGATATTATAAATCTTTAAGCAACAAGATGTTTGTCTTGTCTGTTTATACTAAAGGATCTCGCTAACCGCTGAACCAATCCGGCTCTCCTTAAGAGGGTAGCTTCTATAGGTCCCAGAAAGGTTTATAACTATTTTGTGGGAGGGTACCACCACCCTCCCCAAAGAAATTGAAAAAGATAAAAAAGATTTAAAAACGCCGCCCTGCGAACATTTTTGTAATTAGCTAAAAACATAACTAACACCATCTATCGGCAAAAAAAATATTTTTGACAAATACCTAGCTGATTTTAAAATAGATTGAAAAGAAACAATTTTACGTGTCCGTTGAGGCCTCTAGGGGCGAAGCCTCTAATATGAAAATATAGAGAGAGTATACTTTCAAATTGCCTTTCATAATTCAAAGTAATTTTTTTAATGTAGGACCTCAATCAATTAGGAAATATTTAGCAATGTTAATGTTTTTGCTAGGTTATTAATTTGTTATATTTATTCCATTTATTGGGTTAATTATAATATAGAAAACAGTGTTATTTTTTTCATATTGCATTATTTTTTTATGTAGGTGAAGGATAAATAAGAAAATAATTACTTTTTCAGATTAATCCTAAATATATGTAATATACAGGGCCATTTTAGACCCGCGACCGTGGCTCAACACGTAGCGCATCCGCTCGTCGTCGGGAAGGTGATAGGTTCGAATCTCGGTCCAACACCGCGTCATAACTAAAGACGTTAAAAATGGTTCCTACTGCTGCTATGTCAGGTGCGCGACATAAATAGTTAGAGTAGGGGGAATGCCTTGGCCCAAAACAGGCGCAACTCACTACCATGCACAGTTAGGACTTCTCAGACAAAGGTCGTGCAATCAAAGGGTTGGTTGTCTGATGGCAAATGGACGCTTTACACCGCAATCATAGGGCTTAGGGCTGACATCCCTATCCCATATCCATAAGCCACATTGTTACAGAAACACTGACGAAATGTCAGCGGCCTATGCTCCCCCCTGTGGAGTGAAAAGGGCTTGTTACTGTTTTTACAGGGCCATTTTTGCCGCATTTTTAGTATGTATGATCAAAAAATACTTTTTTCTTCATCTAATATAAGACTTTTAGGTTATATGGATTTTATTTAATTTCTAGTATAGCTTCGAAACCGGTTAATATCCGCTAAAATGGACCGGTTTTCAGTCATGCTGAAAAATCATTTATAGCATCGTATTACAGACAATTTTTACGAGTATTAAAATAAAAATTATACCAGTTTTGTTAGCCCGGACTTTCGGCCACTCTGGGCTAACAAAAATGGTTTTAATCTTATCATTTTTCATTCTAATATCCTTGAAATCTGTCTATAATACGATTATTATTCTAAAATTGAGCCTCCAAGTGGAATTTTAAACTCAATCAACAATTTCCAATTCCTTAAAACAAAATATTATTGATGTTCATGGCTTTGATATTTATTAATAGCATTCCCAATCGACCAAAATCTTACAAAATCAAACATTAGGAATATATTTGCCTGTAAAAAGGCTCAACTTATTATCATGCACATGTAGGACTTCCAAAGAAGGATCGTGTATTCAAAGTGACAGTTGTTTGTTAGATGTAATTAACCTAAACCTCTAAAACCTAATGAAGACAATTACAGAAAATATTCCTTATGTATTTTTACTTATGGCAAGAAAATACCTAGGACCCTGTTTTCTCTACCTAGAAGTAAATTACAAACTTTTTTATAGTAAGAGAATAAAACTAGTAGAACCTTAAGGGATCTCAGGGGATAAGACATTGACCGATAATATAAAGTGCATCCAAATGATTATCTACAAAACTACCTCTTCTGTATATTATAATAAGTGGTTTTAGCGTTTGGAGACTTAACTTAATGAACCAACAAATCAAAGTTCAATAAAAGTCATCAAAGTTATTGACAAATAAGAAAACGGTATCTTAAGACTTTGGGGACTTTGTAATAAACAGCCGAATGTCCCCTCTCTCCTTGAGTAGAACAGAGTTGACACAGATTTATTGTTTATCAATTAACGCACAGATTTCAATAAAATAATGAAAATAACTAACTAGGGTTGGCAATCCAAATCCGGAATCCGTTATTTTAATAGCGGATTCGGATAGCTAAAATTAGCGTCTTGAGTTTTTTGTTCCGAAAATTGTATTTAATTTTTAACAAAGTCATTTTGGCCTCTGTAGGGTCTAGAAATAGGAGAAAAGCTAACGTGGAGATATAAAAAAACACAGCTTTAGATTCTTCCTAGTACCCGGTAAAATTTAATCCCTTAATTTATTTTTAAAAAGGCCTTTTAAAATATTGATAGAATCCGGAATAATCCTCGGACTAATCCGTTTTATTTTTGGGCAGATTTTTGTAAGAATCCGAATCCGGTCCAAAAATTGGACGAGTTGCCAACCCTATAGCTAACACATAGTTGCCCTGACAAATACCAAATAATAAAAAAGGAGAAAAGATTAATGTTTGACAAAAGCTATATTTCCAATTTAACAAGGAAAATTTGTCCAATTTTAGTGAAACAGTAACAAGATAAGAAAATAGTTTTTAGAGAAATATAACAGTTAAGTAGTATACAGGTAACATAATAGATGATTATATGAAAAATCTAACAACAATTATATATAAAACACAGAATATGACATTTTCATTAGATAGCTCATTTTATTCCGAGTTACAAATTTTATGATTTTTCTTTTTCTGTTCGTGGAAAATTGGCTGTAATACAGTGCTATAAATAATTCTTCAGTATGGCAGAGAACCGGTTCTAATCAAGCGGATATTAATCGGTTTCGAAGCCATACTGGAAAGGAAATTAAAGTCATTACTCCTATACTTAAAGAAAAAGAATAGATAAAGTTACAAACAAACATTCCATTATTAGTGAGTAGCTGCGCTGAAACCAATAGATGGATTAGGATAGAATGATAGAGAACGAGAGAGATATATAAAGAGAGAGAGAGAGAGAGAGAGAGAGAGAGAGAGAGAGAGAGAGAGAGAGAGAGAGAGAGAGAGAGAGAGAGAGAGAGAGAGAGAGAGAGATAAAGAGAGAGAGAGAGAGAGAGAGAGAGAGAGAGAGATATATATAAAGAGAGAGAGAGAGAGAGAGAGAGAGAGAGAGAGAGAGAGAGAGAGAGAGAGAAAGAGAGAGAGTGAGAGAGAGAAAGAGAGAGAGAAAGAGAGAGAGAAAGAGAGAGAGAAAGAGAAAGAGAGAGAGAAAGAGAGAGATAGAGATAGAGAAAACGAGTGATATATAAATAGAAAAGTGAGAGAATGAATGGATGTGAGGGTAATATTTTTATATTAGCTTCTCCAGGCAATTTACCTCTAATTGAAAGTGGAACAAAAATTATCTTTCGAAAAACGTATTTTTATGCCAATTTTAGGTTAGGTTCATATTCTATAATACATAGTAGAACGATGTCTGTCTGTTTGTTTGTTTGTCTGTCTGTCTGTTTGTTTGTAGCGAAGGATCTCGCTAACCGCTGAACCGATCGGGATCTCCTTTACTGGGTAGCTTCTCATAGGTCCCGGGAAGGTTTATAACTATTTTCTTGGGGGGGGGGGGGGGTGGTGGGACACGAAAAATTAGTTTGATGAAACCTCTTGGGGCAAAGCCCCTTGAGGCTAGGGGCGAGCCGCTAGTCTATTATATAAAGTAGTAAAGTTTTTTTTGTATGTAGCTTATGATTTCAAAAGCTTTAGAAGGCCCCTGAATGGTTTTAGGCTAGATAATTTTTATATCTGAGTTTGATTTTAGACTTTTCGTACCTCTACGAAAACATAGCTCCTAGATGTTAAGAGCGTAGTCGCTAATATTTTAGAAAGAAGAGCCTTCCAAAGATTTTGAAAAGAGGGTGGGGGAGATTCTTGATTCCACTCTTGATATATAGGGGAATATACCAACTTCAGTGCTCTATATTGAACATTTATAAACTAGAGAATTATCAGAACAAAATAAATTATGTCAACAATGAATAAATAAAGATAAGATGCATCAAAAGAAAACAAGTGGATTAATCCGAATCAGGAATAAGGTGTTACCAACAAGCGAAATAAATCTAAAATAATATTTAGGGGGCAGATGTAAAGGTTGTCAATTCTTCTATATGTTGACCCACAACGACAGCTTTCGTGATTTTTTTCCCGAATTAATTTCGTTGATGGTATAAGCTGGATTAAAATGAATGAACATATAGATTAAAAATATTTTTTTAATCTAAAACAAATTAATGGGTTTTGGAATTCAACTCCCCCCTCCTCAAGTGCCCCTAGAGGCCTTTAGGGGGCGAAGCTGCTAGTATAATATAAAGTAATATTGTCGTATCTCGTTATCTGATAGTTTGAATTATTATATTTTTCAGTAAAGTTTTAAGCTACTGCGACCTCTTCTAGGCTAGGGTCGAAGTAAATAGAAATATTTAAAGCGAGTAAAAAATTTGCAAGAAGAAGTCTCAAAATAAATTTTTGGGCCTAAAAATAGTTTAAAAATATCATTTGTAATGAACAGATAATTTATGTTAGGTAATTAATTTTAATATATGTATAAGCTAGGTAATGTTGAAAAATATTAAAATTTTCAATATTCTGCATGCTTACAGTAATGCAAGAATTCATTTTATTTTCTAAATAGATTGTAATATATTTCTTTAAGGGGTAAGTCTTATTTAAAGTAAAATAATAGAGGGGGTATGAGCTGTTTGTAACTCTGCCCATAGGGAGGGGACCCTGATCCTCATTTTGTGCTGGGTTTTTAAAATCAGTTAATAACATCGGAATTATAAACCTACACGAGTCTTTACAAAAGAACAGAATGCAATTTGCTAGCAGACAAAAAAGGGTCCCCAACACTAGGGCCAGGCAGTTAAGTTGTCTGGGTTACACATTTATAATTTTACATTTATTATCTTAAAGATAATTAGAATCAAACTGAAAACGATGTAAAACATATACTTATAACATGAGCAAGTTATAAAATGAAAAAGAATAGAATAGTGAAATGTGTGACATTTTAATTTCAAAATGTATTTTACATGCTTATAAAACAATTAATGCTACTTTGTTGTTCTGAAAATGCAGAAAGGGTAAGTCTTTTAAATTATTAAAGCAGACTGAAATTAAAAAACAATAAGGTCCCATTTTGACTAAAGTGTCCCAATTTGAGTTAATAAAGCACTTAATAGTTGATAAAATATAGTCCTAGTTTAATATAAAATGTCCCAATTTTGAATTATCTTACAGTATTTAATGTTAAAATATAATCAAGTAAGACAAAAATATGAAATCCAAAAGGAACAATTGGGATAATGCTCCTCAAAAAATATTTGGCCACCAATATTTCCACCAGTTAAAAATACAATTTTACAACTTACTGGAAAATTTTTATGGCAAATTTATTTTTGAGGTGCCTTATCCCTGTCCAAAGAAAACATATTTGTCTAAATGGATATAATATACGTGGATATTATGACAGGGGTAATTTTTTCTTCAATTTAAGTTGCTATTATATTTATCATTTATTGATCAATACAGTCCTCCAGTAGGAGGGGAGGGGATGGGGTAAAATGGGTTGTTAAGGGGTTAGCCAGACGGAAGGACACTTTTAAAAAGTACGGGAAAAAATGGTGCAATATCCACGTAATGTTATATCGATTTTGTCTAGGACCTGCAGTACTAGTGGTGGTAAAATCAGTCTTATTAGGATCATTAAAACAATCCATAATTGCTGAACCTCCTATGCACAGTAAAATAAAATGAGAATATGATCTTTTTAGAAAATTAATAAGAATTTATGTAATGATATACACATTAGTAAAATAAATTCTAAATCATATTTTCATTACCTTTTCTCAAAACAAAATCCCAAATATCTAACTTCATGTTTTAAAATTTTCAATTTTATTTCTATTGCTTTTTTGTCTACCTATTTAGATGTTTATCTATCTAGTTGACTCACCTGAAGGTCCCCGCCCAGAACCGTCAGTTTCAAACAGTTTCAAAATAGTGCGGTCCTGAAAAGCATAAAAGTTAAGTTTATACTACAAAAGTTTGTAAATGATTGGGGAACATAAAAAAAATGAATGATAAATGTCTATTATGTAGACTAAAGTTATTTGTAAAACTTTTAGACACTTTTAGTTTGAGTTTTTATTTAAAATCTTTGGGTACTAGTGTAATAAACAGCCCAATGTCTCTCCCTTAAAAGCAAGGCTTTGAGGTAATTCATCTGAATCCTAACTTCAGAGACTAAGGGCTACATACATTTATTTGTAAAGAAATCCAGAAAGAGAGAGGGGACATTGGGATGTTCATTACACTAGTCCCCAAAGTTTTGTAACAACTTATTGGACTTAAGTGAATTTCGATTGGTTGAATCATTAAATTGAGTGTCTTAATTAAATCTACAGAAGAAGTAATTTTGGTTATTATCACTGGGAATATACATCAATTTATTGGGAATTGCCTTATCCCTATAGATTCCTAATATGAATAAGAGTTATACGTCGCGTCGCTTTTAACAAATTAACTCACCTTAATTTCTGACAGGTTCTCCAATTCATAGAAAATATCCTTACTACTATCATGGATATAAATCTTCACTCTAAAACATAAAATTTTACTTTTAACAGGAATTTCAACTATGGCTCGGCAGCCGCGACTAGACCTCAAATTTAAGGTTGATTTGCCTGAGTACTACGCTGAGTACGGCCGACGCGCGGCTGCTGAGCCTTCATTTTAAAACCAAACTCAGTATTAATAAATTAATTATAGCGAAATATTTTTTTGTTTTCTTTTTAGAAAGATTTGTATAACTACAGAAAATTTATTTAGTACACTACTTTAGGGGAGAGTTGGCTTTAAAAAAATGACTTAAGCATTGCGATGGTTCAAGGCTATTTGAATGCCCTTTACTTAACCTTGAAATATCAACCCAAAATACTAGGGGCGCATCCGTTAGTAGTTAATATTGATATATCATTTCGACATTTAGCATGTATTGTATATATTTCTACGGTTGGTCTTACTTAGAACTGCATAAGACCAACTATGCTCCAAAAATATATCTTCTAACCAGTGTTTCGGAGCCGGAGCAGGAGCCGGAAGCCGTGGAGCCGCCATATTTTGCTGAAGCCGGAGCCGTAATTTTAAAAAACGGCTCCGGCTCCGGACTAGATAAATAAAGAGATTTTTTATAAATTATAATTTGGTAACTCTGTTTTGTCATGTGCAAATGCCCTTTTTAAGTTTTTCAAGTTCATTTTTATCAAAAATTGAACTTTTAAAACCTTCAAATGTCAAAAATAAAAAAATATTTTTTATAGGGGAAAAAATATGTCGAGTTTTTCTTGATTTTAGGTCGGAGCCGGAGCTGGAGCCAGAGCCAGAGCCGCACCAAAATCAAACGGCTCCGAAACGCTGCTTCTAACCTTTAAAATGTCGAAAACATAATTTAAAAGGAAGGGTTATCCATTACAGTAGAACTTTAGTATCAAATTATCCTTATTAGATTGATTTATTTGGTATCCAAGAAAGGATTTAACAACAGAAAATTTATAAAAAAAAAATAAAAATTAAATTGAAAAATATTGTATTTTTTTACTTTCAATAAAAGTGTTTTCGATTTAATTTATTATCATATTGTTTTTTAAATGCTAAATTAATAAGGCTAAACAAACAATAATAAAATTTACTTTGGTGATAAGATAATTAATTTATAATGTTGACTTTTGAAAATTAAATTATTGCACAGTAATCATTAATTAATTTATTTATTGTTGTTATATTTTAGAATATATTTATCGCATAGTATTAAAGACAGCTTTCCGCGGATAATGAAATAAAAAAATATGATAATAACTTGGTTTTGTTAACCAATTAGGGAAATACTCCCGGGTTAACAAAATTGTTATTAAATATTTTTAAAAATATTCGTGGCAAATTATCTGCAATACGATGTTATACATGATTTTTCAGTATAGCTGAGAACCGGATCTAATCCAGCGGATAATAATTGGGTTCGAAGCTTAACTGGAATATATATTTTATTCAATCCTTGTTCTAATTGTAGATAAAAGTAATAGGATGTCTAAATGTCTGTTTATAGCGTAGGATTTCGTTAACCACTGAACCGTTATGGTTGTGGAAGTGTACCCTCAACTTTCAACTATAAAGAAAATGTAAACAAAATTGGGTTTGGGTCACTTTTCAGGGACGATTTTAGTGAGGTACCTAATTGGTTAAGCGGTCAGCAAGATCCTTCGCAACAGACAGACAGACTTCCTGTTACTGTTTTATACTTTTATATGAGCATTACTAACCTCGGTGAATCTAAGTACTCCATAGTCAACGCTTTCCCAAAAGAACGTACAAATAAGGCCTAAAACAATTTAAAATAGAAAGAAAAAGAATTATAGTAGAAAGAGATAGATAGATAGAGTAATAACATATATGGCGGTTTATCTCAAAGTGCCCAGCGAGCACAGATCACCCACCCATTATTTTTTGGTTTGTGTTTTAACTTAGGTAAGGTTAGGTTGCATTAAGTATAGTGTTAGGGCTCCGAAGGGATTGGACATAAAGAAGGAAAACTTTATATTCAAGCAATCTAAAATTTTTAAGGGGGGGGGGGGTCGAGGTCTGTAGTCACATGCAGGGAAAGCACATTACAAACTTTCTTGCAGTATACGGACTTGTTCAAATTATAGAGAATTTTTAAAGTAAAAGAAGAACAATTAAATTCATTATTATAAGAATAGTAATTTGCATTACCTTAACTGTGTCTATAACTGTTATTTCATTTGGAAGCAAAGCTCTTTTTGTTTCTCCCCTAAAATTAATTATTTCAAAATGAATTAAAAATATATTTTTTGTTGTGAAGCTACACTTTAACTCCAACTCGGCTGCTCAAGAGATAGACGGCTAATTATTTTGTTTTAATTCTCTTTTAGACAAAGAGAAATTGAACGAGAAAAAAATATTTAATAAGCTTCTTTAAATCCTTGTGTAGTTTCCCCTGGCCAACAATCAGTTTTTATTTGTCAATCTATCCTTTCTAACTGTGATTTTAAAAATGAATGTTATCTAGTATTTGAACTTTTTCAATTTCGTGGTAAGATTTCTCTTTACAATGGGGTATTCCTATCCAGTTTTTTATGTTCATTTTTATGCTAAAATGTGGTTTAATTTTGGTTTTTAATTTTCATTTATTTCTCCGAAGTAGTCATTTATTCCCCCGAGGTAATTATGCTTTCTTTTAGTAATAAATAAAAATTCTAAAATCTTCAAAAAAAAAAAATTTAAAATCATCAAAAAAAAATTCAAAAATCTTCTAACAATATTTTCTCAGATTTTCATACAAATATGACTGTATAGACATGGGAACTTCAGTCGTGCGAGGCTTGTGGTGCAGAACTGAGATTCTGTTCAACGGTTGCCATGCTCAGGGAAAAAATGACTACCTCATCCTCGGGGATAAAAATGATACCAGGGAAAACAATGATACCTCAGGGAAAAAAATGACTGCCTCGGGGAGAAAAAAAGAATATTTACATCCACTATTTAAGGGGTCGTTTATGTGAGAATGCACATTTACTCCATAACTCACTTTTTTAGTCTATCCGACTTTTGACAACGCCAAGTATACATATGTTTATCTCCCTTTCTTTCTATGTATACCTGTAAACTAGAAATACAAGCCCCAGCGGCCTCTCCAGAGTTTTGGAAGGGGTTCGAACCACGGGTAGCAGGGCCTTGGGTTTAGTCTTCCGTCTGAAATCACCACATCTAAATTTAGTCAAAACAAATTAGTAGTTTAAGTGTTGGGGTAGAAGAGACTATTTATAGTAAGTTAAATTCAAAGTTTTCTCTATTTCAAAGTCATAATTTTAACAAATCTCTGTAAATATTTTTTTCTAATTATTATTTTTTTAATTTTTTTTATTTTTCTTATTAAATATATTATTCTTTCCTTTATGATCGTATTTTCTACTTGTGACTAAGCCTCTAAAGGCTTCTAGGGACACTTGAGATGGGGGAGGCCCAACTTTCAATTTTATTTTCAGAAATTAATCTTTTTAGGGGTTCATTTTTTTTTCCAGACAATTTCCTCTGGCGGGGTTGTTTTACTCCCAGAACTGTAAAGGAGAAACATATTGGTTGAGTGGTTAGCGAGATCCTTCAAAACATACATACATACATACATACACACACACACACACACACACACACACACACACACAATAACATTATGTTACTTTTATATAAGGATACTAGCAGCTTCGAACCTAGCCTCTAGGGGCTTTGCCCAAAAAGTTAATTTAAAAAAATGATGACCACCACATTTTAAATTTTAAATTAACTTCCTAAAAAAACTGTTCCATCCCCCCCAAAAATAGTCTAAAACTACTACAGGACCAGTAGGTATATTCCCTGAAGAGTAGAATACAATCGGTTCAGTGGTTGCCAAGATCTTAAGGGACAGGCAGACGGACGGACTGACATCAAGCTACTTTGTATAATAGATAAAGTCAAGATATGGATACGTGTCAGTGGTATAAGCATTACCGACCGATAGACCGACCATAAAATTACCTCGTACTGGAAGTTTCTGCCTCCGACATGATACCAGGGTCATCATCCATCAAGCTGGAGTGAGGGGACATCATTGTAAGCTGACCTGCTCGTCCCAGCGACAACGTCTGGCTTATGGGTCTTAACCTAAACATAAATCCTTATAATAAAGTAGCGGGATCTTTGTCTGTCTGTACCAAAAGATCTCGTTAACCACTCCTTTACATGGTAGCTTCTTATAGGTCCTGGGAAGGTTTATAACTTTTTTGGAGGAGGGTACCAATACCCTCCCAAGAAAAATCACCAAAATAGGGGCCGCTAGGCACTGCCAGCGTAGAGACATGAATAAAGCAGCAAATCTTAACATAGACAAATTATTTCTCAACTTAGATATTTTAAAAGAAAATATTTTAAGTTCAATTAGATACCTCTAGGGGCGTTGCCGCTAGTAGAATATATGTATAAATTAATAGATAAAAAGATAGAATAGAAAAAAATAGTCAGAAAAATAAATTTATGTTTAGGCATATCTTAAATTCTAATACAAATCTGATTATTTCAGTAAATACGGAACAAATTATTCAGACAAATTGACATCTTTGCCAGGTTGAGGCAGTCAAGTGTTTATTTTTTTCTGTTGGTTAAAGAAAGAATGGTATTCTATACACTGCACTTGAGAACAACTATGTATCTATTATATTATCTCTATTCTTTACTATATTGTAAAGGTACTTGAATAAAATTATTCCCACCCTCTTGAGAACAACTATGTATCTATTATATTATCTCTATTCTTTACTATATTGTAAAGGTACTTGAATAAAATTATTCCCACCCTCTTGAGAACAACTATGTATCTATTATATTATCTCTATTCTTTACTATATTGTAAAGGTACTTGAATAAATTTATTCACACCCCTCTTGAGAACACTTATGTATCTATTATATTATCTCTATTCTTTACTATATGTAAAGGTACTTGAATAAAATTATTCACACCCCTCTTGAGAACAACTATGTATCTATTATATTATCTCTATTCTTTACTATATGTAAAGGTACTTGAATAAAATTATTCACACCCCTCTTGAGAACAACTATGTATCTATTATATTATCTCTATTCTTTACTATATGTAAAGGTACTTGAATAAAATTGTGCACATTTAATTTGCACTTTGTAGCATATGCTACTCTAATAAAGTTTTCAAAGAATTCAACAGATTTTAAAATTATAAAATGCTAAAATTGATGAAATGTAATTCATAAGAATATCTATTAAATATTTTCAAATTTTAGAGGATGTTACTTATTGAAATTAAAATGTAGGTTTGTATTTTTTAGACAGTATTTAGTATTATAGACAGCTTTCAGCGGATTAAAATGAAAAATTATAAGATTAAAACTAGTTTTGTATGCCCCGAGGGGTCCGAAGGTTCAAGCTAACAAAACTGGTAATAATTTTATGATATTCCTAGAAAAATGTCTGTATTGAGATGCTATACATGATTTTTCAATATGGTGATACTAGAATACTATTTCTTTTGGTTGTTTTAAATGGTGAACACATTTGATGGTACACTGCACTTTGCACATCATAACCAGATATTCAAAACCATGGGCAACTAATATTCTTCACCACAAGACAGGGTTACCAAATTATGATAGATAGACAGGGTTGCCAAGAAAAAAATATTCTTTGCCACAAGACAGGGTTACCAAATTATGTTAGAGAGAAGGGTTGTCAAGGAACTAATATTCTTCACCACCACAAGACAGGGTTACCAAATTATGTTAGAGAGAAGGGTTGTCAAGAAACTAATATTCTTCACCACCACAAGACAGGGTTACCAAATTAAGTTAAAGAGAAGGGTTGCCAAGGAATTAGTATTCTTCACCCCAAGACATGGTACCAACTTATGTTAGAGAGACAGGGTTGCCAAGCAACTAATATTCTTCACCACAAGAAAGGATTACCAAATTATGTTAGAGATACAGGGTTGCCATAGAACCAAAACCATGGGTAACTAAGATTCTTCATCACAAGACAGGGTTACCAAATTACGTTAAAAAGACAGGATTGCCAAGAAAAAAGTCTTTAGCAACTAAAATCATTTTAAAGGCCTAAGTTGTCAACAAAATATAGTTATTTCATGTTATTTTATTTACTTGTCCTAATTATTTACAAAAAAAATGTACATTGATATTACAAAATAAAGTTCTCAAATAAACCAATAAGCAAGCGCAGAAACAGAGTTATCAAACTAAATAATCAAAGAAAACTTTAAAAAATTGACATCTAGAATAAACAAATCAATAGGTAGTTAAATTAGTAAAGAAAGCATTATGGCATATTTATTGTAATCATAGATAAGAAACAGAAATCAAAAATGCCTTTAGCAAAAGAAACAAATTTTCAAGGTTTCATAAACTTTATAAATCTATTGATATTATGAATTAGTTATCTAGCCAATTAAAATGAATATAGAAGATAGGTGAATATTATAACAGGGAAAAAATTTTCGTCAATTTAGATTGCTAACATGGAACTCGTTTATTTGTCATTTCGTTCTCCGGTAGGAGGGGAGGGTTTTGGGTATAGATGGTGGTATTTTTAATTTCAGTCCTCTGCGAGTTTTACTTTATTAAAGAACATAAATAACTGGTGCAACATCCAAGTAATAATATATCCATTTAAATAAAGCCATCCTAACATTGAAACTATCTTTGCATATCTGAATTCAAGAATTTCTATGAAGTCCTGCTATTATATAAAACTTTACTCTGAATATAAACCTTTATTGATATATTTGATTAGTTTTGATATTAGACCAATTGATATAATAAAATAACTTTTAAATGATTTTTTTTTAATGACTTTTAATAGAGATGTTTCTCTTAAAATATTACACCTTGTCGTCGTAGTAATTATTGTTCCAAAAATCATAGGAATAGGATAATTATATCATACAAAAATGGGTTGTCAAAAGTTTTAAAAAATCAACATGATGTACGTACGGCCTTTCCGGTAACAATTATAGAGTTGCATCGCTTAATAAACAGTAAATAATCATCTTCCATAGTTTGAAATGGATAGGAGTAGGACAGATCCTAATAATAGAATAGTTATTTCTCGCATCGTATTATGAACGGCTTTCCGCGGATATAGAATGTACGATTATAAGATAAAAAACACTGGTTTCAATCTTATGATTGTACATTTTTATATTCATAGAAAGCTGGATATAATTCGGTGCTAGACATAGTTTTTTTCGTATGGATGAGAACCGGTTCCTATCCACCGGATTCGAATGAATACGAGAAAAGCTTTTAAAAATGTGACACTCAAAACTGTATTCTCTATTTTACTGTCACCACTTTATCCCAGGGTACTAATGGGATAAAACAATGGAAAATCCCCAATGATGATACAGAAAACTATCCCTTGAGTTGAATACAATTAGTGGTTGAAACGTATGAACAGTCAACTTAATAAACAACTTATAAAACTTTAGGGACTAGAGTAATAAACAGTCCAATGTCCCTTTCCTTCCTGAATTTATCCACATATTTCTCATCTGTTTCACCTATTGAAAACTATTTTCTCACACGGAGGGGGGAACAATGGGATGTTTATTACACTAGTCCCCAAAGTTTTGTATCTGCGTATTCTTA